>NC_139347.1:66741252-66748752 GCF_055883805.1 Amblyomma maculatum | reverse complement strand
AACTAATATGATGGCATGATGGCATGATGGCACAACATCCCGACTTTCGTAAGGACGTAAGAGCCGGAAGTCCAAAAATCTGAAAGCCTTGCGAATACGTTGATTCAATGGAAAGCAATAGAGTGCTTAATTAGCTTCGGAGTTCGGTTTTTATGCTTTTTTTTTGTTCAGCAATATGATGAAAAATGTTTTAGCAGGCAAAAGCAGTGCTATGGTGAAACACAAGTTTGCAGAAACTTGCAGCTTCGCAAACACCGAAGTCGGATACTGGCTAACGTTGTAGTTCTTGTAAAGCAACATGACAAAGCTAAAAGAAGTACTTTTTATGATCTTTTTCAATTTGCACTGGTTTTTCGGGTGGCAGCTGCCTATATGCGCCCATATGCATGACACGTTACTTTTATTTAGTTGCGACACTGTACAAATCGGGTTGCTCATTCACGTAGTTGTGGCTGATTTCGCACAAGTATGTAGAGATGGAAACTGATTGAGCGTAAGAGGCGTCTAAGATATGGCCAGCTGAAATAGTTAGCTGTAATATGCACCGCTAAACTTGTGGCTGCTGACAGCGTGTGGCCGGCCTTGATAAGTTATCCTACAGCATCATTAATATGCAACAGCCGACTTGCGGTAAGTCCCTTTTGGTGTCAGTGCTGTTCTGAAGTGGGGCGTGATGTAGCAATTGTTGCCTCTCCTTTTCATAGGGGGGGTGAAAAGAGATTTTTGGGGGAAACAGGGTTTTAGCGAGGAAGCGTCGCTGAGCAGAATGGTTTCGCTCTTTATAATTTGAAGTTCATTTTTTATTCATTATCTTATTTGCTTCAAATTCATGAACAAATTTAAACAAACTCTGGTTTACTTGCTTTCTTCGAAGCGAAGCACGCAGGTTATAACCACCAGGTTGCTCTGCTCCGTTTAAAACCTGCGTTGTCCAAAGGAAGATAAATAATACTTGATATATTTTTATGCCTATCGTTAACGATTTATGCCCTGTAATTCAAGCCAATATGAAGGGCGTTGGCTCTGTCAAAAAGGGCGAGAGTCCTTGGCTGTTACGATATGTTTTAGGGGCACTTAGCGAGCATGCAGTGCCAAGTTTTTACGTAGTCTTCCCTTATTCTTGTGTTCGAAGCAGCGTTCGCGAAGCTACTCTTCAGAAACCCGCAACTGGTAGCCCACTACTTTAACTCGACAGCGTCAAGGTTTACATCCAAGTCAGTGTCTGTGTAGTCGACATTGTGACTGAAAGAAAAACAGGCCCGCCTATGGTAAGTGACATTAACGGGCGTTTATGAGCCGGCGGGATTTTTTACGCCACGAGACCATTTTAAATCGCCTTGTTGGCAGAAGCGGCCACCTAGCGTAGATTATATCAGATGGAAGATATAATTGGGAATTTAATCCGGCACCCCGATGCCACAAGTCAAAACACTTTACCACTAGGCTACTCTGACATGTTAAACATCCATCATGTCGTCACGCGCATAATGTAGTAGCGTACGATGTTCTGTGGCAATGAGTATGTGTGATGTAAGAGAGGGACAAATTACGGGTTTTGTGAATTAGCTAGTAGGAAATTGCAGCATGTACGCTAATGAGAATTCGCGAGAGGAGCCGGCAGACGGGGAGCACAACATTGGCGCGTCATACCCTTAAATGCAGAGTTTTTCCCACCCAGATTTTCGGTAGGCCTGGAGAGGGACCAAAAGAGCGCGCGTTCAGGACAATCCGCCACGTGCTAATAATGTCAAACACACACGGCGCTAAGTTTCATCGAACTGCGATGTTCTCACCTGACGTTGGACTAATTGTTTTCTCTGCTTCTGCGCAGTAGCTTCGATAGCTAGTGCCCTACCTCCGAGTTTAGTTTTGTGCGCCACAGGCTGTTAATCATTCTGACAATAGGGATAATTTCAGGACGAATAGAGGTATACGAGTGAAATACAAAGTCATGGAAACGAATATCTACAGTAATACTTGCTGCTTATGTTTTCAGCTTGTAACCCCATAGACGCGGGATCGAATCGCAGTAATTTGGCTTGGATTGGTTTGTGGGGTTTAACGTCCCAAAGCGACTCAGGCTATGAGAGACGAAGCAATGAAGAGCTCCGGACATTTCAACCCATTTGTGGATTTTTAACGGGCACTGACATCGCACAGCACCCGGACACCTTGCTTCCGCCTCCATCGAAAACCAGTAGCCGCAGCCATGATTCGACCCCGCCTCCTAGGGGCCCAGTAGTCGAGCGCCCTTACAACTGCATCACCACGACGCAGTCAAATCCCATAAGTGGTGGCTGTCTTTCAATGAAAGTGAAATGCAAATGGAGGTTCGTAACCGCAGGGCGCTGTAAAGAACACGTAAAGGTTTGATACTAATGCCCTCCATTATAGCATTTTTTTTCGCGTTGAAGTTTCGATAACATATCATATTTAGGAAATAGTCACGCGACAATAGCCATAAGGCCAACAGCTAGAAGACATCAGTCCGAGCAGCTGCTCACAAACCGTAACGTAATAGCTTTAGGAGTGTAAAGATTCGTCCTCATTTTGTCTCCGAGGTATAAAGTTGTGATTGCCGACTAAGTTGTGTTTTCAAATTATGCAAATTTTACATCAGCTTCTCCTGATGACAAGCACTGGTTGTCATGCTATTCACCGGTGGATGAGTGCTAGCTGGTGATAGTGCTCAGTACTCTACCGAGTCAATAATGGGAACTTCCGCTCGCAGGCTGTAGCGTAAAAGGCAAAGTAACAGTGATTAATAACACGGCTGTTAACCGGAATCATCTGCATGCTTATGATTAATATTTGCGCTCTTTCTGGCAGGCGCAGCAGCTTCACAGCAGACATTTCTGCTTCGTGAGAGATGCTGGCTTGTCGACAACAGCTGGGAGTTATTTAACGTCGTTATGGAATCCGTCAGGTGACGGCGTGTGAGGGTGGCATTGACCCGCATGCGTTGATCATACTTCGGGGTAGCCAACAAAGCCGTTCCAGGCTCATCAACGCACAGAACTCTACGGAAACGACTGCTGCGATCAGGCCTGTCGCTTTGTGGCCTCCTTGCCGGTCTTAATTCTTTTTTTTTCGACATAGCCCACCTTTGTTTCTCGCAACAATTTCCCAATTCGGTACTGCGGAATAAATTTGCATTTGCGACAGCAGTCGCTCAAGTTACAAGAATTCATGTTTTTAAAGTTAATGCAATGCTGCTTAAACCTATTATTTAGGTATTGTCCTGTCTGACCTATATACACATTGTTAAAATGAAGAATGATTCATTCCACAAGCGTATTTACTTTTCGTATATTTCTATGGCCTCTGTGAAATAGCTTTGAACTCCAGATTGTCTTTCTCTGGAAATGGCTGCATTCGTAGACAGGCCATGAACACCATAATAAATCAGTGATCCTTATAATAAGGAGTAAGCTTTATCCAAAATTGTTCTAGTGAACCTTACTGCTGGCGGCGCATGTGCACCAAATAGGGCATAAAGATTAAACTCGGTGCAAATAGAAATTTCGGCTGTCTTTCTTTGAAGGAAATGAACTCCATACCTGTACTAACGCATTAGAGTTTACCCCTGGGGCTTGAATTTTAACACTTTTGTTTTCACTACGCTTGCTGGTCTCGCCACGTTGGTTATGCCATCGTCATCAAGTTAATCTTTGTTGTTCCAGGCGCAACTTCTTGTCCGCTGCCTTGTTTCGTCGCTTTGCAGGTCTTTCTTCTCGCTCTTCGGGAGTTTCCATCGGTCATTTAGCTCTCTCAGCGTATTTTTTTCTACGTGCCACTCCTTCACGGCAAGCCATGTCGGCGGGATGAGTAGATTCGGTTTGTAGGCGAGCGTAGCCAGCGCTTGCACTAAGCGTTGTTGCCTCATCCATGGCACAGCACTAAAGACTCGCCGCAATTCTCGGCCTATATATGCGTCTTCGCAAGTGAGCGGCACCTCTACGAAGTTATAGCCCCCGCTTAGGCGCAGCAGTTGAAGAGTACCGCGAATGTGCACTGAGCCGCATAGCTATGGAGACGACGTCACGAGCGGCGCTCTGCGGAGACCGGCGTTATGTACCGCTACGAATGAAGTTTGCCAGGAGTCAAAGGAAGAAGCAGGTGTGTGATGTAGAAGAAGCGAAGCAGCGGCAGAAGAAGAATGGAGCGCCGTCCGCTCCGTGCACCACACCTGCGCAGAAGTAGGCGGCGAGGACGCCGCGCGCGACAAAGTACGTGTCTAGAGGTCGGCTGAAGGTCAAATAGCGGCGTACGCGAAACACGCCGCATCTAGCCCAGTGAAGAAAACAGAGGATTTTTTTTCCGGTCTCTACAAAGAGAAGGCACAGCTTTCGGTTTTCCCAGTGCCACTCTTAACCAGAGACATATTATTTGTGTAGAGAGCAGGTACTGTTTACTGCCCAGGAGGTGATAAATTAGCCTCGTTGGGCTAAAAAGGTGCTATTAGACAACGTAGAGAAGTGTTTTCTGTTTGTATTCTTGTGGCGTACGGAGCACCTCAACTTTATTGGATGCCGTCGCCCGCGAACAAAAAAAATGCCAACGTCCTCTCGAGAATTCCGCCAACACTAATTGCGCCCACGCACCGTATCGTGCAAGCAGTGTTTGCTGTTGAGGCCTCGGATTAATTTTGCAGGGCCAGCGCGTCCCTACTGCATACAAACCTGGCGTGTTTTCTTCAGTGCATACTGCTTGTTTTTGTAGTCCAAGCTCTGGACTTTCTGCACGTGTATAGGTAAGAGGGAATTACGTTAAAAGCAGCTACCAACGAAGCTATCCCGTAAACTGCAAAGCAGATAACAGCTGATGCTACATGGTGGGAACACCTTATTAAACAAAGATGATTCATCTTGCTATCTTTTAGCGTACTAATGCGCGACTGCGTAAGATGGATTGCTGCCCAGGACATGATTAGTGAATTATTTTTCTTCCCATCACTGAGATAAACGCATTCCTCTCAGCAAATAAATAAACACTGTAGTGTCTGCTGTGTTTCTTTAGTCTAGAAAAATGATATCTTTCATTTGCGAAACGTTTCATTGAAATATTAAAAACTTTCATTTTACTTCGCGCAATATTCACGGCTGTCATTTTGGGCTCCTTCTTCCTGGGTATTTTTTTTTTCTATACATAGTACTGATTACTCTAAACCTGTAATAGGAATATACATCATGCATTACGTAGTGCACTCTGCATGCATACCCTTCAAGTTGCTGCAACTGGATTCAAAATTTGTTCGGCTAATTAGAATCAGTTTTAAAGGCAATAACTTGAAAATTCGCAAGACGCACGTTATGCTACCTTGGTAGCAGCAAACGTTCCGCTTGGAAGAAAATTGCATCGGCATGGCTGGAATATCATGATTGATATACATAGGTCTTCATGGGTGCCAAACTGGTAAAAAAATAATTAGTGACAAACCAGATAAAAATGATTAGCTCGTACCGTTCGGCTGCTAGTCATACACGCTGTCCTTAAGTCGGCAAAAATAGCTTTTATTGTCACAAGCTACCTCGGCATGTTTGTTAGACTGGGTCATAAGATATGATTGCAAAAAACGTGTCAATATGTTTGAAAGAATGAGCAAACTCGGACTCCCAAATTTCCATAGAGACCCTGCACCGCTTTCACGTCAGGCACATAAGGAGGACGTAAATGTCTATGCGGATTTACCTACCAATTGCTTCCTAGCAATAGGTTTACCCTAAGTGCGTCACGCTAACCTTAGTTATTCATTTTACAAAAACGAAGTTTTTGACTGTGGTAAAGTTGGATGTAATATAAAGAACGCCAACACATAAATATTCGAGGATTCAAGAGACAAATATTCGAGGGCCAAGTGGATGCACCTAGCACAACGCTGGTTAGTTGGAGTGATATTGGAGAGGCCTTTGCGTTGCACTGGGTATAATCAGGCTATTAATGATGATGATGATAATAATGTTTTGTGGACTACGCATATGAAAACCTCTGAGTCATCTTCTGATTAGGTTAGTTTCAGCGGCACGCAGTGGTATAGCATCCACTCCAAGAATTCTCAGGCCTTTACAAGCATTGTGAGGGCAATATTATCCTTTTTAAAGAAAAATAAACAGCTGATAGGCATTGTCTTCTTTATCAACATGCATTGCCTGTTTCTGTTTAAAAAAGGTACTCCTTCTGACATGGTATCATTGTAAGTCGGTGCTGTTTGCCGACAACAGAAAAAAAAATGCTGTATTACCAGCCAACTAAATGCCGCATTCCAGAGCCGGAGGAGAAAAAGCCGAATAACAATATAGAATTCAGAAACGTCTTTTAATTATGAGAAAACTATGGGATATTGTTAGATAGTGTATTAAAGAGAATGGTCTAGCTACAGGAGCGTAGCAAAATAAAACTTCTAAGGTTGGTCCTTCGCTCGTTAGTAGTAAGGGCTGCCATTGAAACCAATGAGCACATTTTTGAAAACAAACAGGACTAAATGATATCATTAAAAGTACTGTCGGGCATATTTATTCTTACTGTGAGGATATGCAATATAAAGAAAAATTAAGTAGACCGATATGCAATATGTACAAAAATTTAGTAGACCAAGATTCCGCCAGAAAATATCCAGCATTTGCGTATATGAAATACATGGGGTAGCATAGAACTTTAACTGATGTATGAAACTGGGTATTTGCGAACGCTAAATTCTTGTTTAGTAGCCTGCATAGGAATCATACAATCTACAATTTGTATCAATACATTTCTACGGCTGTGCTAAGCCGAACACTCGGTAATTCACTATTGCAAAACATGTTAAGGCGACTTCAATTGCTTCATTTCTTTTCTTCAATAAACTGTATAAATATCCTGCATTTAATTCGTTTTTTTTTTTGCCTTATCGTTCAATACGACGTGATAGGACTTTTCTCTGAACAACCCGAGATTTTTTTTAGAATTACGTGTTCTTTGCTTTATGACTGTCAAGCTAGCTTTAAAAATAAGGGCAGCGAGAAAACAGTTAAGCTAGTAAGTGAAGCTATGCAGACAGCAACTAGAAATACCTCTGTGTTTGTGTACTGCATCTTGTAAGTTGTTGGAAAATATGCGCGGCCAATAATGTGTGAAAAAGGTAGTCGGGAAGCTGAAGGAAGTTTTATTATTGCACTGACCCGTCATGAACAAATGCAAAAACATAGAGAAATGCCCGTGGGCATACATAGGGATGGAAGTCGAGGCCATGTATCTGGTTCACTACTAAGTTATTGTTCCATATCAAAGGCCCACCTGCTCTAAAAAAACAAACTAAATAAAAAAAGCATGAAAGCAAGTCGACAATTGCTCAAGGAAATGTTAGGAAAAGGAATGAAGAACTCTGGACACTATATGTTTAACAAAATGATTAAATTAAGAAGTTTTACCATGTTCATTCTTTCGAAGATTTTATATTAATGTGCAATCGACTCGTAGCCTCTAATCTCACTGAAAGGCTCTAATAAGCTCCCTTGAATGAAC
>NC_139347.1:66218752-66736252 GCF_055883805.1 Amblyomma maculatum | reverse complement strand
CCGCTGCCATCGAGAGACGTCTGACCGTCCTAAGCAACGCATGCTTCAAGAGAACGCTTTTCATGTGTATCAAGAAGCCAAGCGTGCCCACCGAGAAGCCGAAACTGAGGAGCAGCGTGCTGTTCGACTCGAAAGAGATATCATGAGGCAACTTCATGCCTGCCAAGAAGCTCAACCAGAAGAACAACAGCGCGCAGTCTGACTCGAGAGAGAACGTGTGAGTAAACGGGAATCTCGGAATCGTCGGGCTGCTGCCCGGCCTCTTCCATCAACCAGAGAAGATGATCACCATCGAGAGATTCATCGAATCAGATTCGCCAATCTCAATCGAGCTCACGCTTCTTAATCGGATGCCTGAGGCTTTCAAGGTTGTTTTTCGAACTTATTATGGACAGAAATATTTTAACTCCATACCGAACATACATGCTGTTACTTTTGTGGATTGCTTGCATGAGCGAAACATATTATACAAGAGGTTGTGAGAAGTCATTGTTGTTACTCGAAAAAATTTTCATTTTTGGAATGTAAAATAATTTGCGGTTGATATGCAATACTATCACTAACTAGCGAAATCTCGAAATATGGGAAAGTGAAAAAGCTAGGAAAAGATAAATTTTTTTACGCCTCGAATAATTTCTCACAGTATCTTTATACTTTCAGGAAAAAATATCCGACGAGAGTGCAAAATTGGCAGAGGATTAACCCTATTGAAACGAGCTAAAGAAGCCGCCGCGGTGTTTGCTTGTTGCGTGTTGGGCGGGAAATAGTCCCGGCAGCCGGTGTACTTGCCCAGGCGTGATCGAGAGGGCGATGCTGCCGAGCAGCGCGGCCAGTTTGGTGACATGCAAACGTTACGCGATGTCATACGATTTTCCTAGGCTCTGATCCTCCGGATTAGTACTTCCGCAGTAAACGTGCGGTTGGCGTAAGTGGTCAGCGGTGCACAAAAATCGTATAATGTGAAGATATCATGGCATATATGAAGCTCTGTCCTGTAATGCTCCCCTTTTGCTCATGATTTTTGTGCGTGGTATTTTATGTGTATGGCAGCAAGCCAACTGTTAGAAATAAATCGAATGTCCCCTAAACCATTCCAGTCGTTACAATAACATTTCTGAAATTCTTACAAAGAAAGAGTGATGTTTTCAGCGATTTAAGAATTGATAACAACGCTCACTTTTACGCCAATTTATTTTTGGTGCGATCGTGGTCATCTAGGAGATTTAGCGCCAATTAAAGATCCATCCACGCACCGACTTTCGCAACTCACTTAACGGTGAGGTTTCTCGGCGGACAAGGTTGGCTCATGTTTAACACAATCTAGAGGGCTGAGCGATCTAGGATGCCTGGCTCTTAGCTCTAACTTGCTATCTGCGACCGAGGTGTAAACCAGAGAATTAGCTGTTCTAGCTCTACCAACAAAAATGCTGTGTCAGTTTATTCAGTGTTATGTTATAGAAGCACAATATATAGTCTTTCGACGTGTCTCCCTGCTCTTCGTCTACTCAGTATTGATCACTATTGCATATTTCCAGATCTGCAGCCGCAACTGACTGAGTTATTACGTCGTACCACTGGGTACTGGCGAAATTGTCCAGTACCACCACTGGAATAATTGAACGCGCGGCCCATTTAGCATTACCTGCAAGATGTTTAACTTTGCAGTGCTCTTTTACGACTTTTGTTTTTTCCTGAGGTTCAGCTTCCCGAACTAAATCTCAAATCTAGACTACGGCGGTTCGAAACAAACTAAACAAGGCAAAATTATGCATCTGCTGTTCAAGCACTACATTCATTTTTTAACGAAGGTCACCTGACACGTGGAGCAGTGCAATAAATGCACGTCGTGGTGGAAGACAGCATAGGTTGATCCTCCTTAATTAGGCACCGAGGAAGGTGCGGCACTCAAGTTTCCTCGGCAATAATCTTCTTAGGACAGAGACTAATCCTTCTTCGCCTTGGCACCAAACGCTGTCTAATTAGTGCAGATAGAGCTCTTGGGAGGGTTTTTGGTTTTTGAATTTTTTGCTTGCCGTTCAGGTTCTGTTTTATCTTGCTACGAACAGGACCCATGCCATGTTTTTAATGAAAGAAGTGCTGTCTCGAACACAGTTACTCGTACCTTTATTTTCCATTATTCAACGAGAAGTCAGTAATTTTCATAACTTTCGCACCTGAGTTTAATTAATGACCTAGAGGCAGTTGGTGTTTTCTGCCTCGTAATACAAAGAATGACGAGACGTTGATCCCTTTCGGTAACGGAATTTTTTTCGAAAGTTGTGATATTAAAAAGACACTGAATTCAATAACCATGCTGAGGAACTCTGGGCCTGTTTTGTACGTGGCACTTACGCCTGCAGTAACAAAAGCACCACAGGAAATCTCTAGTCCGCGTGCAGAGCCGATAGTGTTGCGGCGGCTAAGCGCAGTAACTATTCGTTGGCAGTGGAAATGAAGGAAGGCAGAAGGTGTACAGATGATCTAAATTGAGGAAGGCGCGCAACTATTTTATATTGCACCTTATTGCAGAACAATGGAAAATGAAAGGATGCCCCTGTGGGCAAAAACATTAAGTCGAAAGCCTTGAAAGTGTGACCAGAAGACGTCATTTGAACCTGTCCGTCAATAAGAGATGGATAAAACTGAAATAAGTCGCTGATAATTATTCAGAGAACTGATGATTTCAATAGTCCTAATCATCATTAAGCATAATCATGGTTAGCGTAGACATAGTTATGGCTACGGTGGCTGACGTCATAACAGCTCAATGTTGATTGCGCCTCTGTATGCACATACATGCTGAACACACAAAATTTTGGTGGAAATCTTTGTACAACACAACGCATTAAACGCTTGGACAGAGGTGCACAACCAGACCAGCAACAGGAGAAGAATTTCGCCTTTCTTCAAGCAAGTAGACTTAAATTCCCTAGAAATGTTTACTGCGGCAGGAGTCACGCCTCTTTCTCCAGAGAGAGAGAGAATAAACATTTATTTGTGGTTGTTTGTGGTTTGTGGTTTGTTTGTGGTTGTTAGATGTCTACCATCTTCCGTAGCGGTGGTCGTCCGCCCTTATTCCAGTGCCCCGCAGGATGCCGCCGCCAGCTGGGCGCGTCGGATCAGATCTTGGTTTTCCCGCCGGTCGCTGGAGAGCATTTCCTCTCACTGCTCAACACTCGGGTTTGTTATGATAGGCGCTAGTGGAATTCCCTGACATTCCCACGTCGTGTGATATAGCGTGAGTGTCCCTAAGCACCATGGGCATTTATTTGTGTATTGTGTGGGGTACATTTTGTGTAGTGTGTGTAGGTTCGGGAAGCAACCTGTCTGTAGCTGCCTCCACGTGACGGAGGCCTCCTTGCTGAGGGATCTGTGCGGGGGTGGATACCGCATTCTGCAGCCTTTGTAGTAGTTCAGGATTGCCGAGTACTCTTGGGGTACGGGGTCGTTGTCCAGAGGGTCGCACGTGTTAGATGCCAGGAATTGAGCGTAACCTCAAGCTATCTCGTCCGCCCTCTGGTTTCCCTTTACACCGGTGTATCCCGGTGTCCACACGATCGTGTGTCTGATTAGGTGTTCTTCCTCAGGTTGTTTCATTGGGTGGCCACTCGAACGAATTATGCGGATCGCTCGATGACCGATTCTGCCCCGCAGATAGTTGCGGCAAGTTGTTTGCTAGTCTGTCAAAATTGTCAGTGAGCGCTTCTTCCTGTAGCCTTCAGCCAGGGCCATAGCTACGGCTACCTCCTCGGCCTCGGCGTTCTCCAGAAAATCTAGCGCCGGCGTTTTCGGCGTTGGCTTTAATTCATGAAAAATTATGATAACGCATCATTATGGTGGCATTTGGCCTATGACACAACCGGTCACTGACTGAGCGTCTGGTTGTTTGACGTCAGCACACCGCATGAAATGACAGGAGATGCCATCTCAGGCAGCTATTTTTATGGAAGGGTAAATTGGTCTATTTGTGCGGTGCGTTTTCGGCCGCCGTGAAAGCTACAGTCAGTTTTAAATGGAGCCAGCACACAGGGGTCACTGAGCTCACAATAGCGTGTCAAATTAATTGCAGTCGCTGCGGCTCGGCAACGCAAAAATAGCCCGCAAGCCATCATCTTGACTAGCAGGAGAAAATAAAAATATGCGAAGTTTTTTTGCAGATATGCTGCATAATTTCTTTTAATGTCCAACATATGAAATCAAGGTCATATGCCTTGCTGCCAGTAACCAACCGTCAAGTGGGGACGCAACAATTTCCCGCGGTGCGGACAGCGGCTCGGAGCGGTGCAGTCTTCTCCCAATCATGAAAGGGGAAACATGGGCATCGGAGCATCTTACAACTCCCTGTATCCGGTCAAACCAATTTTGCAAGACGGGCGATGGCTCTGGCGATGTGATTCATAAACGCTGTGATGCCACTGACTCTAAAAAAAATTTTGACTGAAGAATACTAACTGGAAATATTCTTTTACATTGATATATTTCACTATATGCTCAAGTGTCTGGCATGAGAGACGTGATGGGAGGGTGGGGGGGGGGGGGGGGGGGGGCATTTGTTTTACAATAAATATTAGTTCTATTTTTCATACTGATAGAGGTTTGCTCATGAATAGCATGGTTAATAAAATTCCGTTCGCAATACTCGAGGATGCAAAATGTACCTAAATTACAAACCACAGATAAGAAGCAGCCAAAATCAGTGCAGTTTACTTTTCGTTATCAGATGATCAATCCCACCTCGAGCCATCGGTCCCATGGACTCTGGTGGCGTATGTTTGAACAGCCCCAGGGGATGCGGATCACCCAAGCATCATCGTGGTCATCGTTATCGTGGTAGCAAGCGCATCATTCTCCTCTTCTATCTTTTCTTGAACATCTACACCATCACGTCACCATCGACTTCAACGAAACGATTGGGACGATCGCTAGGTGGCTCCGGGTAGTGTTGCGAAGAAGAAGATCGGCAGTGGCGCTAAAGGAGCCTACGCCCTAGGCCAGACAATCGTCCTGCCGCCATGTTGTGCCGTCTTCTTTGCTTGTCACCAGGTAACAATATTACAGTTGTACCTTTCCTTGTAAGAGGCTTCTGAACAGATCGGGAGACATTACGACGAATGCATCCCGTGTTAATCGTCCATAGAAGATGCTGTTCATACATTACGCATAAAATGTATTGAATATACTATAGTGCGGGTAACATCATCAAATGTGATGCGGTTCTCTGCGTTCATGGTTTCTGCTCTGAACAGAACGTACTTAGTTTTAGCCACGTCTAATGTGATTCTGTTTGATTTTAGCCATAAAGACAGCTGCTTCAGAAAAGAGTCTGCCGTTTCTTGCATGCCCTGATATATCAGCCAAGAAAAACGTCAGTGGCATCAGCTTAAATAATGTTTTTTTTTTTTTTTTTTTTTGCGTGGGGTAAATTAGCTATGTCATAAATGTAAAGCTGGATAAGCATAGTTCTAAAATAGACCCTTGATGCGCACTAATGGTAATAAGGTCCAGATAAGAATCTGCATCATTGACTTTAGGTGACTGGAGCCGGTTACTTAGGTAGCTATTAAAAAGTTCCTGTTCGATACCTCTTATCCTGAATCGTCTTAATTTAGCAAGTAGAGCATGGGTTATGGAGTCAGAGGATTTGTGGAGATATAAAAGTTTTCCTAAGGTTAGTTTCTCTCCAATGTTATCAATAAATTTATTTTTTTATTTCCAACAGTGCTGATTTATTTGCACGGTATTTCTGGAAACCATATTGATGTTTCGATATTATTTCATAAATTCTTATGTCTCAACGTCATCGTCTACCTTTTCCAAAAAAAGCCGCCCGGAAGCTCTTTTGACGGACAGCTAGCTTATACGGGAGGAAACGATATCTTTGTGCAAACGACACCTCAGTACAGGCCAAACTCAGTCCTTACAAATAACTTTATTGGGTATTTTCCTAGCGTGTTGACGAGTTCTTCACCTCCGGAATAGCACGATTTCGAAAAACCTCAGTACGTACTCGCCACAAATGCGCTCTAGGAGCCGATTCTTGCTTTGTGTTCTGGTAACTCCTCAAGTAAAAAATTTCCCTTTCTGTTCTGCCAATGTGGGCTGTGTAGCCGGCCGCAAATATATCTGCGGGTGCAGAAGCAACTATGTTATCTATTGTTTCCGTCTATTTAGGTACAATACAGAGTTAGAATGTTACCGCTCCTCCGACGTCAAAGAACTGTCTGCCACGGCTGTATTCAATACTTCTGGCTGCAACCGCTGTAAAGGACCTTAGTTCTCGCATCATGAAAAGGAGCATCTTCAGATGACCGATTTCAATCGGGTTGCAGGTTTTATTGCACATTGCTGTTCTCCAGGATTTACTGACATCTTTTGTCGAATGCTGCACTATTGCAAAACTCTTTCTAAAGTACAAAGCCGCGCATACTCTAAAAAACGTTTTGTACTGAGGAAGTGGACTTGCCACAGTTTCACTTCAGTCTCTCTTTCAAATAACGCAACAGCTTGCTTTGTAGAAAAGCTTGGCGCACGATGTACGCGGATACACACGCCTTGCAAACGGGAATGGCCAGCTGGCGTGTTTCTCCGCTGCTGGCCATAACAAATGGAGCCAAGTCCACGAAATGTCCGCCATCTAAGGGGCACGACCGGGTCGATTGCTGCCTTGGACAGCCACTTGAGTGGGCTGGGCCCACTTTCTTCCTTGAAGAATGGGCAATGCCGGCGTCGCCTAGAGCTCACGCAGTGGGAGGGCCAAGGACGTTACGAGGCACCCGGAAGAATAGTGACACTGTTGAAGGCGACGTGAGAGCAGCCAATACAACTCTGTCGGGTCGTGAGTGGTGTGTCCGATTTTCATGATGTTTTCGGGACGACGAATCAGACTGTTCATAATTACAATGTTGCTGCGTTTTACAAACGTATAACTCCTAAGAGTATGCCGCCAAACACACCGTGTGCGTTCCCTATGACGGTGTTCGCAGCCTTTTTGGTGCATAGGATAGGTGACACATTTGAGGGGCCGAAGACAGCGCCAGTACAGAAAGTTAAAATAGACTTCCGCCTCTAGAATTATTTGCGGCTTTCGAGCGGCAACCGATGGAGTCATCATCATTATCATCAGCCGGACTATACGCACTGCACGACGAAGACCTCTCTCATACTTCTCCAATTATCCTGGTCTTGTGCTATAGTTGCATCACCTTGACTTCTGTGAAATTCTTAACCTCATCCGCCCACCTAACTTTCTGTCGCCCCCTATATTGAAGTATTCATAAATTTGCAGAATACATGGCCCTGAACAATGCAGCGCCGACGCACAGAAAGTTATTTTGTTCAAAATTATTCAAAATTGTTACGGTGCATTTCTCAGCGTCAGAAATGAGAGTTCGCAGTCAAGAACACCATAATATCTCAGGGACTGGGTTTAGCGTCAGCGTGGTTCAGCACCGTAAAAAACATCTTGGTCACCTCTCAACTACGCAGCATAATGATTTTTTCCCGCAGCACAAGCACAATACTGGTGCATACTAAATAGGTGAACGGGAAAGGTAGGATTAGGGCGAGCAATGGGTACATTTTCTGCGGACGATGTGGCGGAAGGTACCCTTATACACAGTACAAGTAGAATATTTTATCAAGGACATTCCAATAATATTTCAATTTTAACAATGTTTTCTTGAGTTCATGTACAAGAAACTTAAACATCTATATGTCCCTTTTTCGCACATTGCCTCCACTAAACTAAACCGCTAAGTAATTTCTAGTAACGGTGGTTGACCGCAAAGCCCGGCATGCGATAAACTGCGAAATTATATTTCATGCGGACGGAAACAGACAGACCGCGATGTATTATTCAAATTGTCCGCTCTTGACAGCGTCGTATCAATCACATTTGTGATTCAGTCCATTATTTTGCTACAGATTTTCCGGTAACAAAATACAAATTTCGAAACACTCAGTGCGGCCTACATGTTTAGGCGGATTCTCGCGATGGATGGATGAAAAACATTAATTTTGTCATACAGCATGTACGGATGTTCCGTGTAAGTGGTCATCGACCGATGGCTGATGGTGACTTGGGTGGCTCAATCCACGGCCCTAGTCTGGCCGATAAGGTCTGAGCTGGTCAACACGGCCTCCGACTGCTCGAGGGAAGGATCACGCATAATATCTGACGGCGACGGCGCTAGCTGCACTATCATAAGGCATGGTCAAAGTAGATGGATGATTGAAATGTACACCGCGAAGAAAGACAAGGACAAAATGAACACACATGAGGCAGATGAGGGCTGGCTTGCAACAGCTTATTTCGAGTGTCGGAGCATTATAATATATAGCTGAAACAAGGCTAATTCATCACACATTCGTTGTAGGCGAAACGTTCATATGATCACGTAAGTATAACAGCTCCTTACGAGTAGGAGCAATATAAGGTTCGAACACGCAGGACGCCCCCATCCGACCTATCATCTTGGCATCTATAACCTCTCCAGTAGGCTGACAGCGGTTTTTTGCGACAACAGAACATCTTGGTAAACAGGCTGGTACACGAACGCTTCATTTGAATCGTTTTCGCTTAAATTTAATTTTCATCTGCACTGTTTTGCTTACATTTTCTGCAGTGTGCATTGAGAAACTCTCCTCGCTGTTCAGACATATTGTTCCAATGTTCTCGGAGGCGGTCGTGATTCAAACAGCGCTCGTGCGTCCCACGTGTCTTCGATGTTTCATTTCCTTCTTTGCGCTGTACATTTCCATCATGAATAACCAAAACGCCTATACTGTTACATTAGTGGCATGGTCACTGGTTGCCAGCTATTGGCATCATCTGCACTCCGACAGAATCTCCTTCGGGTATATTTTGATCAATACGTAGAGATTGAGGAAAGACCTAGTTCGGGAAATTCTCCAGATGCGTTCATGTACCTTGACCGACAAATTGTCTGGGGACGGATAAGTCATCCGCTCAAGTTTATAATGATTTGTGTTGTCGAGAAAGAATAGAAGCCCATGTCTTGGACCACCCCGGAGCCACCGGGTAACCTGTTCAGATGATGAAACCTCGAGCATTCACGTGAGAAGCCTTGTCCCCAGGGTTCTCAGAGTGTGCCGGTACCCAGGCAATTCTCACATCTCTAGGCAATTCCCCCGTGGCCTGATTTTGATACTGGTGCCGCTGTAAGAGATCATCTGCCCCTCGCCAAATTTCGAATAGCTGTTTTTTGAGTGGCTCAAAATCAGGCCAACATTAATATTGGATATTGGATAGAGGTAATGTTACAGGGAGCTTGCACAAAACGCTGAGAGCGTCATGTTCCTGTAGAGTGTTGCAGTTGAGCTTGGAGCGGGCCGCGCAAATAGTGCCAAAGAGATGGTTTAGTGCCGTCGTGGGCTGTAACAGCCGAACGCAGAATAAACACAAAAGGTGAAGTCCGGACAAGACGACTGCGGTTTTTTCAAAATGCCAAAGACACGCTTGCACGAATGCGAAGTGACCAGGAGCGATAGGAACATCACAGACGATAGAGGCTTCCACGCATCGACAAACGTGGTACTCAAAGCAGTCCGGACAAATACCAAGTGTGCGTATTTCATTACGTGTCAAGTACGTAAACGATTATCGGCGTACGGCAGCCCGCATGTCGCACTGGTCAATTTGTTAACTTTTTCGCATCCGTGCGTCTTGCGATTTAATTCGGAAGGGGCTCGGCAGTTGATTTGTTTTTATGCATGCACCTCAAATGTTCATATGAGGAACGAATTGTTGCAGGAGCTCATCCTTCTAGCTTCACGTGTTCATTTTGCAGGTCGATTTTTTTAAACTTTTTGATGACTGCAATATTTTTTGAGCCCTGTCGTTGCCGCTGGGGTGCACGCATAAAAACAAAGCAACCGCGCAGCCGCTCCCGACTTAAACCGTAAGACGCGCGGCTGCGAAAAAGTAAACAAATTGACCAGTGCGACGTATGGGCGGCTGTACATCAATAATCGTTTACCTACTTGGCACGAAATTATGTGCACACGCTTGGTATTTGTTCGGACTTCTGTGAATGCCCCTCTCATCTACGACGTTTCGATCGCTCCAGGTCTTGTCGCATTCGTGAAAGCGTACCTTCAGTATTTTGATAACTTCGCAGTCGTCTTATTCGGCCTTCACCTTTAGCGCTTTAGTCTGCGTTCGGCTGTTCCATATCACGAGACCACACAGTAAACCATCGCTTGGCACTATTAGTGCAGCCCGCTCAACGGTCGACTGCTGCATTGTAAAGTAAAATGGTGAACTTTCCCTGATTACCCAGAATGCATAGCGCTTTCAGCGTTCGCGCAAGCTCCCTGCCTCCTCTGTTTCTGAGGAGCGGGTTCTCACTGAACAGAGGTTACGGAGGGCCCTCGTCCGACCACCACAAAAACTGCAAATATTTCCTTTTCTTAAACTCTGTGACATATCTACATTGGTGGTTCATTGTACTTCCCATAATTAGCATGTATACGCTCTGATTCCTGCCTTCCTGTGGCCCTCATAATTGTACCGGATGCATATTATTGAGCAACGGCTTTATGTACAGGCCTTTGTGCATTTTCCGCATCACCTATGCTTTCATATCTCCGACTGGAGCCTTATCCTCAATGGCGATCTTCTTCATATGCCCCTTCCCTGTTTTGCTTTCGGAAGCCTACAGAGTTGGATCACTAGGTGCTCCTCCCGTAGTTTTTCCAGGACTGTGTACCTATAATTACGGCAGTCTTGCAGTAGGCGCGTTTTTAGGCAACCCAAGGGCCTCCGTATACGCCTGCCTATAATTATATCGCATATACCGTTTTTCTAAGTCACATTCATATTCATGTAAGGCGTCGCGTATATTATTCTACAGACCACGACCGTCTGTGCCAACTGACCACTCTTTCTCCCGCACCCCTTTCTTAGAATGTCGATTCTCCTAACGAGCCTCACGGTAGCGTTTACCGCATGCTTAGGTTTTGCTAAGGTCTCCCTATTCTTCCTGTTAGTCTGCAAATTCATTCCCAGGATCCTGATCAATTGTACCTCAGCAACCAGTCCACCTCCCACCTTTACTTCTAACAGTGGCAGAACAGTGCTTGGTGTGTATCCCTTTTGGCTTATCCCTAACGACAAAAAGCTCAGACTTGGGCTGAGAGCACGGGAGTCCTTTTCCTGCCAGCTCCACCACAGTATCTACTCCTGGAGTTGTCCGTCACCACCAACTGGATCATAATTGTTGCCACTGCATTCTATGTTTTGCACTGTTTTGTTTCACTGACAATTGGATGCCCTGTTGTGTCTTGCTGTTTTTGTGTTTTTCAACAAGATTTCTTCATTCTGTTGTGCATGCCGCTCTTCCACTCACCGCTTCGATGGCTCAATAACAGTAGCGTAACAGGAAACTGTGGGGCGAGCGAGCCACGGCAGGATGTATGGTATCTATAACCTCTCGTTATCATGATGCTACATCCTAGACCGCTCACCTAATTATCATCCTAGCGAAAATCCCCGTATTTTGCCAAACTGGTTTTACCGAGCAAAATTTGTCGCGCTAGTTGGTTCATAGTTCAATGCAATAAAAAGCTGCGCTAATCAGACACGGACGAAGGAAAGGTAGGACGCACACAAACGCAGAACCAAAAAGTAAAAGGACTTGGATAGGCACGATCTTTTTCTTCAAACAAAAGGCCAAAAACCTCGAATGGCACGTTGCCACTGCTATGAGACAGGCGCAAGAGATCGCTGCATTTTGCCTTGCTTGGTTACACAAAAAAGAGCCCGTAGTACTAGAAAGATGCTTGAGTAAAATGAAGAAAAAGATCGTGCCTATCCAAGTCCTTTTACTTTTTGGTTCTGCGTTTGTGTGCGTCCTACCTTTCCTTCGTCCGTGTCTGATTAGCGCAGTTTTTTATTGCATTGAACTATGAACCAACTAGCCCGACAAATTTTACTCAAGCATCTTTCTAGTACTACGGGCTCTTTTTTGTGTAACCAAGCAAGGCAAAATGCAGCGATCTCTTGCGCCTGTCTCATAGCAGTGGCAACGTGCCATTCGAGGTTTTTGGCCTTTTGTTTGAAGAAAACAATCGTGCCTATCCAAGTCCTTTTACTTTTTGGTTCTGCGTTTGTGTGCGTCCTACCTTTCCTTCGTCCGTGTCTGATTAGCGCAGCTTTTTATTGCATTGGTTTTACCAGTCTTGTATTATTCGGTGTAAATCTCACACCAGTGTGACCCGTCCTGTATGAACTTTCAGCAGGTTTATTTTGGACAGTTATAACCCTTGAACCGGACAGACCATTTCGTTACGAAGCTTATATCAGAACTCGAAGCATGATAATTAGATGCATATAAAATGAAGCTGAAGTGAATTAAGCCTATCACGAAGTATTGCAGGGCCTACTTTTTAATGTTTCTAGCATTGAAAGAACGTAAACATCTCCCTGTTTCTTTAAATAAATTTTACTTTGCCGCCTTACTATGAACTCTACTCGAGCTTACAATATGCTCACCCGCGACCATCCACGAGGTACGAAAGCAATTCGCAACGCCTGGCGGCGTTGCGCTTACCTCCGACTTTTATGCGAAATTAGCCATGCAGACGGGCACCACTCCGCAAACTAACCGCAAACATGGCCTGCACTCCCCAAAGTTTCATGGTAACAACGCGGCTGCGATTTGTCTTTTGGAAGGAGGGCGTCCAGTGCTACTGTAATGACTTTTCCGTGAACTGCCGTGGCTGTTTGCATCCTGCGTTTGCCCAGAGCAAACAGCGGCCGCTCATCTGTATGCACGCACGGTCTGGCGCTTTCTTCAGCCAGAGTTTTCAAGAACCTTGGCAGGAACGGATATATCTCTCTAGCCATTAACATGATTGATATATATCTCTGCACGTGTAACTGCTCAAGCGAGAGGAAACTGTGCGGGGAGATATTGTTTACGAAGGGCGCTGGCCCAAACGGCAGGACAGCATAGAATATCATACCTCACTTGAATCATCGTGAGTTTGAGTGAAGAATGCCACGTCAGAGCAACAGCATTTCTTAATTGCTGCTGAAGCCAAATCAATGTACGGTTATTTGTTATCCAGCTAGAGAGAGGCCTTTCCGCATATTATGAAAAAAAAAGAAAGATTTTGTTTGTGCACTCTAGCTATGCTATATTTTAATGAAGGTGGTTTCGTGTTGTCACCTAATTGCTGTCTTGACTATTTGGATTCCTCTTGATGTTGAGCATATGAGCAAGCAACTAGAATCGGCCTTTTTCACAGGGAGCCCTGCGCATGCACACCCCTGTAGGCATATCCGACAAATGGTTGCAGCTTGCAAGTACACACATCGCCCCTTCGCAGGTGCAGTTCGCGCCTCGTAGTACCGGATCGCGGCCGTGTCTCTCTAGTGCGTTTGCGTGCAACCAACAGCCGACGAATTTTCGCCTTTTCTCAAAGGCCACCAGATCTTGTCAAAACGACAGATTACCAATGGGGCGCTTGCACGGCATAGTTTGTTGACAAGCACCTTCATCTAAAGAGTGATCGAAGGATTTCCTGGCAGAAATTATATTGCAATATTTTGAAACCTAATTTTGGCATTTGCAGCCTTTTTTCTGGTCAGTATTAATCTGCATTGTTTGCTTCAGGCTGGATTCTCTTATGCTTCGAACATGCTTGATGTTCGAGCTTTTTTCAGGCCTACCTTGCTAACCTAGTCTCAAAATTTCTTGGTTAGGTCAAGGCTTTAATCAAGCTCTTCAATATTAGTGAAAGATTAAATTTAGTTGTTGTAAGAAACATCAAGCGGGCCCGTTGTCAACAAAACAACAAATTTTTATATTAAATTATTGTCAAGAATTGAGCTCAGATTCAAGCAACGTATAGGCCGCCACTTAGCATTGTTTGTTGTGCGATGTATTTAAGTGCGCCATCCTTCGGACGCCCTCTTCTGCTATTCACCGATGTCTTTTTTTTTTTACCGATAGCCCTGAAGAGCATGCCTGCAGAAAATAGTAATCGGCGGATGAAATGGTAAAGAATTGATTGATCATTGATGAAAATCAGTAACTTCTAAAGGTGGTACCTGAGTTGAAAACTCAAGATGACGGGCTTCCAAAATGCCTTGAAGTCACTAAATAGATGGAACGTAAATTTAAAGAGGAGCAGGAACTTCAACACGCTCTAGAAATGAGCGTTTCGAGGTAGAGATGGAATGCTTTCGTAATGCAAGACAGGCAAACGTTGCAGGAGGATGGAAATTTTTAAAAATAAATGACGTGATAGGTCCATTTGAAATTAGAGTGGATATTGACTGGTCTGTTTTAACTTCGAGTGAACTTGTGAGACGCAAGGATTTTCTCTGCAAACGTGGCCAGAGCGCTTATTGACTTTATGCCCTGTAAGGCGGCAGACGTAACCGCTCGCATGAAGAAAGAAGAGGCAATAGTTTACGACAAAGTGAAATCGAGTGAGGCTGTCAGCAGAAACGTTCTGTCGGAAGTTCAGGGAAAGTGACGAGGGCAAAAATGAGTCATGCAATGAGTTTGCCGACAAACTTATGTCAAACATGCATGCGTGCCTCAAAGAAGAGAAGCGTATGGTGACCACGAGAAAGTTCTGCAGTGTTTCGGGCGGGACCAGTTTTACTGTCGCTTATTTGAGAATGTGCGGTACTGGGTCTTGGATAGACGAGACGATGGATAGAGAGCCGCCGAGCTAGCTGAGGAATTTGTGACGCGTCGGGCTCGCGGAGCTAAGGAAGATCAGGAGCTAGTATTCGGCTCCAAGTTTGAGATGCCGAAATTCACGCCCTTAGAAGTAAACATGAAAAACATCGCATGGATGCGAGTAAAAGCGGGCCAACCAAACCTAGTTAGACTACGATAGACGAAGCCGAGTACACAAAATGGTTTAAGGCAAAGAAACCGCTCTCGTGTTCTACGTGCCAGAAGCCGGGTAACTTTCCAGCGCAATGTTCAAAGAAAAAACTAAACATTTCACTTTTGTGGCTGTATGCCGCACTGACGAGCTTCTCGAATGGTGCGTGCGAAACCTTCTCACGAAAGGGAAAGTGTGCCGAGTGCTTCGTGATACTGAAGCTACAATGAATGTGGTTCATCCCTATTTCCTGGTAGCCGAGATGTTCATGGGAGACCATGCGCGCATTCAGCAAGTGCAGGCTCGTATCATATGTCTTCCCGTAGCTGAAGTGCCGGTTGAAAGGACCTTTTGGCTCACTTAAGACAAAGGGCGCCTTTTAATCAATGCTTACCCCAAAGTACTCGTACCAGTGCTCGGACAGGTCTGCTTACCCGCGGAAAGAAAGTGCTTTTGTTTGGCGAGTCGATAATTCAGGCCTATTTCAGAATGAGAGCTCGGGAGCTAGCTGCAAAACAAACAGTTGCAGCGCCGACACCATACCACCGTAAGAAACGGTTGGAAGTGAATCTGTGAAACAGTGACAAAGCCGGAAGCAAAGCTGTGGAGAGCTGAGAAATTATCCGACGTGATATTACCGAAAATGAGACAGCGGCGGAAATGTGCTGTCAAAGCCTGCAAAATGGTCGGCGAAGACGCTACCAATTGCTTAGAAGGGGATTTGTGGCTACCTTGTCATACCGCGAAAAGTGACGGAGGC
Organism: Amblyomma maculatum; assembly: GCF_055883805.1. Classification (NCBI taxonomy): domain Eukaryota; kingdom Metazoa; phylum Arthropoda; class Arachnida; order Ixodida; family Ixodidae; genus Amblyomma; species Amblyomma maculatum. The sequence goes on along the minus strand of NC_139347.1, from coordinate 66,720,621 downwards.
AACGCTTTCAAACACTCAGAATGAATCAGAGGCGTAACAGCACACAGATAATCAGGGTACATGCGCACTAAGAACGTTTAGCCTAAAAATGTAAAGGCAGCAAAGGAAACACTGCGGAGCGGCCGCAAACTTCAGCAATTTTCAAAATTAGCATAGGTTCAAAGCCATTTGAGAAGCGGTGGAATGTTGGATATGATAGAGAAAAATATGGGCAAGAGGCGCGCGTCTAAGAATGCGTAGCTGCAGGGAGTTGAGGGAGGAAGTGTGCGAAACGTTTCTCCAATGTTGTTACAGCGAATGTTCATTTCTTGGTCGCAATCGAGAGTAGAACCAAACGGAGGTGAACAAAGGTGGCCAATAATACCAGGCGCCGGATGTGGAAGTTAGCGGGCAAAGTGACGCACCACCTCACGGAATAATATTTCTGCGTGACAATGAATTCAACCCAGTTTGATAGCCTTTGGACGCAGTTTGTTTAGAGCTTTTTGCAGATCATCCCGTAGTTCTGCAGGAATCCGGTCGGTATTATTACTCGCGTACCTTGTACTGAATATGAGTACTGGGTAAATCCTGAGAAATGTAAGGTGGTTTTAAGGAAAGGTCTGGATAGTGATTATAATGCGCGCAAGCGCCGCAGAAATTGCTAATTTATTAGGCATGGATAAGATATGTGTGACAATTGACATTTCAACGTTTTTGTCTAGAATAACAATTGTTTTGCACTATTAACCTTCACGATAGCTTCTTTTGGGCTCTGAGAATGGAGAAAACTCATTTATGTTATTCCCGAAATTCTGCACGAAATTTATTTCTGAAAGTTGACTCGTGGAAATACAGATGTAAATAATTTTGCACGTTTTGCTACGTAGGTTTCAGCATCACCGTTCTTCAGCCATTTTCAGCTCAGTTTTAATGCTGATGCTCCAAAAAGAACGTAGGGTCTGTAAAAGTTTATCGATGCAGCTTCATTAAGCTCTCTAATCAGTCGTGCGTTTTCAGTTCTATTCTCTGATTTTTTTGCAACTTATTTTCTGCTCGTCGGCGGCGTGAATGTCTCATTTTTGTTTACCCGAGGGAAGAAAGTCTGACCTTGCTAAGTATTTAGCACTGCCTGTGGACACAATTCCTGCAACCGTAGCCTACGAGGGCCGCAGGAAACTTACGGTTTCTTGCTTCCCCTTTTTGCCGGGCTTGTCTGTCTCCTTGCAACGAAAGAACAAAAAATGAAAGTATATCCATGTCGTTCCAACAGGTCGCCTTACCGTCTCCATTTTCCGTAATCTCTTCTTTTTTTTTTTTCTTCCGGCCTGCATCGACATTTTTCGTATTGATTGCTGTCGCTGGGCGTTAGAGGTTTATTTCTACTAAGTTCATCGATTCTAAGGATAGACAGCCATAAATGTCTAAGATACTGCAACAGCGAGGGTGATCCCGCTGAGGGATTTAACGTGATTGTTCGGAGAAATGGACGCATTTGGTGTCTCGCAAGCGAGCTTAAATATTCCTGGTTGAGGATTAGCCAAGAATATTCGGAGGCCATGCGGTTTCGAAACCATGCACGGAAAAACAAAATACCCATGAAGGGTGATTTCGTACTAGAATAAACGCTGAGCACAGTCGTAGTGAGACGAGCAGCCAGGGACGCAGCTGGAAGATTATGGAATTTAAGTAGAAGAATTGCGTATAGCGGTGCAGATGCCAGGCATGCAATTGTACAGCGCGCCCTGCCTTCAACGAACGTTGACGTTTTACATGCTCTGTATGAAGGTTTGTATTCGGAGAGGTCGCCTAAAAGACCGAGGTCGATAGCATAAAACGTAGAAACCTAAAAAAGTTATAATTAAGCAGTGGGAACAAAAGAAACATTAAGAATAAAAAAATATTCGGAGCGGCGCTAAGACAACTTACATACGTGAATGCGAAAGGGTAATAGTCTCGCAGGTTTAATGTTTCCAAACCAATTCTTCGACATGTTAAGTTTTATATAGGTTTTATATTGGGTGTGCGTATTTGAGTAGGTACATAGTCTGCCGAGATTCAAACGGTATTTCGGAGCCGTATTCACCGAATCCTCACTTTGTGAAAATACACACTGTAGTGTGTAGATAAGTCGTTGATTCGAATCCTCGTCGCAGACAAGCATCCAGCTGAATGTATTTTATCTATATTCAATGTCAAATCTTGTGACACAGCGCGAAGCTCTGTACGACAAATAAATGCATCACGGTTTTGATACGAAAGACATGAATATAGATAAGAAATTCAGGTTTTTTGGTTCGTAGGAAAAGAGAACAAAAATGGGTGAAGACTACAAAAGGATGAATAATAACAAGCACGAGCCCCAGATGAGTTTGCTAAACAAGAAAAATGCACTTTAATAAAATAACACCACCTTTCGATACCAAAAGTTGAACAAATTTAAAAAGATCAAATTTTCAGAACTTCGTAATGCTCGGCGAAGCCTCTACTATACAAATGTTACGTATATTCCACTTCTTGTGCCAAGGATTACTACGAAAGAGCCTTGTAACAGCCTGAAGTCGAGAAAGGCATTGCTTAAGCGTAGAATGTTTGCAATACTTCACCGCCCTTTAAATCTAAATAATTTTTATAATTGAATAGCGAATGAAATTTCATTGAATTGCCCTAAGTGAGTAACTAGCAATTTTGAAACATAGGTTATAAAATTTAGCTGGAAATGACTGAAATGCAGACATATCAGAAATATTTTTCAGGTTTAACCTTCGCTTTGAAAGTAAACGATAGCTGCTTTCTAAATTGATTTATAGGAGAAGAAATACTCAGTATTTTTCACTTTCCGATAGAGACCTCAATCGCACCCTAAGGGAGGACACACCGCCTCAGCTGCAAGCCTTGAGACGCCAACAACTCATGATAAATTCTTTTATTTTCATTTATTCAACATTTTATCAACAGCAGAACAGTGTAGATTTGAGTCTGGACTGGTCTCCGCGCCCTCGCCAGGCAGTTATGACCGCGAATATGTTATTGTAACAAAGTAGTGAGGAACGACAGGCATTAACACTCATAAATGTTTACATATATGGTGGACAGTTAAGAAAAGACAAGTCGCGATATATGGAGGAAAAAGCAGTAGAAAATACTTATGAAACAACACAAACGGCGGAAAGAGAGAAACACGGCCAAGAAATGCATCCAAAACTAAATATCCACCTGCCAGATGTATACAATACACTGAGACAACAACGGATTTGGGATTACGCTTGAGGCAATTAGCATACACAATAGAATAAAATGGTTCATCAAACACTGGTATAAGACAAGAATAAATAAACTAGAAAGTAGCATAATAATACACTTTAAAACACCGGTTAATCCAAAAACAAATGCAAACTGATTAATAATTGGGAATTCCAAATCAAAGGATCTGATGTTCTATTTTTTATGTAATATGAGTTGGAAGTAGTAGCGTTTGTAAACGATTTTCATCAAACAATTTTTAAATTACCTTTATATTTGGCAGGCATTGCAAGCTGAATTCAGTTGCATTCATAACTGCTACATATACCTCTTCGAGGATTCCGAGGCATTTTGTTCTCACCGTCATTAGCCGCGTACAACCAACGTCTGCACTGGCACCCCGGTGAATTGGTATTCCGCCACATGTTCCTCTATCTGGGAGTAAAGATATAACAGACGCTGTTTATCACCTCTAATTCATCACGAGTAAACAGCTCACCTGATATTTCGCGGCCCTTCGTTAGAAAGATACGGATAAAAATAATAACGCAAAAAAGTTTATGAGGAGGGAACCAGAAAAAAAAAGCCACGATCTGCAGCGGAAAGAGGAAATAATTGCAGCCGTTGCAGTGTTTAGATCGTTCCTGTTATTTTTTTTTTTCTTATTCGAAGACTTGCCATGTGGCATAGAATAGGGCTGTCTCTAAAGTAAGGTAAGACGCGTAGTCTATTTTCAAAGAACCGGAGCAAGCTCCGGCTCTTAGTGTTGTCCAGTAGCCACAAATGAAGGTTTTCCTCCCTAGTCATCTTGTTCTTGATGACTGAATCCCTGCGCATGTCCATACACTGTGGCAATATCCACCTCTGGCGGCCGGCCTTGGACAATTAGGAATGTGCACGACGTTGTATCTTCTTGAAAGCTCCATGACATGTCATCTAAGTGCCAAGACCTTCCTTCTGAGGGACACCTCCTTCAATCTCGTTAGGTTTACTTTTTACGTTGATGATTTTCAACTGGCGGTCGACGACATCCTGTTCTCTCTCTGAACAATGCCCTTAGTACACACGCTACCCACGACTCATACCACTGTGGTCGCGGTCGTAGGAGCTGATAGAGTTCAAAAATATTCCCTGTTTGGCTATTTGATGATATGACAAAAGAATTTGTTATTTAGTGCAAACAGAATGAAGGCGAGCATGTCCACCAGTGGTCGTCGTCTTTCGGCTTGCCTTGTGCCTTTTTCACAAAATAAGAATATGATGTTACCGACGTCAAAGTCTACGTGCCCAACCATATTCTGTCGTACCCCCTACGAGGAGGCGCTTATTTGAATCGATCTATTTAAATACACCGATGGCATTACGCGCGGAGGCGATTATATGAGACGCAGACAAAATGGGAGAAATGAATGGAGAAGATGCTATTCTATTATATGCGCCATTCTGAGTGTAGAACTAAGTAATGCTGCTGAAAATCTTTTCCAGACAAAGCTCTCATGTTGGACAACAAGATGCCATTCAACTGGTTGAAAGGGCAGGAATTTACATGCAAGAACAATCCTCGTTTCTGCATTCACCGATCCCGCAATGTTGGGATAAAAACAATTGCACAAAGACTTCTAAACAGCGTACCCTGATAAATATATAACACACTCAAAGGGAACAGAACACGCGGGCAAGGCTAATTAACTACCCTGGGATCCCACAAACCACTTATGCAATGCTTTGTAGCGCCTAAAGAGGCCGGCACCAATGCTCAGCTCAATCGAGTGCAATCTGTCTCTGTTAACCACTTGTTTTCACTTCGCGGCATAGAAAGCTGAATTGGTAGCCACGTGTTCGTGTACGTGCGCACTTCTCTCTCCGGCCCATTATTCTGCATTAGCGATGGCGCCGACTGATGCAAGGATAATAGCCGCAATCAGGGCGCAATCGCGGTCGTGACTTGATGCTCGCAAGCCTTACAGAAGCTGCGGGTTTTGTTGTCGAGATGCTTGTTTCCCACCAAAGTGCTTTAGTCTTGTTTCCGCAATAAGGAAAGATCAGCGTCCACCCGCTTGCATTTATCGTAATGCTAATCTAGAGCCCCAATAGTCCTTAAAAAACAGATGGCATAAATGTCAGCACTTCCCCTGACGCAAAAACAAATAGAACGAAATATCTGTTTGTCTTCCTATCAATGGCTTTGTTTATATCATGCTCGATGACGCCTAATGAAAACAGAGTATGACGACTAAACAACTGAGCAGAGACACTAAGGATCGCCAGCATATGTAAAGGCGTACGCTCGCTCGCCCAATACGCTGCCGCGGTGTCTGATTCTGACGCTTCCTCCAATGGCGCGCACCACCACGCTACCGGTATCTACATACCCTACTATTTTCCCTTCTTTGAGGGCGCTCTCTTCACTTTTCCTCAGGCTCCCCTTACAACGCCCGCTTCATTAGGCCACGTGGTAAAGTGTGCTATTGAACGCATAAAATTAGAGGTACACGCATGTCGTCAGTTCGAATGCCTGTCTCAAACTAGAATAGCAGATACCACCCAGGCAGCACAAACCATAGGCCCAATATTGGTACTGCGTTATCAATGGCTGGGCCGACATAGGGCCGGAGTATTCGCATCATAGTATCAATATTGGGCCGATAGTTCGCGCCAACCTGGCAGGCAGCTATGAAGCCAAGTGGTACGACACCACACGGAACATTGGGTGAAGGGCGGTGGCGTCAGTTTTGATACAAAAGAGAATAAATATGGCGCTATATGAACGTCTGTTAATGATGCTCTACGAGAAAATCGGAGGTATACTCCAACCCCGGATGCCAACCTTCGGAATTTATTCGTATAGATTCAATATATATGTAGGGATTTTTATGGTCGTTTGCGTATTTAGCGTTTCTTCATTTTTTTTTTTTAATCTGGCAATATTTTCGCCCTGTAGTTATTTGGTACTGTGTACCCTGATAAATGATGTACAATCTGCAATGACTGCTCGCTAAGAGCAAAAATTAAAATTGCTTACCTCCGAATTCTTTACAAAAAGACTTAGGTGACAATTGCAGCTTGGCGAGATGCTACCTATATGTGAGCGGTCAATAGTGCGTGCGGTGCTGATAAACGAAAACGAGTTTTGCGTCGTGCGAATAAATATGAAACATTGAGCACTTTGCAGAAAATGTGTGTACCTTAGCACCACTTCATACTTTTATTCTTCCTTGCGTGCTGGCAGGCTTCAGCATGTGGCAACTCATGGAACGGTAGGTGGTAATGATGTTGAACGCAGCACGAATTAAGAGCGCTGTAGTGTACGAATAAATATATTAAATAATTAAGAAATTGATTTCGAGTAAAAAAAAAACCCTATTGACAAGTGAAGCGTCTATGCTATGGCACAGTTTTGAAGCTGGTTTCTACTAAAATATGGTTGGTTGGTTGGTTTGTGGAGTTTAACGTCCCAAAGTGACTTAGGCTATGAGAGACGCTGTAGTGCAGGACTTCGGAAGTTTCCACCACCTGGGGTCTTTAACGTGCCCTAAGATCGCATAGCACACGGGCGCCTTGCTTTTCGCCTGCACCGTAAAGCGGCAGCCGAGGCCGCTTTTCAGCGGAGGCGAAAATATATGAGTGTATATATTATTTTGCTTTCTTCTACTGAAGAGCTTGTGCTGCAGACTACAAAACGAGGAAAATCTAAAACATTGATCGCACTTTCGAAAAAATTCGAAAAGGCAAAAAGAACTTTACGTACATCAATTCAACCACACGCTAACATACTTTCTTGCTTACCCCGCCAAGCACAACCTGTTGTTGGTAGCCTCGTTAGTATTATGAGGCTGATTACTCACTAAACTTCTAATAGTTAGGTTTTTTACAATCAAGATAAATTTTTCTGTGGTCCTTTCAGGTAATTTGAGACGGCCTGAGTTACAACGCTGCCTTTCACAAGTGTGGCTTGCAAATATAGTCTGTTAATGTTTAAGCGAGCTTTTAATGTCTCGCAATAATAAACAGAAAGGTAATCGTATAATTGGCCTCAAAACCTGTCTCTACGATTCAATTCCGCCACTGTATCTTAGAAAGGAAGAGTAAACGAATGATTAAAATAATTTGCTTTGGTTTGGTTTTTGGGGTTTAATGCCCCAAAGCGACTCAGACTACGAGCGACGCCGTAGTGAATGACAGAAAATTTCAACCACTGGGGTTCTTTAATGTGCACTTACATCGTAAAGCATATGAGCGATTTGCTTTTCGCCTCCGTCGAAAAGTGATCCCGCATTCTTGGGTACAGTTGTCGAGCGCCGTAACTATTGCACCACCGCGGCGAAGCTCTGAAAAATGATTGGGTTGGTGCAGTAATACTATGAATTAAGGCTTTTTGTCACATGGGTTCTAAAAAGTACGTGTTTGTGACTGCTTCAAAGTACAATAAATTATGTCATAAGTCTCTGAAGCAGTTCCCCCCCCCCCCCCCCCCCCTTCCCCTTTCATGCTACCACCCTTGCGCTACTGGATGACGCACTCGTGGTGTCACTGCCGGCGAACTGTACCGGTCTCCCCACCTAGAATGCATCGTTAAAGGATCACGGGCCTTGAACCACGAGCGTTTACATGGACTCAATTGTGTAATCATGTATCCCTCAAGGCATGTAGGAGAGAAGAATGAATGCGCAGCTGCCGCCTTCATTTGCACTGCTATAGCAGCAACTGAAGCACAGCAATTATTTTATCCTTCATTATTCATTTCGTTTGTAAATAAATATTTTTTGACCACTTGCATTTTGGTTTTAATCCTTGCGTCCACTTTATGCCATTTTACCTAATTATGGTAATATTTATAACATATATGAAGGACGAAGCGCGCCATTGACCAGCCACTCTTCGGTACTGGCCTTGGAAAGCGAATGAAAAGAGAGTGAACGAGCAAGGGAGGCACTATGGGCGGATGCTGCTCCTGAAGGAAATGCGACCCCTTTATTGCCTATTTTCGGAGTGGAGACGCTCCTCTTTTGAGCCAGTTCGTTTACTTCTTTCATTCGAAGCAATGTCGGCAAACTATTTTTTTCCCTTCCTATGGGAGACAAACAAGAGTGCCTCTCCAATTACCGCCTGTTTGGAATCCTCTTAGGGATCCCCGCTCTCACAAAGAGCAGTGATTCTTCCTGTTTGTTCGAATGGAGGTTCAGAAAGTTCGCGTCCTTTGCTTGCAGTTCTTTTCCTTGCACATATTTTTCTCTGGAGCGTTCTTGTTGACATCCGGAGGGGTGTTTTCTCGCGCCTAGGTCCTGCTGTCGTTCGTCGTCTATTTGCGTTGGGTAACGTGGTGACAGACGATAGAACCATACAAGACCCATCATCGGGCTCCTGCTAAAAGGCACGACTCTGAAAGCCTTCAGCGTCCAGTCTTTCACTTTCACATGCTACGCTTTCTTCTTGTTTACTAGGCAAATGTCAAGCGTCATCATTTGGGAATCTCTCCCTCTTCGATCCCTTTAGTTCTTGGACTTGCTTTTCGGCCGTTGGATTCCCGTTTCATGCTCTGTCGTCTTCACGTGTATGCTGAAGGATTTAGCTTCCTTCTGAGTTTCATTTGGACTGTGAACCGCGGTACATGCGGCTGAAATAGTAATGCACTTTGCAGAAATAGTATCAATTTTTTTTTTCTGTCGCTTAAAACCCATATGATGAGGTCGAGTCAACGAGGAAAGAAAGCCGTCTTGCTGCGCTCGATCCCTGTGCTGTTCCGTGGCTACAAATCGCTGTTTTTGTGCAGCGCACAGTCTCTCCGTTGTTCTTTGGTTGTGAAGGGCGTAACCTTCAGTAGGCTTTGGAGTGCTGCCTTCGAGAGCTTCTTACACTTTTTCTTGCGATCTGATGTTTAACATCAGCGAGGCTCCTCAGTGCTATGAATTTCTGAAACTTAGATAATTTTTAGTGCCCTTTGTGGCCGTGTAATTGAAACTTTTGACCAAAATTTAGTCGATCCGGTATGCAATTCAGCTACATGCTACAAGAAAGTATAATAGCGCAACACGAAAGTCCTGGAACTCTTTAATTAGGGTAGAATAGCACACCTGTACCTATGTTCTCAAACATATTTGAAGAAAGAATCCTTCTACAGCGAAAGCTACTAATCTTCAGTTACCCGATATGTCTGCCCCAGTGAATTTGGCCGTAGCCAAGGTTGGTTGTCCTAAAGACTAAATGAAGCAAGTTTAGCACACTTCAAGAACACTTCGTCTGCACTGTATAGGAATGAATGAATAGGGTGAGAGAAGGAAGGCAATAAGGGGCACCGAGAGCAGCGCTTGATTATTATCTACCACCTGGGATGACATAGAAAGGCACATGGTCGTCTTGTCTGAATTACCTTCCTCGAAACACTGCTTTCATCGCTGGCGTTCGATTTAGAATATTTCAAGGTATTTGACGCGCTTACAGTCGGCATTTTTTGCACACTTTTCTTGATGAAAACCAAGCGTAGAATATAAATGTTCCCCTAAAATAAAAGACCGAATAAAAGATTAAAAGAGCTTTCGAAAAATTGCTATGAAATAGTTCATAAATTACTCGTGGCTAAACAGTGGTCTCGGAATGCCAAATGTACAAAAGATGTCGCAGTGCACGAGTGCAGACTTCTCGCGCAGCCTAATAAATGTTTAAGCATGCCCTTCACCAATATGTATTTGGTGGCAATGATGATCTAAACGGTTGGCCAAAAAGGACAAACACATTTTATATTGCTGACAGAAATCATAAGTTGTCTTGCAAACGTTCTGCAAGGGGGAGGGGGTACTGCTGTACAGATATGGTGAAAAATCAAAATTATATATTGAACCAAATGTGCTTAATAAGGCTGAACGAATATTTCCATTTAATATGGGCGCCTATAAGGGTACCGTTTTTCGAAAACTGTGAATAAAAAGAAAATGGGACAAGGACGGCCCTTCTGAGCAGCCACGCAAAGCGGCGCAGCTGAAGGATTGAAGTTCTTCCTGTTTTACCCGCATAACTAGATCGCCTGTCGGCGAGACTCCTCGGTCTTTTCATCTAGACTTAAAATTTCTACGTAAGGAAGATTAAAGAAAGCGCCCTGCCATTTTTAGCAGATCTTAAAGTCACTCAAGGCATAGCTTTCTTGGGTCACTAGAAATGAGATCAGGAGAGTTGGCACGTCGAGTCCATAAAGTAACAAGTGAGGCGCTGGCCTTTCGGGTGAGATCGTCCGGTCAGCGACGACGTACAGGCACCATTATATAGGAGCGTCGCTTGAAAAACAGACAGAATGGTTGAGATAGCTTATAGATTAAGTAAGAGGAGTCTTTGCAGCTGTAAGCACTAAGGCTTTAACTCTCTTGTAAGTGGGAGGTGCTTTACTGTAGACTCAGCTGGAGCTGAACGTCTTTTTTTGTGTTCAATTTAGTTCTTTTAGACCGCCTCAGATAACTCTTTGTAGAAAAGTTCAAACAAGAACAATATTTTTTTTAAAGGAAAGGAAGTTTCAGATGAACCTGGTCTTTTGAAACACACAACCTTAAAAATGTTGTTTTGCCTCACATTTCCTCGCCGTAAGGCTACATGCTCTTATGCTGGCTGTAATCAGCAAATACAAGCGTCGCTTCTTGTTGGTAGAGGCACCGGTGTCAAAGTAACCTCTGCTAACGTTTCATGTGCAACCTCATTTATCATGTTCAGCTCTCCTGTGCATAAATTCTAGCGGCAATCTATTGAGCTGAATAACTTACGCAACGCAAACATAATATAACACCTGAACATTACTCAGATAGGAGCAGGAAAGTATTTAGCGATAATATGAATTACAGAAAAGAAGATACGCTTTAACTTATTTACTGTAGATTACGGCTATGTCTATGAGGAGAATGTGAATTTGAAAGCAAGCGTACATACAAGCGACATATTGCTATGGTCTCAAATAACTTCGACAAACTGAGGTTTTTTACCGCGCACTCTCCCACGCTTCTATCTTGCTTTCTACCCAATTCCGGCGACACGTCCGCTGACGTTAGAGTTCTCAATGCCTTACCTTCACCTGGGAACTGCCTCAAGGGGGCAAAATTCAGCCTTTGGTCGTTCAGTGTGACTTCTGTGGTAAAGATCATGTGTGTTGGATGTACAAATCCAGATCCATAAAAAGCCTCATGCCATTCAGCAGCGCCCATTTCAGAACGGAAAAACGAAGCATCGCCATGTCCTGCCTACACACCGCTCTGTGAAAATCCTGCAAACACTGTTTGCAGGATGGCTTTGACGACCAGCTTCAGAGACTGGACAATACTGGCTACCTGTGCCTGTTGATAACAGCTGTGTGCAAATCAAATTTTTGCTGCAAAAACTCACTCACTTCCATCGGTGAGTTGTCACGTAAGCTGAATGATGAGATGCCTGTGGTGATAATTCCGTACATGCACAAATTAGCGCACAACATCAAGAAGACAGGCGGACGATATAGAGTGAACTTGATGTTATCAGCGCCATGTAAGCTGGCAAATATTTGCTCCATGATGACCAGAAGACTTCTGAAATGCGCTATAAAGCATGGGCTTCAGTCTACCGAGCGCCAGTCCGAGATCATCTACTAGATACGGCTCAAGTGCGGATGTGTCTACGTCGGTCAAACTGATCGATGTTTCAGCGAAAGAGCCAGCGAGAAGAAATAGTCAATAAATACCAGTGAAAGAAGGAACTTTCCAGATCACTGCAGAGAATGCAGACTGTAAACCCCTGCTGGAAGGGGCAATGTTAATTGGCAAATAAAGAGAGCGAGTTGAAACGGAAATAATTGGGGCTTATCGCATACAAAAAGCTGGGCCGATGTGCATAAGCACATCGTCGGTAAAACTCAGCGACCAAGAACTGGGTTTTCAGACGGTCCCGGGTAGATACTGGAAATATTTTATCTGGTTTTTTGAATACCATGCTCTGTCCTTGATGATCATGTGCCGTTGCTGACAACGAGCCTTTTTATTGGGATTCGGTTTTTTGTGCATTGTATTGCCTGCGATATGCATTTCCTTTAACACATCATGTCTCTGGTTTTTTGTCACAACATTCTATACATTAATATTTTTGCAATGTTTCCCGTATGTGATTTACACTGGCGTATAAAAGATGGTGTCTTGAGCAATAAACTCACTTGGTACAAGGCGATCTTTCTATCCCTGTTCTTTTCGGGTGATCGTGTTCTTGCGCCGTTCCATTAATTGGACAGACATCAGTTTTCGTCCTTTCTGGGATGGAAGCTTGAACTATACTCTCCGTGACATCACCTGGAAGCAGATCAGAGAAAAATTTGTATTATTATTCCAGAGCTTTTTTTTTTTTTTTTACGGTTAGTAATAGCTGGCAAATTGCAATACGGGCACACTTTCCTGGTCTTACTTTCTTTAAGAGAGGTTGGTGGCATTCATTTTTCCAAGCCTATCTACTCGTAGCGCTGTAGAAAGAGGCACAGCGACTAAAGAGCATTCAAGAAAGTAGTTCGTCAACCTCAGAGCTTCATTCACTTTTGAAATTTTCATCAACGGAGAGCTCATGTCTTCATGTGTCGTCGCGATGACGCCAGCCCGCTTCGAGTTGATTGCACTGCTCGTGTTCGTGTCACTCTAGTCTCTAGTCCATTTTCTCCTTGCGACCCCTGCTGTGAGGAGGGGCTCGTTCGGTTTCAACCAAGGTCAGAGAAAGCGGGCCAGATGTTCATGAGAGCCGTCTAGCGACGAGCCTCCGCCGCCTTAATCTGTTCGAGATTTCGAAAAGTGGAGTTAGAACCATGGGAGAAAATAAATCAATGAAACACAGTAGGTGGAGGAATGGGCTACCAAAATTGCGCATTGAAGGGGTGAACAGTACGGAAACTTTCGTTTCGTTTCTCAAAAGATACAAATGGGTGTTTTTCTCTAAATAGAAATGTAGTGGTTTGGTTTGCTTATTCGTTTTATTCGATAATAAGTGCATGCCGAAGCTGACGGCATAAAGCAGGCTTTACTGACAATATCTTGACCGCGTAGATCTCTGAAAGGAAACTATCTTGATATATTTAAGTGCAAATAAATTTTGCTTTTTCCAACCTTTAGTGGTTCCATGGCTTTCAATGTAATACAGTCTCACTTGAAACTTCTCTCCATGTGAGCACTGCAGATTGATGCTCCGAACCACCGCGGCTCCTTGAAGAGTGCCGCTGATTCAAGAGTGCCGCCAATTCAATCCCACCAAGAACCGTTTAGATTCAGAGTTTATAGCATTTTTCACATCATGTCAACTGAGCAAACGTCATACGTTTGAAGAGAAATGCCGGAAACTGCCAGGCGCCGTCAGTGTCTTCTCGGAGGAAAGTGCCGAGAGTAGTACTAGAAGCAACCGTCATGCAACTGTCATGAGAGCCCGAAGACATATCAGGAGAAACGACATAAGGTACTCGCGGATCCGATCCGACCGTAATGCATTGTGTGTGTTTCAATACGACCGCGTTAAATGCGCTTTCACCAAAAATCCGGCGTTGGCAGCTAGCGTCTGCGGCCCCCCGCCGGCCTTGGCGTTGTGAGCGAAAAAGCACGACCATGGAGCTGCAAGGCGGTAGCTGGAAGCTGACATAGACGAGCACTGAATGCGCGTAGGGTAACCTGACATTACGTTTTGCAAGTGCTGCCAACTCGTGCCTCTCCTTTTATATAGAAAGATGATATTAGAACTAGCCTGCCAGGACCCTTGCATTCAGGTTACCCTTAGGCCACGCAGGCAGGTTCATGCGGCTTGAATAAAGCGGGACTTTATATGTGGGCTGGTAGCCTACGCTATCGCGTCATACCCTTAAAGGCGGAGCTTAGGTGTCCCCTATATATTTTTAAAGTCCGCAGGCTCGTGCAGCAACGACGCACATGGCAGTATGTTAGCGGCCTCAATCCTACGAATCTCACCGCGGTATTGCATTGGTTTGGGTGCTCAACTGTTGTGCCCAAAGACGCAGCATCGAATCCGAGCCATGGCGGTCACCTTTCGGTGGAGGCGAAAAGCAAGGTGCCCCTGGGCTATGCGATGTCAGTGCACGCTAAAGGACTCAAGGTGGTCCGAATTTCCGAAAGCCTCTACTACGGCGTCCCTCATAGCTTGAGTTGCTTTGGGACGTTAAACCCAGTAAACAAACAATAAACCAATTAATGCTACGGCGAGATGTGGCTGGTGTGCTTTTAAAGTGACGGCGTTAAAGAGAACGTTATGCCGAAAATTTGTCTTCGGCGTTGTGAGCGAAAAATCATGGTCATGGCGCTGCTACGTGATCGCTGGCAGCTGACATGGCTGGCTGAATACTAGGTCTGCGATGGTTCGTGCAACTGAACGAGGCCCCGTCATATCAGAAAGTTGGTAAGAGATGCCAACTTGGGTTGCGCATTTTGGAGGGAAGGTGGAGTAAAATCAGCCTTCCAGTGCTGTTTGATGAGGAGTCAGCCCTTGGAAACGCAGGCACTCGTATACGGTTTGGCTAAAGCGAGACTTTATATGAGGGTTTTAGCCTGCGCTATCGCATCATATCATTCACGGGGGAGCATAAGGGTCCTTCATAATCTTTATGTTTCCAGTGTCGTGCAAGAACTACGCTCGCGTGTGTGTAGGTGGTTTTAATGACGTTACAAGATCTCATGTCACGGAGCTGCCAATTTGAGCTGCATCTTTGAGATGGACATGCAACTCACTTGTATTCTTGGAATACCGAGTCAAAGATGTTACTCCCAGGCACGTTCGCACCTGAAAGTCATACATCTTATCATACGTCAACCACAGTAAGCAACTGAATTTCTTCTGAAACATGAAATGCAACACCAAGGCTAATTGTATTAGCTAGCGGTAATTTGTGATCGGCCCTGAGCTGAACCACCCAAAAATCTTTTTAACAGATGCCATTCAATACAGGAAAACATCTTCATGCACATATGCTGGATAGAAAGCCTTCAGCAAAAGATAATTAAATTACGCGTATACCTGGAATTCTAAGCAGGCAAAAACGAGAAAGGTCACAAAGCTGTGCATGTCACAAAGATAAATTGCCCGTCAGGTTGGAACTGACCTAATGCCTTATTCTTCAAACTAATGTGACATTTGGCTCAAATGTATTTTTCATTAGAAATAACCAGGGTACAGTCCTGGAGAAAAGTCTTGAGGCCAAACTATTTTCGTCTCAGGGCGCAAAGCAAAACCGTCATGACACAATGAACTACAAAAAGGTCTTGATTGCTAGAATATGCTTTATTATTGTGATACGAACCCATCCCTTAGCATTTGAAGGCCATTTTGGATTTAATGGTGCCATGGCGGCTCGATGTTGAGGTTGAAAATGAAAATTTTTGGCTTCAAGACTTTAGGCCAAGGCTACCTTCTTTCGAATTTTTTGAAGGAAGGCCTTATGCTTCAGTGTGCCACAAAACGTGCTAAAATCAACACTTAAAAAAAGTACATAACAATAGGAATAGGACAAAAAGACCGTTTAAAAACCGAAAAAAAAACTTTTTTTTTGGCAAAAGCGGCTTGATTCCCGCCAAAATGCAGGCGCGAGTCCTCTAGGCATCCGTATAGGGACTTTTTATAGGTAATACGGAATAATCTTAAGGTAAACTGAAATGTCCCCAAGTATTTGCCTTTCTGTTCCGGGCAAATAAAATGAAATCAACCATTATACACAGACGGTCCAGTTAACCCATTTTCACGTGTGTGGCACTGCCTGCAAAATCCTGTACGCTATAATTCAGGAGTTTTGTTCTAGATCCTAACTTATAGGGCTACGTTTTTAGTACATGAAGGTGTCTTTGAAAGCAAAGACGTCAGAAAGTTTCCCCACATGTGATAGCAGTGATACCAAATGTTTGATTTTGTGGCTAGTGTGTCCCTAATAAAGCACAAAACTGCGAAAAAGACAGCTCAGAGGAGAGAAGGAGATGGGTAAAGCATACAGCTTGAGCAATTTCACATACCCATAAACTGAAATTTTGCACGAAGTTTGGACACCACCACATTTGAATGGCCAATACACTTGCGGGCTACCGCGAAGATTTCGTTATGAGAAACAGCGCAGAACAGCTCCTCGGTGCCTACTGAGAAACCCGAGTTTGTAGCACTTCCCATATGTATTGACCATTCATGGGGATAACGTTCGAGAACAGATACGACGTTTCAGTTGTTAGGTTTCTGGATTTTTTGAAGGTTTGCACTCTTTCCGCCTACTCCCCGGCGATGTCTTGTCCATCACGTAGTTTTATGTTATGGTATGTATTGCCATACAAGCCCTTCTTCACGCCTCACCGATCGTAAACTCTGACTGCCTCCATAATGACAACCGCCTCACGACTGCAGCATCGCTCGAACTTCGCCAACTACATTCATACTTTAGCGAGAGCCTCCTGTATTCCCAACGACCGCCCAGAAAGGAAAGAAAATATGCAGCTAACTCTCGACAGTATTTCTCTTATGACCAAGCCATTCAGACATATGCCAATACTTGTATTGCTGTAGCAGTACAAAATCAACTGTGAGACAACTGAGAACTGAAAGTCGTTCAAAATGCACTCTGGCGACTGAGTGCGATCTAATAGGGAGACCAGATGGAAACAAAATCGATTTTAGATGTGTATTGCCGAACAGCTTCCGGCAACGCTAGGTAGGAAATATGCAAAGTGGAGACGTCCGACTTCGGCAGTCTGTATTCTCTTCTGAGATACATACAAAAACGGCGTGGAGACTACATGATGAAAATGTTTGGATATTTTCGCCTTTGTGCACTCCATTGCGGCGCTCTCGGAAAACAGATGTCAGTTTCGACAGTAAGGTAATGCTCATGGACAACGCGGATATCTGCGATCCTTCCGCGTTTCCACCGTCTCGATCACCGCTTCCTGGATTCGAATCAATGCCTCACTTCGTTTTAACACGCTCATGGAAGGAAGGAGCAGAATCCAGCATCAAAGCATGTAGGTCTGTCGGGCACGACATAAAGCTGTTGAAGAATCGCTCTTTACTACATGGAGCTCCTGTCGCTCGCTTTTCATTCATTGCAACTGAAAATGTCCTAATCTTCGGTATCACATGTAACTTATGGAATGAATGTCGTTACAAATTAATAATTGTACAGCTCAGCAAAGTCAACCTGCCCAATCCAGTGCGGCTGCATTTTTTCTTCATCCGTGTAAGTTATAATGGCGGCGACGTGAGAGGTTACAATATAAAAAATGAAGAAGGTGCGGCTTTCAAAATGCAATCAAATAGCTTCCGGGTACCATCATAACTTCTTGCATTTGTTCATAATCAGCTGTTAAGGCTAATCATATCTGCACAGCAACTGACCTAATTAAATTTCTTACAGTGGTCTGCTAAGTCCGGGAGCCATTTTAAATCACTAAAAAAAGTTGTTTTTCATGATGACGAGTTCAATTCAATGCTAGAAAGGCTGCCGTGCATGGTTGGGGTTTGAGTAGAATGACTTTCTTGCCATAAAAGCATTAATGTCTATGTAAGATATGCTCCTAGACTACAAATAGCAGGATATATAGTTCCACAACAGAGCAACGTTGGCGCAAGCATGCACAATGGCGAAAACGTAAATCATCCCAAAAATTTTGGTTGCCTTCATTATGATAAACTCTGCCATTGGTCTCCAATCACATTATGCCTGCCTCTACATTAGAGTTCTTGATTTGGCAATACATTTCAGCTTACAAATGGTATTGCGAGGCAGCGTCGTTCCGTTTCGGCTTGGGGTGGTGAAAAGGCGTGGGTCTTCCCTGCTAGCACACAAGCA
This sequence comes from Amblyomma maculatum, assembly GCF_055883805.1. NCBI lineage: Eukaryota > Metazoa > Arthropoda > Arachnida > Ixodida > Ixodidae > Amblyomma > Amblyomma maculatum. Next base: position 66,702,605 of record NC_139347.1, on the reverse strand, counting down.
GTTATAATATGCAGAGAGGGCGGAAGATACCTTTTCAACCCCAACTAAATACGGCACCTCTCCTCTCTCATGAGAGCCTGGTATAAAGCACAGTGCAAAATTAATATTCTTACTTTGGTTGACTCCTAGCGAAAGTTCTCACACGACACCGACTGAACATTATTTCCTACGTTTGCTTCTTTTAAAGACCGATTCCACACTATTCTTCCATTTGAGATCCATTATATGCGCGCATTTTAACCCAACAACCTTACGCACAAGTTAAATTTGTCATGCGATGGTCATCTAATATATTACAGTTTTGTAGTCTGGAGGATAATACTGGACCAATAATTCGATTTCCTAAATTTCAGCGCCATAAATGCATTCCCTATTTGGAAATAAGTGGATGACGTTGACACCACGAAGCTCCTCCCCCCACAGTTGTCGCCATGTTGAAATGCGTGATGACGTGGCAGAGCGACACCGATCACCGCATCGTCTGCTGCTGTGCCGGTACCGATCAGCGGCCGATACACTGTCTTGTTTTCGCGCTGCTAACATGACTCCCAGTAAGTGCACTGATTTTCTGTGAAGCGCGATTTAGTCCTTGCCCAGACAACCACCTTCGGCGCGACCGCCGCCATCGTCCGTTGGCAGCACTCCCCCGCCGTCAACAGTGCCGCACCGGCCGGGCCGGCCCTGCTGTCCGCGCAAGCGATACGGTGGATCCCTTGCGACAGCGTCAGAAAAACATGCTAAAATTTGTATTTCTCGTAATAATATTAGACCATCGAAAAAGGAGTTGCAAAAATGAATGCTTCTTGTGAAATTCCGGCCCATTCGATGGGAGTTTTTGCTCACAACTGGTGCGGTGCCCGTGTTGTATACGTATACGTTAGTTCTGCTGATAAGGTGTCGCTGAAAATAGTCATTTCTTTTACTACGAAATAGTCGGGTTGAGAATAAAGAAGTTTCGTGATCAAGCGGTTCAGTCACTAAAACGCCTCACTGATCTATTACGAAGTGCCGTCCGCTGTAGCTTTAATGGTAAGTAACTTACGCCTAGCGCCGATTAGGAAGAAATAGACAGCCAGAGCGCCGTGGTCCTTCGCGCTAGCGGGCATTGTTACTGTAAGCCTCATGAGCTTGTCTACTTTCATGATGCGGCTAGGGCCAGACTTGGGCCTTAAAATGAGCAGCGTAAACGATGCTGCTAAGACGGGATGGCCGGGGTATTGGGTGCCGCGATGTACTGCGCCGGGCCCAATACACTACGCTGCTGAGCTGTCGGGTGATACCCGAAGATTGTATAAAATCGCCGTCGGACGGCACAATATACATTGCGAGTTTTATGTGTTCCTTTTGAGACGTGTTTCAGTGTCAGTACAATGTGTAGCGGGGTAGCAAGTGCGCCTTTCGTATTTGGGCGCCGACGTGCACCTGAATCAGCCCACAGATTCCATTATTCTCTAGGTTAAGAGCACTAACAGTGATCGACGAAAAGCTCAGTTTGCGGTAACCTCGGCAAGCGGCACGGCTGTTGTTTGGCCGACATTACCGTGGCTTTTGGTAACCGCGGTTTACGCTGCTCGTGCACAGAGCAGGCAGCAGACGACGCGACATCAGTCTATGGTGTCACCGATCAGCATTTGTTGTCACCGGCTGCACCGGTTGCCATATCAGCAAGCTGTTCCTGAGGAACAAAAAATACCAGTTTTAAAAATATCTGCAGCTCCAATGCAGCTGAAACATTTAGGTTTAGTTGCTAGGCACATCAGGAATAAGGTTCAATACAGAGCTGAAGTTCCAAAATTATTGTCATCACACCTTTATTATGTCTGTAGGAATGTAGGTCTTATCCAGTCGAGTACTTAAAGAGGATTGTGAACGTGTCAACTGTGTAATATTGCTTTTATACGGCAAATATCTGTCAGGTTGTGCTCGGAAACTGAATTGTTAAACAAAGCCGGAGCGGGGTCAAAATGCCCATGTTAAACTGGTCGACTTAATCGTGATAAAACAATCTGAATCTGCCAGCAGTAACATTTGCCGATCCGTACGTACGAACTTCGCCAGTGAAAAGAGAAAAGCTTTTTTCCTCTCTGCTTTACAAGAAATTACACACATATATAACTCGGTATCACTGACTGAATCTGTAAGGTCGCATCATATGTGCCGCCCCTCATCATCATGAGCCTAACTATACTCACTGCAGGGCGAAATCCCCTCCCATATTTCAATTATCCCGGTCGTGTGCTAGTTGTATCCCCTTGACACCTGCGAGCTTTTTAACCTTATCCACCCATCTAACTTTCTGCTGCCCCCTGATAAGCTTTCATTGCCTTGGAATCTATTCTGTTACCCTAAGCGACCAGTGGTAGCCCTCTCATCGCCCTATGTTTCCTGCCCATGTTCATTTCTACTTCCTGATTTTCTCCAGGAACCCATTAACTTGAGTTATTTCTCTGACTCACTCTACACGCTTCCTAATTCTTAACGTTACACCCCCCCCCCCCCCTTTTTTTTTTCCTTTCATAGCGCTTGCGTTGTTCACAACTGAAGAAGAACCATTTTAGTTAGCCTCCTCGTTCCAGCTCCATATCTATAGGTAGGCACATGTAAAATCCTACTGCTATATACATTTCTCTTCAGCGTTTTCGGTAAGCTGCTAGACATAATCTGCGAGCGCTAAGCAGATTATGCGAGGTCAGTCATATTGAGTATATTACTATAGAGACAGCATTCACTCAGAACTTTCAGAATGGCTGCCCGTGATATAACATTGAGGGGCGCACAGTCCAAGAATACTTGACCTCCCCTTATGAATAGCTAATTTAATTTACTTACTTGGAGTGACATTGAAATGAAATCTTTTAAAAAGAATTATTTGGTATAATGCTGCTGCCGTCGGATCTGCAAGTATCTAAAGGCAACGGCTTGAAAACCTGTGTCTGTCGCCATTTTGCGCATTCACTCTAATCAACTCTGTCCACCTACACAAGCAGGACTGCCTCTCAACTAGCGGCCTTTAAAACAGCCGTTGCACTGTTTTTAGAGCCCATCCACCCTTTTTCTCCTGCATCTGATATCTTGTCCAGATCTCCGGTGAAGCGATCGGCTCCTCCTTCATGGCATGTCCTAGCGGCTTGCTGCTAGCCATGTTGCATTCTCACGGCTGTGGCTTCAGCCAATAATGTCCGGAGATACTCATCAGTCTCAGCTCGAGGGAAAGCCTACCGGCAGCTCTTTTCTGACTTCAGTGGTTGACACCAAATCGCTGCCCACTGCACTCCATCTATGCACCATCGAGGGAGAGGCCTGAATTTACGTCCACTAACACCTCGGCAGATTCAGGTGGCAGATCGTGCTTTCCTTCAGTGTCAGGACGCGGGTGTTCAGCCAGCACAATACTGTGCGCAACGTGCGCAAGTGGAGCTGAAGCTGAAAGCTTTGATTTTAGAAGATTCTTAAGGCAGCTGCTTAGCTTCTTGTGAATTCTCAGCGGGTATTTTTTTTGCTTTGAACCTCGTTTCTAACCTTCCCAGAAGCATTCACTGGATCTCTAAGTATCCAGGAAGTTTTGTGGCACGACATATATTTCATTAGACCAGTGGCCTTCAGGCAATCTATCGGTGTACACCTTGAGACAGCTTCTAAAATCCGGCGAACCTTTACATAGCGTGAATTGAGAGTAACTTCACACTTGATATTCGGGGTTTCAGAAACAAATATCATGTAATCCAGGCCTAGTTAGGAGCCGCACCGCCAAGTTATCTAAACACGATTCGTTGACAATTTAAGATGAAAATGATACCTAGAACGTCCACTACATGGGTAAGGAAATCCCTGTACTTAGGAGCTCCATCTCTGGAGGAGTGGGAGGTCGTGCTGCGCTGCTCGGACCCGAACATCCAGGTTCGGGTCCCTGAGTGGGCCGAAGAGATCGCCGACAGGACGCAACTGGCGGCCATCTGTTGCAGTCACCAATCAAACAGAATCCTCACCTCTAAAAGCCGATGAAAATAAAACTTTTCCCAACCATTCATTGGAGCAGCTCACTACATCTAGCCACAAGTCGCCGGGGAGAAAACGCAGTTGAGCGCAACCTTAAAAACGGGAAGAGAGGTAGCACTATGTTTTAAGTACACATGATGATTACAGAAGAGGGGCGTGGTCTCTTCCAAGGGCTGGTGTGCTCTTTCCAGGTACGAGCATATTATTAGTTCCCTCACAGCTCAATGCCGCATACCGACAAGAAGGATTGATCTTCACCAGGTTGTTACTAACATTCTATTTTAAATAAAAATAAATAAAAAAGAACAAAAGCAGAATCCGTAATAGGAAAATAATAAGAATAACTTGGAATAAGTAACGCAGCGTCCTAATGAAAACTTTGAAAGTAAATTTATTAAAAGAAATAGTACTATGATTTCATGTCAACATAAATGAAGCTTGATTGTTTCGAAGGACCTCTTGTTTCCTGCAGCCGTAGCATATCATCCAGGGACATTACTGTCACTATACTGGCGTGGCAATACACAAGCATCTTGCTGACATCTAATGCGTTTCACCTCTACCTATTGCCTCTCGCTCGCACTGTACATTGAATGCCGTCGTCTTCATCAACTTCCACCCGTGCGCATTGAGTCCAGAGCACACCGCTATCGTTTTGTCCACTTAAGGTGCATTAAGCAGAGAGCTATAAATATGGCTCTCAATTCCCGACCTTTCCTATCCTTGCTGATCCTTCACTTGAAACTCTTGCCTATAACAAAGAGCGAAATGGAATGCGGCATACTGGCGCCCCTACTTCACATTTCTCCAATTAGGCACCCCCTCGCGGTGGTGCAGTGGCAAGACGCCCGACTACTGTACCGGAGTCTCCGGGTACGATCCCGACCGCCAGGGGCTGCGTTTCGATGGAAGCGAAACGATGTGGCGTCTGTGTGCTGTGCGATGTCAGGGCACGTTAAAGATCCCCAGGTGGTCAAAATGATTCCATAGCCCTCCACTACGGCTCATCTTTCTCAGTTTTACTTCCACTCCCACCTTCCTCCCTTCCCTCATGGCGTGGTTCAGGTGTCCACACAAACAAGTGTGACAGACTGTGCCTTTTCCTTCACATAAGCCAATTAACCTAAATAGGCTGGTACTGCTCCCTTTCCAACTCCACAAATCTGGCAGCGTCGGCGAAAAAGAATTTGAATATATCAAGAAATGTAGGCATGCCCTACCTTAAACACGGGGACCTGTGTTATCCTTTTTACCAAAAACATCCCCATATAGAGACCCAGTGAACAGGAATAAAATATATATATATATCAGATGTCACGCGGCAAACACATGGACAGAAGATAATAACAAGGTTCGTACGACGTATTTATTCATGTTGTTTACATACACAGGGCCCTAATTGACCAGTGGATTAGTCGAAAGAAGCTCTGAAGCGCTAAATTACGCATGAATCTCAATAAATCATGTCTCAATACGCTCACAGTGTCCTGCTCCTGCTGGTCGTCCTAAACGCCAATCCATACCAACCAGCGGGCCATTGAGAGGTTTTTGAGGCAGATTTTTTATTGAGAAAGGTGCGCATTCTCGTCCCGGATAGGCACACTCTGGTAAAGACTTCGGCAAACTGCAAAAGCCGATTTTGGTTTTCAAATTATTGAAAGAAAAAAAAAAACAGTTTATTTTTTGTATTGATGCTTCTAAGTTAATTTGCGTGTGGGAAGAAAATTACCGTTTGTATTTCTGAGACGAAGCTATTCCTTAGCGCAAGCACCACAAGTGAAAATGTAACGGTAAAAAAAAAAACAACACAAAACTGTAGAGATACTTTCTGGTTCTGGTATTATCTATTGCCTCGCCTTCATCTTTATTGATAGAAAATAACATGTTTGCGTCACTACTTATATGAAAAAGGAAAAAAAAAAGCACTATTATTTAAGGCGGTATTAACTGACGCATCACTAAAATATTCTGACGTTGAAGTTACACCGAGTCATCACAAACGGTGTTTCAGTATATTTAAAAGTATACTGCGCGAATAAAGTTATTTCAGTTATTCTACATACAGCGGCTGATGTAATTATATTTAAAGTTACATCAACTGAACTATCCCTCTTTTACTTGGTTTCTGAAAAACGGAAGCATTTTTTGTAAGTAATTTCGTTCTGAGTAGGTGCACACAGTATAAAGTTTGAAAGCCTTACACAGACTGTGATTCAAGGGAAAGCATCCCGTTCTTTATTGAAATTCTGAGTGACCTGTTTCCTCTTCCTCTGTGGCACGAACGTATGTAAGGCGCGCTTGCACGGCAAAAAAAAAAAAAAGGAAACAAAAAAGAAAACTTTTGGAGCCCTAGATATTATATTAGATACACCAAAAGCTATCTCAGTGAAACCTTGCCGCTTGCTAATCAGAATGTTGTAAGAGTGAAAGTTTTCTAATCATCTGTTCTTAAAATCCTGGAGGCTTTCAGCACCGCGCCCTCTGACGGCCGCTAGTATTCACTCGCGCCTGTACGCAACGCTACTTGGCCTCCGTCCTGAGTGCGCCCTGATTAAGTCTATTCGCATGAATAAGTTCCAGTAGTGCTTCGCAAATTTCAAGAGATTAGATGGCTGCAGCTGGCTAGGACTGGTTCAGTTCGAGGAATATGGGACATGCCTTTCCCGGTAGCGGGCGTACTCTGGCAGATCATGATTAATGGGCGCGCTGGGCTCGCGCTATAAACAGCATTTACAACTGCTGATTTCATTCTTAGAGAAGTCAGGAGGACGGCAGCTTCAGACAAGTATCCAGTAAGTGCAGTGTCGCAGAAATACACCAGCGTAGGTTACTGTATTTCAATAATACCTTTCGCCGCTAGCCTTGCGGAGCTTCCCATAAGCTGCTATCAGCGGCCAGTGGTCTGGTCCGATCACCAGTGACTCCATGGTTCGGTCGCTCTACACGGGGCTTGAAAGTTGCAGCTGGGCCAAGAAACAACTGCGATAATTCCCGATGCAAATAAATTTCAGATTGGGCATAGATGGTGAACACCCATTAAATGCGCCCCCCTTCCCCCTCTCCACTGCCTTTGATGACATCAAACTAAAAAAAAAAAAAGACGAACAGCCTAGATATAATCATCAACCTACACCCTACTGAGGATAAAATGGGGCGCATAATGAGCCCTGTGCTGGGGTGGATGTTTGGGTTCGAAATTTTGTAATCAGGGACGTTCACAACTTCATCACCAGTAAGATTGCGTACTTATTACCTTACCTGAGCTGAACGTTCAAGGACAGAAAAAAAGATGTAATTGTATGAAAACGGTCAGAAATGCTATAGACTTCCCAGACATCGACCACGCCATTAAATTTCAGAACACGGCAGTTTCCAGCACCGGCGATGAAACAAATTCTATGTCAACTGTTTCAGCAGGTCCACAAATTGCCGGCAAGTAAAACCACGTACCGTCGTGTACTCGAACCACCCAGCCCACGACACTCTCTCGCTGTGAGGAAAAGGCATTGGATCCAGTGGCAGGTAAAGAGATTTCTTTCAAGAGTAGGAATTATACCGAAGAGAGCATGCTGCACCTCATCCATCCCTCTTATGGGAAGACGAAACAGCCTTGAAACCTGCCCCACCTAAATATCGAGCATGCCTTAGCCCAGCTAGATTTGCCTAGACATGACCTGCACTGTATATTATGTGCAACAATGAACTCCATTTCATGATGCATGGTCAGGGACTGCCGAAAAATTCATACCTAATTCATACCATCATGTCATTCTAAGTTCAAAGCGACTTTATCTGCACAGTTTGGGCATGTTTTATTTGGCAGTGAAAACTGTGATTTGTTAGCCTTCGTATTGACGAATTGGGTATTTTAAATAGATAAAGGAGCCCCGCAACAAGAAAACTTTCTCTTTTATCTAATTATCTTGAGCCATCGAATGTGAAGAAAATATCGTTTTAAAGCATTGATCATTGTCACAAAGCTTACTCTATTTTACTTCTTTTTAGCATTACAGAAGAACAGTACTGACAAGCATAAAAAGAAAAATTGCCTGAGACCGGATGCAAATAAATAGTACCGAACGTTTTGGAAAGCAAGAGCGTTCACAGCTGCAGTGGCTATGTTAGTCTTATTTGCGAATTTCTCAACCCACAAAGCTGACTTGAAACGCTGAACGGGTACAAAGAGCCGTTTTTTTAGGAATGTTTATTACTCACGAAAAAAATACTGAAAGTCTTCTAATCAAAAGTTAGCTTCCTATTGAGAAACCTATTATATCAATCTGAAATAAATTTGCGCGGTTCTCTTTCTGCCAGATATATTCAAATGACTTGAAGGCCGTGCTCATCTGACTGACGGCGTGGAAGAGTTTTTGAAGGCAGTCGTCCGCGCATTCTTGTGTTCAAGGCAGTGTAATAATATGCTAATTTACACAACGTCTAAGCATCGAGTGTTTCCGCGTCGTCACTGCTGAGGCTTGCGGTCTTGTTGGCAGCCTTGGGAATTGCGGGAAGGCCCTCCTCCTCCATAGTCCATGCTGGCTCGTTTTCAGTTGTGAAGATTTCCCGGGCATCTTGGTGTGATTTCGCGGTGGTGGCTTGAGGGGGTCCGATACTCAAGGCGCGGTCTTGAAACGAGGCAGCGGATATAACCACGGCCAGCAGAATGAACACGCAGAAAGTCACAGAAATGATGGCTGCGACGGCGCCTGACGATTCAGCTTGCCTTTGGCGATCTTCTTCTTTGCTGTGAGAAGGAACCGGGTCTACCTTCTTCTGTGCTAGCGCCTTCGCCCCTTTCATGTCTGGGCAACTTGCAGCGCAGCTGAGAGATACCTGTTCTTTACCTTCTTCTTTCACCAATAGCGACGTGTGGCAGTAAGCCAGGGTTGCATACTTCCATTCCGTCAAGGACGCAGCTACCAATTTGCGATGCGGTCTCGCGACTGTTATCATTGGTTATATAGAAGCACAACAAAAGTAAACCTAAAATGCAGTGCATACTTATGGGGAAATAATGAATACATCTTATAAGTTGATATTTCTAAAACAAAAAGAAAGCGAGCTAGAATGCTAAACTAAATATTGGGGTCTAACTGCGGTCTCCTGGTTAAAAAAATTGCAGGACACTTAAGTTTCGCCTTTAACAGTTCAACACGATAGGGTTATGGGGCTCTGTTGGCAGTTCGTAGACCCCAATGCTGTGAAGACGATAGATGGATGTGTAAGACTTTGAATCCGCCGGCGGCTCGCGCTATCGGTTGCGGCAGTGCCGTACGATGAAAGGAATTTTTGCAGTAAGTTCAAAGCGGAAATGTTCTTGGCTACTCGCTTTCGTAATTACTTTCTTTCTAATGACACATCTAAACATTATCTGAAAGTCATTAAGCAATGAATACATTAGGTACACCTTTATTTGGAAAGAAGCAACTGGGTTCTGTGGCGAAGAGACTGCGTGCTCGCCTCGCACTGCGAAAGAACCATGTCCGACTTTTACTTGTTTCTGACTTTCGCGTTACAACCACAATGCTAACACCGGCATTTCTGCGCGTTAAACGCAGAGTGAAATGTATAACCCGACCGCGTTAAATGACGTTTTCGGCGGAAAATCCCGCGTCGGCGTTGTGACGGAAAAATCAATGGCATGACTCGATCGGGTGGTGGGTACAGGTGATAGGGCAGGGTACTAATTATTACGACTGGTGTGATGTCATGGGACACGATAATATGGCCGATATGTCAGAAATGCTAACTTATAACTCTTCTTGAAATAGCAGAGTTACAGTCTTGTCAAATGGTCCATCTCGATGCTCACTGTATCCATGGCCGTTGAAAGTTTTGACGGTCACCCAGATGCACCGCTGTCACACAGACTTCCAGCGATCATTGAGGAGTGTGCATATCATCATACGGGTGGAGCTGGCTTGAGAACATCCTCTAAGAATACGAAATAAAACAGGATAAAAGGAGGTCATTAGTGGGATAACTGCGTTGCATGTTTGTTAGCACAAGACAAGACACCATTCTCATATTTTCCTGTTCAGCACAATCCGCACACAGTAAATGCGAGGCGATGGCGGGAAAGATGTGGATTTCATTTTAGATTTTTCATAAATTCCCAAGGTCAGTCACTGTGTTTGTCGCTCTATTTCAGCACTTGTAGTATACTTGTAGAGCTTCTCTCGTTTCAGTAATCCCAAGGCAGGCGTTAAGACGAACATGCATGCAACACTAAATCATATCGCGAACGCAGGGCGTCGATATGGTTCGATCTGACCACTGAACATTCGGTAGAGCCGTAATTTTGACTACGAAAAAATTAATCGAATAATGTTTCCTCATGAGATGAAAAATATATTTTGTCTGTAAAGGTTTTATGGCATTTTGTTTCAGGGCATACCGAGTGTGAGCTTTCTGTCAATGGCTGCTGGGACTTCAGTAGTCGTTCGCGAACCTCCATTATGTAAATGCCCGCTGAGTTGAAAGACTAGGGAAAACGTTAGTATGGCACTGAATGAGCACCATCGGTTTCGATGTCCATGAACGTAATGTATATATTAAAAAAGCCTATGTCACAGGGGTTCTAAATGAGAACCCAGACCTTGTACTCTTAGAGTGTGAGGGACACGTTCCTCCTAGGCCAAATGCGGCAGGTTAGAGCTAGACTTTACGTACATATTGTTGATCATTCACTTAATGCGGCTACTTAAGACTGATGCTAGTGACAGTCTTTAGAGCATCAACTGTACTGCTACCATCACTAAAGGTCAAATGACACCAAGATTTCACCTCTAACGAAGCAGTGCAGTCACTAGTCACATAGGCCATCGCCCTGGCAAAGGTATGTCCTCTGGGGCGTCGCAATATCTACTAATATCAATGTCCAGTCTAATTCGGCCGTTCCGAACACAAAGGCCACCTCCAAATTTTGCCTGGACAACCCACAAATTTAGAAGGGATTATCCCGGAATTTAACTACGCCAATGGCGACCAAAATAGATTTCCAGCCTGATTCGACTAGAGCGAACGCCGTGGTGGCCTCCAAATTTGGCTTGGGCGACCCCTATTTCTTTTCTCGACCATCCCCCCTAGTTTGACTTCAGCCGATTTCGACTAAAATTGACCTGCAGTCTATTTCTGTTATGTTGAACACTATGCTGATTTTCTAATCTGGCTCGGGATAACCGCTACTTTGACCTCAGCAGGTCTGAATTAGAATACTTCTACATAGTGTGTAAAATTCATCAATTATAAACAATTTATTCAACCATGCACCCTACGCGTCTTCCCTCATTGCTCAGTAGCTAAAAGCTTACACTCGATATTTAGTTTCGACAGGGTCCGCCCTCTACTGATTTTTAGATAATTAACGCACGAATTAATATAAGCCAGGGAATGTACCCTAATGGGTGTCCGCCAGAGGGGCCCATCATACTAAAGGCAATAACATTCTCCCATCGTGCTGTAGTTGTTAAAGGCTGAGCTTTTTGCTCATTCTTCCGAGGAAAAATTGCACTGCTCTACCAGTAAAAAGCTCACGTCATCAGCTCCGTCGTAACACCGACACCACTATACTTTTTGCGGTAGGGCCCAAACATATGTCAGGTTCCCACACTTGACAAACCTTGATCAGCTCCTGTAAATGGTAAGAGGAGCAGCGTCCTAAAACAGTATGCGACAAATTAAAGAAGTGGATTGGGGATGCGTCTGCGAAACGCAGCGATGTCCATTGCTGAGGGCTGGAGGCTTCCCTCAGAGAGCGGATGTAGAGCTGATAGGCGGTTTTTGTGTACAGTGTTTGGATTAGTTGCGGTGACATTTTTGCTTAATATGCGTGCGTGAGGAAAAGCTTGTGCCACACACTATTGTAACGGTTGAGGCAAAAGCGTTTTCTTCTCCAGTTTTGCCCACTGGATTCTCAAAGATGTGGGAAAGAAAGGAGATGCCGAGGCAACATATAAGGGCTCAGAGTTCAGCGTCGAGCTCGTTTGGTGATAGCGTTTGCCGCTAGCGCAGCCACTTACAGCGACTGCAGTCAGTCCTCAAGCAGTAGCTGCTGGTGGCCGGCGTAACCGGTGTTCCCCAGAGGGACACACAAGAATGAAACATTCCAAGAAAGATATGCAGACAACTATGTAAGAAATAAACGCTCCATTTACATTCTGCATTTGAACCTTCGATGCTTGAATGAATCGTTCTTTTTGCTACTTGAAAAGTTTTGTTGTTCTCCCGGCAGCAAAAAGCGTGTCATCCTAAAGGGTGTTTTTTGCTGATAGAGAATAATCTCTCTTTGTAGAGAAAATGCCTCACGTTTACACAATTTTTTTTTTTTACTTTTCTCTTCCAGAGACGCTTCCTCTCATCTCCTTGAGCCTTTAAGAAACAAAAGGAGGATAAAGATATTCCATAAGGAGCTGCTGTCATTTTGTTCATTTTCTACAAAAACAACCTGAAGGACCAGCTAAAGCACAAAACGAAGGATAATGGGAAAAGATAACGAACAACGCTAGAACGTAGGAAAATTACCTTCCTTATGTCAAGCTATAGCACCAGAAGAGCAACAAAGGTCTAAGAAACTCAAATTAGCAGAAAATGTGGTGAGAACGCAATACAGAAGACAGCACCACCTCATTTCTTAGTGTGAGCTTGAAAGTGAAGTTACACGCGGAGAAGTCTTAATTTAAGCTAGAGTAAATCTAAAGTGCGATAACTGTCTCACTGTACTCGAAGAACATTTTAAAAACGCCGTAAGGGGAGGAAGGAGGGAAAAATACAAGACACAGAACTGGTGCCGTAGGTAACAGTTTCGCAAAAAGAAATCAGTGTTGCCAAATGAAGAATAGAAATCACGCAACAGAAATCTTCAAAAGACGCTAGTAACGGCTAATTTCAATATTTGAGTCAAGAAGCGACTGTTTACGCATTTTATTTTGTTGATTGGCCTGTAAACAATATAATCAATATTAACAATTGACAAGAAAGCACTTCTTTCAGTAGAAGTTTCTGATTTAGACCACTCCGCGGAAGCCAGTTTTACGCGGGGATTGCAGCACTGCTGCCAAGGTACACATTTATGACGAGCTGATAGTTTATATCACATTCGCGAGCAGCTCCTAAATTGAACAGCATTCACACTGTCTTCGCAGTCTGGCTGGAATAATTAAGATCAGATTATTAGCATCGGCGCACATTAGACTCCTTTTATACAATTAATAATATTTCGGTAATTAGTGATACATCTACCCTCTGCGCTCTAACAAAGTAGCATTAGCACAGAAAAGGCAAATTCGGCATGCTTGAAGAAGGGAGTTTTGCCGAAAGAATTCGTGTATTAATTCACTCCCCCCGTTGTTCCTGCTGGCAGGAATGGTCTTCTGCCATCGCAGATGGTTTGCCGCAATGCTTTCACAAAATGTAAGGGACTGCTGCTACTATAAACTTCTTCAGACACTTGACAGGTCCCAGTCCGCATGATGGCAGGTCCAGCATCAGAAGACTCGGGGATTGCATTAAATTACTGCATAAATCAATTAAAGGCGTATTGGGAGCGTCAGAATATTTGCCAAATTGAGATTATAATCACGTCACACGCCCGCAGTGACTTTCTCTTACAGAAATTAACAGAACACAAAAGAACTTGGACTGTTTTAAACAAATGTTACGTTAAACGCAAAATAAAAACACGCCAAAATGAAATAAAAACTCCTAAAAACCCCTGGCTCCCAGAATACATTTTAACTCGCTAAATAGTGCCAAAACTTGCTAAATGTAGGAAAAAAAAACCTTCTAAATGGACACTGTACGTAATAATTTAGACGATATGGGGACCTTCGCTGAGAGCTATGAAACAGCAGAGAACAATGTGCTCCTTGCTGGCGGACACTATGACGCCATCTTTTCAGGTTTCGATGTCTGTGCAACAAAAACAGTAGTGGGCGCGTTTCGAAGCCAATCCAGTCCATGAACGGAGCTAAAATTCATTTCATTTTTTTTATTTGTGACTGGTGAGGAAGAAGCCTCTAAATAAAATCGGGGGGTTGTTAACGCATCAAGGAATCAATAAGAAATTCGGTGTTCTCGGGAGCGCCAAGAGGCACGTCGAGTACGAAAAGATCAAACACACCCCTTCTCTGGAAAATGATGTTGCGGCAATTTTTCCTCGAAAGGCTAGTGGTTCGCCTGGCAGCACAGGGCAGCTTAGGACCGATAGGTCTGATCGAAAGCAGCCAGGCACCGTTTGTTCGCCTGGGATTAAGAATGAACGAGAGGAACAGAATAAAAGGAAATCACGAACAAGCCTCGTACGATGTGGCCTAAGAGTGGATATCGAGTGACCCTTCGCTGACGTAAATCAAGCGGAAAGCCCTGCCAAAGCCATAGAGCACTATGAGCGTATTTGGTGGTGATGTCATCTCTGCTGGGATTTCTGGCTCTTACTCTGCCCACAGCTAGCTCTCTTCTCGTCGCAATGACGTTCATTCTAGACGGCGTCTGCAAGACTGCGCGTTGCGTGCAGGGCATGTCTCCAGAGGTCATCGTTCCTACAGTAAAGAACAAGTTGACTAAGAGTGACCTGTTTGTTCGCTTTGTCTACACGCTTACTCTCGTGGAAAAAAATAAATAAAAACGCACTTGGCAGCTGCACATTAATGGACACCATCGTGGAAACTAGCGAATGGAGACTGCAATGCCAGTAGGCTAAAACACTGAATAAGGTTAATCTTGGACGCACAGTCGTCTACGCCTTGTCCAAGACCTAGGTTGCTCTAAACACCGAGTCGTTTTTCGTGCGAATACTACCATATTTCGGCTGCGGTCAAGTGCGCTGGCTCTCAACAATAGATGCGCTTTGGCTAACGTTTCGTTGGATCAGGCAAACAACGAGCCATTGCATTGCAAAAAATTATATCGATGATTATCCTCCTTGTCGTAAACCGCATTGTTACTGCGCTGGTGATGGTGTGCCGGTAACATTTCCACATAAATTATGTGTTGCTACAATAGCCTTACTTCACATGAAGATGCTGGTATGAACATTCCATACAGAACATTGCGACGTAAAAATTTAACCTTTTAAAGCAACGTGAGGTCAAAGACGATTTGAAGGGTACACCCAAAACTCTGTGCCGAAACTAAGTAATAGAAGCGGACATTTAGAGGTATATATACCTCTACATTTAGAGGTATTTAGAGGTATATATACGAACAGCATTTTAAAAACGTTGTAACTGTGCATCAAAACAAAGCCAGTGGACTGCACAAGCTTAGGAGGTCGGCAATACACAAAGGACTGGGATCGACGCAAGCAATGTTCTAGTCTGTGGAGTTAAGTATGCCCAGTTAGAAATTGATGTCCGAGTAATAACCAGAGCTCTTTAATACTACTAGTTGCGAAACTTCCCATAAGGTCAATGTATCAATAAACGGCGGTTTTGATTACTCAAAATTTGGATGTATACGAACAATGGCGGCGCCCGCGACCATTAAAGGAAAGTGCATCTGAGTTGCAAACTTTCAGATTGTTTCTCACTTCCAGTGTGAAAATAAAATTAGTTGAAGACTTGCAATAGCAAACATTCTTGGAGATAACAGCCGTAGCGTTGACTAAGATGAAAAAGGAAAAAAAGAGTGATTTACAAAAGGCAATAACAGCATTAGCAGAAAGCTTCTACTGATTGCTTTTAGATGGCGAGACAATTCATAGGCCCCCGAAAAATGCATACAAAAACAAGTCACTTTTTGAAGCGCATTTCCTGAATGGTATGATCCGAAAGCTCTGTTATTACCAAAATGAACGCTTTCTTAAAAGTAAACCACACAGTTAAAAGAAGATTAAGGAGACCAAGGAACAATCGTGGCTCTCCTGTTCCACAAAAACTAGTGAGCGAACCCGGCCATCAAACGAACTGGACGAAACTTTGGGGGACAATAAGGTCAGCATTTGAGCGTGTCACGCAAAATCATTGTCTGCGGCTCCCGTTGCAGATCCTGGCTCAAGCACATGCACTTTTCTATTCACTTAATCAATATGCCCTTAATCTTTGCCTGAATTATTCCTGACAAACTCGTTGGCATGAAGTCAAGTGTTACCACATTATAACAAATACCATCCGACAAAAATATAAAGCCATGCTTTATGAAACTTCGCGAGTTTTTTTCGCATGGCCCTGGTGCAGCTTATCGGAATAGGGATCGAAGCGTGTCTGTGGGTTCGATAGCCATCGCACCGTCTCGTCTTCAAAGTCTTCAGCACACCAGTTGGCGGCTTTTGCCACCTCGGCCATGTAATCTGGTTTAATTGCATTACAAAACTCGCCTATCAATCATTGTGCGGCCATAGCACTTGAAAACTTTCGCATTCATGAGGCAACCTGTCATTTTTCTCGAAAGGCTACAAAATGTACCCCGTGGTAATTGATGCAACTTGCACGTAGAAGCAGAGCGCTGAGTGTGGCGCAACAGAATGGCTCATATTCTTTAGCTAGATTTACTGACCGCTTAAATAAAGCGTGCAGGCTCTCAGGGATGTGTTTTTACCTCACCAGTCTAATATTATGAAACATGCTCATCTGTTCAAGTACTGAGTGGCAATGCACACAAGGCAACGGGGGCGCTTTCCTAAGAGTGTTCTAGACAAGTTGCTCAGCAATATCCGGCCTCAGTTACGGATTCAGATTCAATTCTGCCTTTGCGTCAATGCCCCGCCGGTGTGGTGCAGTGGTAAGACGCCCGACTACTGTCCGGAATACCCGGGTTCGAACCCGACCTCGGCGGCTGCGTTTCGATGGAGGCGAAACGAAGAGGCGTCCGTGTGCTGTGCGATGTCAGCGCACGTTAAAGATCCCCAGGTGGTCGAAATTATTCCGTAGCCCTCCACTACGGCTCCTCCTTCTCTCTTTCCACTTTCACTCCCACCTTCCTCCCTTCCCTTACGGCGCGGTTCAGGTTTCCACAGACACAAGTGTGACAGATACTGCGCCTTTCCCTTCCTGTGAACCATTTATATTTGCGTCAAGTTAATGGTGGTGGTAACAACTTTTATTGCCACGAAATGAAAGGAATTATTTCGGGCTGGGGCGAGTCTAGGGTGGCCTCCAGTCGGGAGCGACCTCTTGAGCTCGCGTGACGAGGGCCAGTTGCGTAGTTTTCCTTGGGCTGGCCAACAGCTTGTCCCATTCCTCTGCTGAGGGAGCTGGCAAGAGTGTCTTTGGAGGGGGATTGCTGGCGCATTCCCACAGTATATGGTCTTGAGTGGCCTGCGTCCCGTCACCGCAGTGCCGGCATGCAGGGTTGAATTCTCCGTTTGTAATTAACGATAGTCGGTAGGGGCTAAGAATGGCCTTTGTTTGTAGGCGTCTGAGTGTCGTGGCTTGCGCCCGGTCGAGGTCGGGGTGAGGGGCGGGGTACGTGCATCTTAGCTCGCGATAAAAGTTTGTTACCTCCGCGTATGTGCGCGGTGCCTCCACAGGCGCATCCGTTCCCGATAGATCTCCCGTCTCCCGGTTGGTTAAGCCTCGGGCTAGACGGTCGACCCCTTCGTTTCCGGAGTTACCCGCGTGAGCCGGAACCCATACGAGATTGATGTTGTGATTGAGAGATCGGTTGCGCAGAATTCGCGCCGTGAGTGCGCTTACAGA
Organism: Amblyomma maculatum; assembly: GCF_055883805.1. Taxonomy (NCBI): domain Eukaryota; kingdom Metazoa; phylum Arthropoda; class Arachnida; order Ixodida; family Ixodidae; genus Amblyomma; species Amblyomma maculatum. The sequence goes on along the minus strand of NC_139347.1, from coordinate 66,684,975 downwards.
ATTTTTGGCGAAATTTTGAACGGCGCTTTTTGAGTCGCTTAGAATAGTTTTGGTGTGGGAATCCGCGATGGCCAGTGCGATAGCTACTTCCTCTGCCTCGCATATGGAGCTAGCATGAAATGTTATAGCGTTAATGAAGGTTGACTTTGGAGTGGCCATACATGCCACGTATGCTCCGTTTTTGATGTGCTGAGCTGCATCCACGTACACTGCTTGTGGATCGTCCTCGTACTGTTTCTCAAGGGTCTGTGCCCTTGTCTTCCTGCGGGCATCATGTCTACCTGGTAGCATGTTTTTGGCTATTGGTTTAACAACTAGTCTACTAGTTATGTCAGCCGATAAATGGGATGTTGCGCACACCTCCTCAGTGGGGTGGATGTGGAGCTTGTCGAGAATTACGCGTCCCGCAAGGCTGCGTGACAGGCGGGTCACTTGTGCTGTCTTATGGGCTTCAATTAGTTCAGATAGTGTGTTAAAAATTCCTAACTGCAGTAGTCGATCTGAGTTAGCGTATACTGGTAAGCTAAGGGCCGCTTTGTATGCTGTTCTAATTATGCTATTAAGTGCATGTTCGTCCCTACGACGCAGATGATAGTACGGGCAAGCGTACATGATTCTGCTTATCATAAAGGCTTGGATAATCCTGCACAGGTCGGCTTCTCTCATACCCCTGCGACGTGTGGCAATGCGTCTCACCAGCCCACCTATCTGGTGCGCCGTGACGCGTAGCCGGCGTATAGCTTCTGTGTTCTGCGTATTATTCTGAATCAACATTCCGAGAACTCTGATCGTGGCTACCGGGGGTATCGGATGGTTGTCAATGTGTAACTGGATAGGTTCTCGAGAATCTGGCTTTACCTGTGAAGCTTGTTTGTTCCTTATAACTAATAGTTCTGATTTAGCCGGTGAACAGGTAAGGCCGTTTTCCTGCACATAAGACTGTACCGTGTCGATAGCTCGTTGTAATGAATCTGTAATATCTCCATCGGAGCCAGAATTGGTCCATATGGTGATGTCGTCGGCGTATATGGAATGATGTATGTGTGGGATATCATCTAACAGACGCGGGAGGCCGCTCATAACGATGTTGAAGAGAAAAGGTGAAAGTACGGCGCCTTGCGGTGTTCCTCTCGTCCCTAGTGTAATTTTGTCGCTAACTTTGTCAACGAAATGGAGCGTAGCCGTACGCGCATTCAGAAAGGCAGCGATGTAGTCGTATGTCCGTTTGCCTACGTGTAACTGTGAGAGGTGATTGAGGATGGAAGCGTGTGACACATTGTCGAAGGCCTTACTCACATCGAGTCCCAGGATGGTTCGCGTGGCTCTTATGCGATTTGTATCTAGAATGTCTTGTTGAATTTGCCACATAATGTCCTGAGTCGAAAGACCTGCTCGAAACCCAATCATGGACGGGGGAAACGTGCCTTCCGCATCGGTGTGCATAAGGAGCCTGTTTAAGACAACGTGTTCCATTACCTTCCCGAGACATGACGTTAGCGAGATTGGGCGGAGGTTCCCCATCTCGAGTCTTTTGCCCGGTTTAGGTATGAAAATAATTTTAGCGTGCTTCCATTCCTCAGGGACGCTGCCCTCTGTCCAGTACCTGTTGAAGAGGTCCGTAAGAGCCTCTACTGACTGGTCTTCTAAATTGCGCAACATCTTATTGGTGATGCAATCTTCCCCCGGTGCCGAGGTGGTGTTAATTTTGTTAAGAGCAGCCCTAATCTCTGCTACGGTAAAGACGCTATCCATGCGAGGATTATCCAATCCTGAGTACCCATCTGGCGTGGGTATATCCTGGGAGGTGTTAATGTATTTATCTTTTAAAGTGGTCATGAGCTCTTCGTCGGTGCCTTGGAAAGATTGCGAGATCCTATGTAGGTTCTTGTGGGAATCTGCCTTAGTTCTCGTAGGGTCCAGTAAATGTCTAAGTAAAAACCACGTGTTCTTGTTGCCCAGTTGCCCATTAAGGCGGTCGCAAGTCTGATGCCACTGTTCTCGGCTAAGTTCCCACGAGTAAGCCTCGATTTCCTTTTCAAGCCGGGTTAGCCGAATTTTTAAACGTCGGTTATGCTTATTTTTACGCCATCGAGCATGGATACTTCCTTGTGCTTCAATCATGTGCACTAGCTTAGCGTCCGGACTGGGGCTGCTGTCCTCAAGGGCAACAGTTTTTGAAGTGTTTGCGGCGTCTTGCAACAGACGCTCCGTCCATTGTCTTAAATCTACTATACTTTCCGCTGGCCTTTGCGAGCGGACATATCTAAAGGCGTCCCAGTTCGTGTGCTTCACTTCCTGGCGACGCATTTTGCAATGCGTAGCTCGGAAAGTGGTACATAGTACATAGTGGTCGCTTCCTATGTTTGTATTTAGGTTTTCCCATCTCGCATCGGGGATATTTCTGGCAAAGGTAAGGTCAGGGCACGTATCCCTGGTTACACTGTTACCAATGCGCGTAGGTTTATCAGGGTCGACGAGTAAGGTATGCCCTAGCGCCTGGGCTGTCTCCCATAATTTAGTTCCCTTTCTACTGTTAACTGAGTAGCCCCATTCTGCATGGGGTGCGTTAAAGTCTCCAACAGTCAGCAACATTCCATTATGAGCGGCTACGTGCGCCTTACGGAAGAGTGTGGCTATTTTCGTGCTGTTGTCTTTAGGTGGACTATATACGTTTAGAATGTAAAGGGGAGATTCTGTTCGTTTGTTCGGCAGGATTTGTATAAATGTATGAGAGACCTCCGGTATTTCCAAATCTAATTGGTTTGCAGTTAGATTACGGTGTACAAGTGTAGCTGTGATCGGCCGGCACTGAGCCGACACTTTCTCATTGTATGCTGTATACCCTGCAAGCTTTACTTCTGTATTCGTCTCTTGAAGTGCTATGACTACCGGCCTGTTTGTTTGGGCCAAAACTGCATATTCCAGAGCCTTGCGCTTGGCTCGGAATCCCCTGCAGTTCCATTGCCACACTATAACAGGTGTACTAGCCATCGCGTATCGGGTAAGGTTCCGCTCGCGCGGGTTGCAATACGCTGGGTCGGAGAATGCTGCTGGGGGACGGACGCGCCGAAGCACCGTCAGCTGGGCGTGAGAATGCTGTGTTGGCGGGAGGCAAAGAGCCTGCATTTGGCGTAGGAGATATCAGATTGCTAGGGGATGCTAGTGCGTTAACCCTGGTTGTAAGCGTGTCGAGTTTAGCTAGGACAGTTTCGAAAGTAGTCGGAAACTTTTCCATTGTGTCAGTTACTTTGTTAAGCTGTGGTATTAATTTCTGGATAGTTTCCTCCACCTTGGCTAGTCTTTGGTCTATTTTTGCAAATCTCTCTTCATAATTACTCTCTAAGTCATCTGTATCTGGCCGAGGTACCGAAGGTGCCTTTCGTTTGTTACGGCGGTTTTGATCTACTTCCATGTCATCATTGCGGCTGACTTCAAGGCGAGCGCAAGCCACAGACGACTGTTCATTTTTTGATTGCGCATTTGCAGTTTCTAGCTGTTTGATTTTTGCGTTAGACTGAGCTAACTGTTGTTGCAGTTGTCGGACTAACTCTGCCAGCTCCCTTACCTGTGGGTCGGGTGCTCGGCGTTGCTTGTCTGTAAGTGGAGTCTTCCATGCCAAATGTTTGGCAGGTCTTCCTTCTTCTCCGGAGTTGGAGTTGATCCGCGAGCTGCGTCTCTGGGACGATGACCTGCTCCTATCTCTGCTCCCACTGCGTCCACGTAGAGGGGGAAAAGAGTCATCTCTTGGTTCCTGCAGCTGAAGTGGTGGACTTGTGGCGAGGTCAGTTGGGGGACTGCTGCTTTGCAGTGGCGGGAAGGATTCATCCCTTGGAGGTGGTTGTTGGTGGCCGCGTTCTCGGGGACGGGACTGGCGGCCGCTTGGCGAACTGTCTGGGTCAGTGGCAGTGTCCGTGGGGGACTGTGAAGATTTGCGCCTGTGGCTAGACACGAAGCGGTATTTGCAGCTTCTGCTGCCTGTTGGATGTGAGCCTTTGCATACGATGCACATGGCTTGGCAGGTAGGTGGTTGGCCGGCTGGTGGGGAGTCGTGAGCGACGCCGCAGCGGCGGCATGTAGGTATTCGTGGTTGGGGGCACACGTCCGCTCGGTGACCCAGCTTGCGACAGTTGAAGCACGCCTCCGGACGAGGCTTCAAAGGGAAGACTTCGAAAGTAAACCCCAAGTACCGCACGTATCGGGGCAGCTCGGTGTTGGCGAACGTAACGACGAAGTGCTGCGTCTTGCCCATACGACGCGCAGCAACGATGGGGAGATCGGGATTTCGAGCGCGGAGCTCAGCCAGGATCTCGGCATCGTTTTCGTAACTGTAGGCTCGGTACAAAATCCCCCGTACGGAATTGTCCGGGGCTGGGGCGTAGGCGGCAACCGGGACTACTGTCTTGTCGATGGTGATGGTGCCGATCTTGGCGTAAGACACTGCACGGGCATTGTCAGGCGTGCTCACTGTGATGGTGTTGTTAGTGGGGTGTATGCGGACTTGGTCGGCAGTAACCGCTAGGCGGTGGTCGACGTTGGCGGCTGCGTAGATAGCAAGTGCAAGTCGTGCGGGGCCTACGGTGTGAAGGTTCAGCGTGCTCTGTGGACGGAGGACGATCTTGAGGTGTTCCGAGGGCAGGCGGGGCAGAGGACGCTTTTTGGTCAAAGGTGGAGGGCGTCCGCGTGTCCGCGGATTCGGTACAGTCGATGTCGTGGCTGGCGTCTGGGCCTGGGCAGGTTGTTTCTTGGGCGGAGATGGTCTTCGGTACCGGCGTTGCATCTCGAATGCCGTCCATGAGCCATCGGATAACTCCGCGGCGGTAATGTCGGTGCCTTCCACAGTGTAAGGCATAGTCAAGGCGGTGTTGGGCTTGGCGGGACGCGACGTCGCCACCGCCGCTGCGCGCGAACGCGCCGATGTCGTGAGGCAGCGATAGGCTTAGCTGTCGCAGCTGTTGCGGCCAAAAATATTTGGTCGAAAAATCATCAAACTGCTTGCCTTGGTCTGGAAATCAGCACACCGGGTCCGGAGCGATAGACGAACGTCCAGGGCAAAGTTGGTGAACGCAAGTGGCAACACACCAGAAATTGGTTCCTTTACAAAACTAAAGCATTATGTGAACCTAAACGGCGTATATTTTCAAAATCAGGGCATTGTGAAGCGTGCAGAAACTAGTCAGGAGACGCAGCAGACGGTGTCCACATACGCTTCGCTGGATTCCTGACAGGCGGAGCAGCCATCTGCAACGCACGGCGTGTTATACTAACGTAAAATTTCTATGCTAACGCCGTACCGGACAGTTATGTATAATCTTCATTCCCTGATAATGCCGATAATTCCGTAATGAGTATACATTGTAGAGCGTGGTCCGCGAAACTTCTTCAGGGACTGTATTCTGCTTAGCAGTGAACCGATGTGTGTCGGTTCTCTGTATTTGACTTCATAACGAAATAAAGTTGTCCGCGAATATAGGCCCTTGCGCATCTACTTCCAGAGCGTCGGGAGCGCCACCAGTGGCCATGTCCTAATCCTAAATGGGAGGGCGACACCATAGGATTACACGCAAAGAAATCTCTTACACGTATTTTGTAATTACATTTTGCACCAATGATGTGGTTAGAGCGTGACGAAAAGCCGAATGCACTCCAGACTGGATTGCAGAAGTTAGACACCTAATTTAGAACGAGTATTTTCGAAAAAACACGAAACGTGCGCCGAGGTGACCGGTCATTTAGCCTCCACAACCAGACAAGAGCCTGACCCACAGAAGCAAAGCAACATTCATTTTTCTCCTTTCCCCGGCCACTCGTGCAGGAAGCCATTTGTTCCCGGTTAGCGTGTGCTTTGAATAAAACTGATAAAGATACAACACAATTTCGAAGCCACATTTTTAAAACAGCTTGAAAGGCTTGGGTCGGGAAGCAGGACACATCTTTTACTGGTGCTCTGTTAGCTGCTCTGTCTTCAAATTGCACAAATTCCTCCTGGAGTCGAATAAAACTGTCAAGTGTGCAACACTGGCTCAACCATAAGGTCATTGCAACTTCGAAACATGGAACGCTCTACGCCAAAAGAAGTATTCAAATGGCTTAACAAGCAAACAAAAACAAACTGCTCAAACCGCTCGACAGGCATCTGAATTTCTTGTTAAATTCGTTTTGCGCTATTTCGATTGCTATGAATTTGTTGATGCCTTAGAGTAACTCTGAAAAGCTGCCTTCTGGTTAGATACGCTCCTTGTGTGAACCAAATCAGTATAATACTCTGTTTGTTTCATTTGCCGCTTTTAGTTTATCATCGCCTTTTTGTGGGAGATGGCGCCGCTACTTGACTCCCATCTTCACTCACAAGTTTCCTTATGGACATGGTTAGATACAGAAAGCTGAACGCGTTTAGTCAAGTTTTCGCCTCGAAAAAAACTTGTAAGTCGCATACCAGCCGAAACTCCGTTGCGCTAGCGCGTAGACGCCGGAAGCAGTAGGGGGTATCGTCTGCGCCGTCGTCTGCAGCATTGCGCCGTTTGTTGTCGTTTGTTTGCTATGCCGTTTGAGGCTTATTGTACGTTGTTCAGTTTATAAGACCCTACTAGTGAGCTGGCTAGTGTTATGCACGCGACAATATGTTGGACTCCAGCAGAAGCTTGCCCGTTTCGTAAAAATACGAGCTGACAAAGCGCCACTATTTAGGGGCATGTCCGGCTTCTCAACATACACTTATCGTGCCGCTTAAATATAGCTTTGGAATGATGTTGCTTACTTTGTCAGAGTGTTCCTCAAAGCACATTCCAACTGTGAGAGTGCGGCTGCCTACATGACTGCAAGATGAAAGCAGAAATATCTTTCGGAAAATTTTCATTGCATTTATATCTCTATAGGTCGCGCTACCGGCTGTTGGCGGCAGCTGAATGACTCCCACACGCACGTATCGCGATGGTTTTTAAATCTTCATAAACTCCAAAATCAGGTTTTATTCTTTTGCTATTCATTCCGAGGTGTACTCGGCTTTTCGTCACGAAGGAACGTCATCGTAGGTGCAGGACGCAATAATAAATATGCTTTGAAGGCTTTTCTGTACATGTATTTAAATTTATAGGGCACTATCCAAGTCAGGACAGAGATGTGGCCACCAATGGCTCTGAACACACCGCAGACGGCGGCACTTATGACGGCGTGCTCAGGGCCTATAGTTGCACAGACCATACTCTTCTAGCCTGGATCAACAGAGCTCAGGCAGCACGTGAGGCGATACAAGCAACCCAGCAATAAAATTGACGCCGCCTTTCTTCAGCTAAGATGGCGAGCCGTACACAGACCTAACTTGAGTTTATCACATCCTCACATGCAGTGCATATGACAACAGCCTGAAGAGAACAGCTAAATCTTTTTCATTGGGCAATAAGCGTGAAGATGACAGTAGAGCCCAGAGTTGAGCCTGCAGCAATAAGGACGTGGTATACTTTGCTTAAGCTCCTTCTTCTCAGTCCTGTCTCGGATGTTTATATACTTTCCACGCTTAGTTGCCCGGTGTCTCTTGCACTGTTTATTGCTTGTCCTTGTTCAACAGCTGTAACCTCTGATTCAATGCACGTCTGCAAACTACAGGCGCTGATGAGCCCCCGGGCTTCTGACAACACCATTTGCCATTCACGTGGGAAAAATTGCCTGCAATCACAGACTAGCCTTGTCTTCAGTGACGCAGGTCGAATGAAATGTCTGAACACTCTCGGTACACGACAGCTGACTGCGCGACACGCTTACGACAATCACATAGCAAACCTCTTTCCGGAGGGAGAGGGACATTAAGTTCTGGAAGTTCAAACGTGGCGGAAGGGGATGGTGTGATGGAAAACGGCACAACGGGAGGGAAGTACGTTCGTTTCCGGGTGTTTTTCCGGCGCTGTTCCGGTGTGGCTTAATGGATCCACGTTGAGTGAACATAAGTAGTCTTGTAACGCCTGATCTAAGTATGCGGTACAGCTCGGCAAGTGCAGGCAAAGGGAAGATCCCGCTTTGCAGGAAGGAAGTGAACTTATGGCGGAGTGGAGGAAAGCACGTGTGGGTAATTGATAGGGCATCACGAAGCAGTTGGTTAGCTATTAAGCTACTGCTCACTTTCCAAGGCCTTATATTTTCTCTCCTGGCATGACAATGGCTTTCTGGATTCGACGCCGACCGGCGCCATCCCTCTGGATGTCTGGCATTGAGAACTTCCTGTGTAGGAAGGTGGCAGGAACGTTCATATATAGCCACTGAAATAGGACTACGAATGCGCCTTTGCATGGGTCCGCAATTTAGCGAACATGCTCTGACCAATGAGATACTCTGCTTAGTCGTTTTACTTATTCCTTCAAATGTTATCACTCCCATTTGGTCTCTTTATTTGTTGCAAATGATTCTCCCCAGCTTCGACTTTCATGCAGTGTGGAAGCCAGCGTAAGTAAAACATCCGGTAAACTATAAGCATATGGCAGAACTATATTTATTAGGTATCGCTTTGGTACAATCGAATTTTGCAGTTTCTCTATTTGCAAGCTTTGTACGTTCAAAGAAGAAAATATATGGAAGAAACGATTCCCGTTCATTAAAGATGTATCGCGAACTACTAAGCGATACTAACATGAAAGAATGACAATAAGCAAGTACATATTACCAGAGCCTAAAGGTTTAAAGCCCAAGCACAGAACTCTAATATGCAGTGCTGGTTATTCGACGAACAAGACCCAAATATGATGTAACAAGCCTCACTATATTTTTGCACTCGTTGAGTTTTTTCAGACAATGGTGACGTTACGTCTATGTAGCCAGATGATTTTCTTCAAAGTACACTGAGGCTTTTAACAGCCTCTTACGAGGAGCCACCAACGTGGGAATTATTTTTATTCCTATAAATTAAATGGAATAGCTATTTTCATACGTATCGGTCTTTGATCATTCTCTTATAGGGCATGTGTGATCCTTGCCCGTTGCAGAGCTCTGTTGTGAAAATTACGGATGTTCTGCTTTACAAAAAATTAATCGGAGCAGAGAACGCAAACGACATTCAGGTAACAACAAAATCTGAAATACAAGGAAAGAAATCGAAAAGCGCCGTGCGACCGGCGGTTAAACCTGACTCCATTTAGAGCAACAAAAAGGGAAAAGCCTGAGAAACATGGAGTAAATTATGAGAAAGAAGCGCTGTGTTTTCTTTTATCACATGTATTTTTACTGATGTTAATGGCTTCTTCAGAGAAGGTTTAGCACTGCAAAGTTCGAGAAAGTTTTGTGAAGCACTAATGTGGCGGTGCTTATTTCGGGTGAAGCAGATTATAGGTACAGGACATGTCTGAGCTTACATCTTCTCATACGTGCCTGGTATAAATTTCAGGTGGGGCAGATATACTTCCACATGACACACACTTGTAATATGCGCCTGAACTTCTATGCAGGGCATAAATATTCATATTTGATACATATTAAATTATTGAGATTTTTGGCAAGGCGCCAAGGTTAACGTTGCATTGAATTTCTGTAAAGTGATTTTTCTCCAATGTCCTTGTCTTCACTGCTGTTACCCGTGAAACTAATGTGATCAAGGAATATGTAAACCTCAGAATTGAAAGTAATAGCGCAGTACTCTTACTTTGATAAATAGAGGTCATTTTACGCCACAGAGAATACGCAAAATAAGCGGCGATGTTGTCTTCTCTGCGCTGTCAAATATGCTGAAGTTATGAAAAAAACAAACAAAGAAGACAGCTCGTTTATTATATATTATTGTGGCATTATACGACCTTATTAAGTTGAATGCTGTCAGAGTCGTTCTACTTTAGTCCTTATATGGTGACCTGTCTGCATTTGTGTTGTTTTTGTTTCAGAAAAGGAGTTCTACCGTCTTTTATTGTAAAGAAGGAGATGATTTGATCCAGCGCGCCGGTTCCCCAGCGCGAGAAACGAGTGCTAGCTGGACAAACCCCGACCTTTTTTTTTTTTTTTCGAAGACATGTGGCGTAGAATTACGCTGTTTTTTAACTTAAAATTTGCCATTGCGTCTATTTTTTTTTTCTTTTTCAAGAAACAGGAGCAAACTCCAGCTCTTATATTGTCCATTATCCACAAGCGTAGGTTCCTCCCCTGTAGCCGACAGTCCACAGTCTTTTTGTAGTCGTCTTATTTTTGACGGCTGCGCTCCTGGGCACGTCCATAAAAGGTGGCGAATATCCACCTTGGCGGTTGACCTTGGGCACTTAGGGCTTGGGTTCTGCACTGCACCTGCAAGCGGTTCTCTTGGCCTAGTCCTAGTAAACGAGCTCACCCCACAATAAAGCTAGTTATAATCTTGATGGAGGGGCGGGGACTCAACCTGGAGCTACACAGTCGAACGATTGCTACGATGATGCCATCCGACGTCAACCAACCCGCCGCTTCTTCCTCGCCACCCGCAACCTGCCACGGTGCGCTTCGTCAACGGAGTCCTGCTATTTTCAGCGGAACGGATGACCACGATGTAGAGGACTGGATGTCCTCTTACGACCGGGTGAGCGCTCACAACCGGTGGGGCGACAGCACGAAGCTCAAGAATACGTCTTCTACCTGACCGACGATGCCAACATCTATTTCAAAAACCCCGAATCGGGCTTCGCCTCCTGGTCTGCTTTGTAAGACCGCCTTCGGAGGTCCAGTCATGCGCAAATCTTGCACTGAGCGGTCTTCACACTGGCGCCCAAAGGATTGGTGAAAGCTTCACCAGCTACATAAAATACGTCCTCAACGTTGCAAGCGTGTCAGTCTATCAGTTTTTATCCCAGATTCGAAGGTGGAGTTGCGTGCCGGATAATGACGCGTTAGCAGCGCGCTTTCTTCATAGCACAAGCACTTCGGTTCCTCCACGTTTTCGCTACATGGAAGTATGAAAAAAATAATTTCCTACATAACTGCTGTATTTATTGGGCGAACAGAACAATCAAATAAAAATAAAAAATAAAAAGCGCAAAAAAAAAATTCAGCTGTTTATAGCAGCGCCGGAGAAGAAACTATTAACGGATGCTTCATGTATAATGTAGGAGGGGGAGGGAGGTGAACAGGAGGGTGGAAGGCAGAGATGTTAACCAGAAAGAATGAATTCTGGGTGGCTACCCTGCACTGGGGAAGGGGAATAGGGAGAATAAAGGGGGGGGGTAGAAAAGGAGAGGAGGTAAGAAAGTCACACTCTGTCAATCAGGCTAGTCTCTCTTAAAAAACGAAGTGCCGTGTAGGCTTTGAGCGCAGATGACTTTTGTGGCCATGGTCCCAAGATCTTCCCTTCTGTTAAAGGGTGAGCGTCCAGAGGATCCAATGCAGTACGCAACGTATGTCTTTCAGTTACAAAAACAGGTCACTCACAAAGGAGATGCTCGATCGTTTCGTCAACGCCACATCGTTCACAAGCAGGGCTGTCAGCCATCCCGATCAGGAAGGCGTATTTGCTTGCGGTAGCAACGCCAAGCCATAGGCGGCGCAGTAACATTGTTCCACGACTTAATGTGTTGTGAGGAATACGCAGGCGCAGTCCGGCGTCCAATGCCTTGAGGCGACGGTTGGAGACCTCTACGGTGTTCCACGCTAAATGTGTCAGCTTCACAGCCAAACAGCAAAGCCGGCTCGCTGCGTCGGCTCTCGTTAACGGAATTCTCGCACGCATGACTATGTTGCTGCCTTTCTCAGCAACCGATCCGTCTGCCTACAATTAGGCACAGTAAAAACTTGCCCTTTCACGCTAGGCAGTAAGGGAACGCCCCACGGAGCAGTTTTGTCCCCATTTCTATTTAACATTACTCTTATCCCGTTAGCGAGGGATCTTGACAAAATTCCTTCCATCTACCACTCCTTGTATGCGGATGACATCACCATCTGGGTCAATACCGGCAACCATGGCGAAATAGAATCCAAACTTCAGCTGGCCGCTGACACCGTTGCTACGCATGCAAGCAGCATTGGTCTAAGCTGCTCGGCAGCTAAATCTGAGCTCATAGTCATGGACCTAAAAGAACGGAACCCCCCTAATATTCAAGTCACATTAAACGACACCCCCATCCGCAGGGTCAGTAGAATCAAAATTTTAGGTCTCAGTATTTCTGACAACGGTATATCTGACCATAAAGCTAATTCGTGCTGCCATTTTGAATACAGCCTCACTAATTAAGCGTATCGCCAATCGCCATCGCGGCATGAGGGAAGCAGACACACGTCGCCTCATTCAAGCATTTTGCCTATGCAGGATCACCTACTCCATCCCTTACCTCTACCTCACACCCACGGAGACCGAGCAACTCAACAGACTTATCCGCACAGCTTACAAAAGCGCTCTCCTCCTCCCTAAATCAACGCCTACTGAAAAACTACTTCAACTAGGGGTTCACAACACCCTGGGAGAGCTGGTAGAAGCTCACCTCATTAGTCAGTACCACAGACTCTCACATACCGAAACCGGCCAAATTCTTCTGCGCCGAATTGGAATAAACCTACCCGGTCATACCTCGGCCACACGCAATCCTCCCACCGCTGTTAGCAACAATCTTTACATTCCGCCTCTTCCCAAAAACACCCACCCGGAGCATAATCGTGAGAGACGAAAAGCTAGAGCGAAGACTTTGCACAAGCACTACCCTCCTGGCGCTCCGGCAGTTTACGTAGACGCGGCCGAATATTCAAACCGACCAGCTTTCCCATTAGCCGTCGTGGATGGATTCCACAACACGATAGTCAGTGCGTCCATTCCAAATTTGCAGGATTCCCTGCAAGCTGAAGAAGCAGCAATTGCCCTAGCAATCACACACTCCTCTGCGGAGTATATCTTCTCAGACTCCAAAACAGCAATTAGTAATTATGTCCATCGCAGAATCCACTCCCCGGCCGCAAACATTCTAGCATCATCCCCTCCACCGAATCACCTCATCACCCTCCTCTGGGTCCCTGCGCACAGCGAACACCCAGGCAGCACGGCCGCACACTCCCAAGCCCGAGCACTCGTCAACCGGGCTGAGAGCGACCTGGTGCCTTCGTCTCGCAGTGCCAGAGATCGGCTTTTTAATTACCACGACCTCACCGTATTTTATAGAAATTCCCGCCTGCTGTACCCTCCTCCGCATAAATCTCTTCCCAAAAGCGACCAGGCTTTCTGGCGCAGACTTCAGACGGCCACAGTCATGACCCCTTTCCTTCTCTCTGTTATAAACCGTGGCGAAACCTCTCCTCACTGCCACTTGTGTCCTAGCACCAGAGCCGACTTTACTCACGTCTTCCTGAACTGCCCGAACAAACCCAAGCCCCCGTGGCAAGGGCCAAGACACCAGGAGCGATGGGAGGCTGCTCTGCGCAGCTCGCTGCCGGAGGTACAGCTTCTGACTGTGAGCTGGGCCCGAGGGGTCACCGAAGCACAAAAGTTCCCGGCCATCTTGAGCGGCCTGAGGGCCCATCGTCGTCCTGCTCCCTCGCTTCCCTTTACCCCCCCCCCCCCCCCCCTCACCTAGTTCTTTTTTGAATCATTAAAGTTGTAACCTACCTACCTGGACTAAACGTCCGTCGTTGTGAGCTGAACGGGCAGCGTCTTCCGCCTGGTTATTTCCTGCAATGCCACAGGGTCCGGGCAACCACTGGTAGATGATGTCGTGACCTTTGGATACTGCGCGTGGTGCAGCGTACGGATCTCTGCAATGAGTTGTTCATTTGAACCATGGCGTAGTGCCACTTGCATGCCTTGAAGCGCTGCTTTGGAGTCGGTGAAAGCTGACCATTCTTGGGGTAATTCCTGGCTGATGTATTCGACTGCAGCCCGTAGTGCAGATAGTTCCGCACCAGTCGAAGAGGTGAGATGTGTAGACTTTAGCTTTGTCAAGACAGACCTTGCCGGTACTACCCCTGACCCCGCTGAGTTGGCTGATGTAAGTGAGCCATCCGTGTACACACGTATTCGGCGATTGTGCTTAGAATGAAGGTGATCCAGCGTCATTTGTTGCAAGGCAGGCATTGGTACCCCAGCTTTCTTCGTTATGCCGGGAATTGAAAGGTGAATCTGAGGTTCATGTAGGCTCCATGATTTATGTCAAGCCGAATACGTGTAAGCGATTTATGTCAAGCCGAATACGAAGTAGTTCTGTGCCCAGAGATGCTCTGAACTCACGTTGTGATTTACCATTAAATTTAACATAATAGGTGCTACCCTTGCGTTCAAACGCTCACAAAGCGATTTATGACAAGTCAAACCAGAGATGCTCTGAACACACGTTATGATTTATGTCAAGCCAAATACGATGTAGTTATGTGCCCATTCATATGGGTGCGCACGTTCTTGAAGCAGGGGTGAACTGCAATGGAAAATAAGTGCGGGGAACTTCAATGGTTTTTGAAAAGGCAGTACATGGTCTAGTTGCTGGGAGATTTGCCAGATGGTGATTGAGAACTCGTTCGAGGGGTCGAATGTGTGTTCTCAGGGTCTCGACAGCAACATAGGCTAGAAGAATAGTTGCTGCTGTTGAGGTGCATTTAGGCAAACCGAGGCAAATGCGGAGAGCTTGCGCTTGCACGCTTTGGAGAGTCCGAATGTTCGTCTTCTTGTGGTTGTTGAATATCGGAAGGCTGTACCGCATGTGCCCCATAGATAATGATCGATAAAGCTATAGCATCGAGTGCACTGATGCACCCCATGACTTTCCGCCGAGGAAGGAGAGAACATGGACAATGGCAAGTAGTCTCTTTTTCATATGTCATTCAAATGTGGGCTCCACGAGAGATTTCTATCGATGACTACTGCCAGGAAGCGATGGCTTTTCTCATAGGGAATGGCTTTCCCGTTTATAGATATGGTGTAGTGTGGCATTGGTTTTTGTGTGAAGGCCACAAGAGAGCATTTCTGACTTGAAATGTTAAGGCCCTGCAAATGTAGGTAAGACGTCACGATTGATGCTGCCCTTTGAAGTCTCGCACGGACTTGGGAACGAGTCACACTTGACGCCCAAATGCAGATATCATCGGCATAGATGGACATCTGAGGAGAGGTGCACTATTGTAGGGAGTGAAACGTAAAATTGCGTACAGACGCAGCACAAGACAACATGAAAATGGACCAAAAAGAAAAAAATGAGGCATTAAACAACGTATTCAGACATAAAGTCGATGTAAAGGGTAAAAATAAAGGAAAAAGTGATAGTCTAGTGCAGTTTACAATAATTTATTTTCCTTCTTTCAAGGAGAGGGCGCGATTTAATGCCGCTTGACACCTTCTAATGCCCTTGTTGAAAGAAAGAGAAGTCAACGTCGTATAGAGAGGAGTAGGAATACAGGTAATGCGAAATGAACGAAAATTCGAACTATTCTGCCTAACTATAGGGGTAACGCAAGACAGGGTTTTGGTTTTTTGCATTGGTTCATTTGATGAAAAATGCTAAATAAATTGTCATCTAGGTTGTAAATGCTCAAACGTTGTCGAAGGTTTGCAAGCGGAGCCAAATGTTCACTCTAATTTGGATAGTAATGGTGCTGCATTGCCTTTATCTGAACAAAAGAATAAGAGAAGTGTACGAAGGCTTGTGCAAACGAGGAAGACTGATTGAAAGGCACACGTAGAGCTGTGAATTATATGCAAAGAGAAACCAAGCGACGGGGAGAAGAGCCGGCAATCGGACAATGTAGGTTTAGCAAACAAAATTAGATATTGAAAGCATTGCTGCCCTGCAATGATAATTGCCACGCCGAAGCTGAGTACTGAAAAAAGGTAATAAAAACTGCGCAAAAACCAAGACGAGACCACACAACACAGGCGTTGACTAGCAACTGATGTTTATTTACTAACAGAAGGAATATATAGTCACGAAAACGAGTCGGGCAGCTATCAGTCTGATACAAGGTTGGGATTTCTTAACGCAGAATAGGTGCGTGTGATAGAAGTTTAAAACTGTCAACAAAGTGTTTCTTGTCTCTTTGTTTGAAAAATACTGGCACATCACTGTGGGCGTCAAAAGTGACGAAAAGGATGGAAATGAACAGAGAAATCACAAATAAAAGAGGTCGTCGAGGTAGGCAAGCTCCTTCTTGGCAGCCTGACGGACCGGGTGCTTACACAATCGTCACCTATCTGAAGTATATATAAGGCCTCAAAACTTTCGCACCCTTTTTCTTTTGTTGTACCGTCTTATAATGCTGCACCTATCTAGCGCCGGACGGCAACCGCAGCATGAGGCACAATGTACTGCCATATTGTTCTGGTTCCAGTCTTGAGGTCTCGTCTGTGTTCCAACAACCGGTCGTTAATACAGCGACAGGCCTGGTCCACATAACATCTACCACACGATAGGGGGATGTTGCAGACTACACCAGTCTTGGATGGAAAAAAACAAAACATCCTTGTGCTTCTTACAGCACTCAACCTTCCTTTTTTGTTGCATGTTAGCCTTGCGGCAAAGTCGGGCAAGTTTGTAAGAGGCCGAAAATACCAGACGCACCCTTGCTTTGCCGACAATCTTCTTTAGCCTGTGCGAGAATCCATGAATGTATAGGATCACGGCTATCTTCACTTCAGTGAGGCCACTAGTCTTGGATGTGCAGTTCCCTCGTAGATCACGAAGCACATTTTCGTCAACGTTGCGCAGTAGATGGGAGGGTACCCTCCTGACTCCAGCCTCTGTACGTGGGCGCGTCGACTGGAGCTGGCTTCATGCTCACAGGACCTCTCGACGGCGCGCCTCATGACAATCTTGACATTGCCTCGTTTCACCAGCTTCAAATGTGACGAGGTGATGGAAGAAGCTGCTTCTGTGATTGTGGCTCATACCGCCAGCAAACTTGGTCACAGAAAAGGAATGGTATATAAAAGGACCAATCTCTGACTGCAGTGAAACGGCGGCACGCGCTCCCGCAAGGAGAGGACACACTAAGCGGCACTGCTAGCTTCTCGCAAGTTTAACTTTAGCCTTTAGTCCTCCATAAATTTTGTGTTGTTTTCTCTTTTTCTCCGTATTCACTATTCAGGAGAGCTGAAAGGTCTGAATGATATTTTGGCAGATGCAGTGGGGACGTCCTGTCACGCTAATGTGCTCACACTAACAGACCTTCCTTGCACGGTTAAAGAACATTCACAGAATATAAAGGTTCGAGCCTAGTTTTATTCTTACGCTATCGGGAGCATCGGTAAGTCGATCACAGATTACTAAGCGACAGCAGTCAATAGAAACCGGAAGGAAATTGAAGCTCCGCTTTTAAGGATAAGATAGCGTTAATGGCTCGAATTAGTGGGTCTTTAAATCTCTCCTGTCATTGAGAAAGCCCAAAAACTTCGACTTTTTGCTTGATCCCGGTTGGTGCACATCGTAATATTCTCCGCACCCAGAAAAGAATGCGGAATAAAGTTGGTATCTTGAATACTTTATAAGCGACTGAGGCAACGCACGCAGCAACTCTGGCGGAAAGTTTCTTCCCCTCGCAGCACATGATACTATATAAATGTACCGGAGCTATCAGCTGAGCACAACTAATCTACATAATATTTTTAATCTCTTGTTATCGTCGGCTAGTGCAATTCTTAACAGGGAACTAGAGCTACCAATACAAAATGTTCCCGAATAAATGTCAAGCCTTGTTTGAAATGGTTATGCATTATGTATAATCCCAAGGGAAACATTTGTACAGTACAGCAGGTTATACTGTATGTATAACCGAAACTTCTATATATGAAGGTACCAGCGCGTTTTTCGCTGTCCGATAATTCGCTCTGTCCCGTTACCTTTCTTGTGTCCGCGTGTGTTTTGGCGACTTGAAATTACGCTGAATTCATTTCAGTACAGCACTTTCCGTTAAGTTTTCGCTGCATAGGAGCTTCACATAATAATATCCATCTGGCGCTAAGAAAGTAATAACAAAACAAGACTAACGTTGGGCCGCATTGTGCATATGGCTGCGACGGTTGTGCGAAATTAATCATGCGAATGGGCAGCAGCAGTAACACCGACCGCAAACAAAGGCTCCATCCACGCAAGGACTGTGCATATATTGTGGCTGCGACTGGTGTGTTCTGAGTGGAGCCTCGCATGGCAAAATAATGATATATCGTGAATTGCGTTCACCTCCCGCATTCTGTTTTCTCACAGGGCAAACAATGACCGCTTGCTGAATACTTCCTTCTCCAAAGCCTGGCTTAGCCGTGGCTACCTGTGCTGGTAGAAGCAAAACGCATCCTCCATTACCCTGATTGATATTCTCTTCTGTAACCATGACAAGGTGATCTATAAAGAATTCTGTAGCTTTGAGTTTCTTCGCGCAGGAAACCGATGTAAACAGTCGGGAACCAGGCATCCTGCTATAAAAGACAAGGTAACATTTTTTTTTTCGCGATCAATCGATCGTGGGAAGCACATCACTCCCTGATCAGTTCATGGCGTGCAGCTGGGGTCGGGTTCATTTGTGTCCATCTGAGACTCTCGATTGTCTTTAAGGCGCAGAAGTAATAAATTGATCTGACTGTTTTTCGCGAACAAAGACTTTTAACATCTTTAGATCGGTTAGCTACCCTCATGTAATCTTAATCATTGCGCTTCAATAATTCTCTTTGATGCTGGAAAGACAAACACACATACATGCCATACCTCGGATATTTGCATCCGAAGAGGGGTTAAAATATTTTAAACATATTTAAAATCTTATCGTGAGCCTGCGTCTATCTAGTAGATGTTACCCGTCTCTGCGCTTTTGTTAGGACATATAAAGCACAGGAGCACAAAAGACAAACGGCGCAGCATTAGTCGTTTGCCCAGGGGCAAACGACTAACCCGCTGTGCTTGAGTTGCCAAAATAACAGGAACGTTTTGACGTGCATGTTGTGCGCCGCTTCATCTCATTCTGGCGAACGCTGTGCGCTCCTATAACAGCTAGGCTCTAGTCAGTCTCAATAAGGATATTAGTTGGACGTTTTTGTAGCCCAGAGCATAAATAACACTGGGCCCGTATTCCGAGTTTGCTTCGTTATCAAAGTGTCGCTACCTCCCGTGACCTCGAGTCATCTGATTGGTGGAAACGCCGAAACATGATGATGCCACCTCCTCCTGTTCCGTAATTGTTACACCCGGTTTTGGCGTTTCGACCAATCAGATGACCCGAGGTCACGTGAGACAGCGACACTTCGATAACGACGCAAACTCTGAATACGGCCCGTGAATATCTACTCTTCCTTGCAAGTTGAAAACCGCGCTTCTCTGTGTGTTTCATGACCCGTGGGCTAAAATTTGTTGATAAATTTGATATAAACATGAAAGAACCAGAAACGAAGTCGAATAAAATTTCTTCACTGGAATGGTAGTTGCAGTGGTCGGAAAAGATTATTAATATTTGTTTTGTTGTTTTAAACGACAAAGCCACCCCATCTATCCGCGACAAAGTTCCCCATCTATAGTCTGTTTATGAGCAGAAAGGAACAAATAGCTATTTAGATGCCCATTTGTGCAAGAGACGAGCCGCACTGCGCCTTTTAGTGAAGCTAACGTAGCAGATGGAACTTAGGTGTGTCAGAATGACGTCCGAAAGCGAAAATCACTTGAAAGTATTCCTTCTCAACACTCTTTACGCTTACAATATATAGGGAGATTCATAAGACCCTGATTCATGCAAGGTGTGACCATGCACTGAGAGTGACTGGATGCACTCAGTGAGAACATTTTGAAGCCAATGAGGCATGCTAACATTTTCGGTGACGTGATTCCCGATGTGAAGGTTTGGGTGTAGCAAAACAATATAAGGATCGCGTCACCAGTGACAAGGGGCGGAACGCAAAACATGCGGAAGACACTGCGCAATTACCGGGAAAAACTTGGTGCTTAGAAGGATGATTAGGATCCGGAAATTTAGCGACTGCGCGGGCTTTTCTCAAAATTAAAGGCACACCCGGCTGGAATCTCCCACAATACGTTTTGGCAACGGGAGAATCAAAGAAAATTCTAGAGAGGAGAGTTACTTAGGCAGGAAAAGCGAAGTCATGTGTCGTATTTTGAAAACAGACTGCATATTGAGTTCACTCTGGACTTCTAAATAGTCTGTCGTATATAGCAGCAGACGTGAAGCGCTTCAGCAAAATGCAGAAATTGAAAAACTCTATTCTAAACTTGGAACAATACAATCTCGTTCTGTATATTCTTATTTCGTTCGGATGCATGTATTTTGTGTTAGACATCCTGACATTCGAGAGTAGGGGGTCTTTAAGTAAATGTCTATGCGTCCAGTATAATGAACGCTGCGCTAAGGTAAAACTGTTTTATTTGGAGTGTGTTTTATATCAATACTGTACAAGTAACATCTTTTGTATTCACTGAGTCGAAATCGTGTGAGAGCTTTAGTCGCTAAAGCCTGATAATTTTATTAAATTCTACAGCAGCGCCGTGTGAAACTTGAAGTTTATAAGTGTAGCAACACTGCTTTACCGACGAACCCATCAGCCTAATGAAGTCCACATGCGCATGTTAATCGCTTCAATTTAAATACAGAGATAAGAGTATCAGCCCTGTTCAGTTTCTTCGCGGTGGATGTGACGGATACTTAGAGCAACAACTTCCCACTAGAAGAAACATTAGCGCCACTGGATTCCTCCAAACCCTGGCTGAAGCAAAGAGATAAACTTCGCCGGCCAGTGCTTGAGACCACTGCGATTTTTTCCTTATTACTAGCTTAACAAAACCACCGCATAACAAAAGGCACCAAAACTTCAATGCAGCCAAATCACTAGACAGTTTCAGTCATTCAGGCGGCTCTGGCTGCACTCTGAAAGTCTACCCGCACATATATCGCACTGTCGATGACATTTCCACGCGTATAGTAAACATTTTCATGGGCCTTAGAGACTTGAAGTCTTGTCCTCTAATGCCTCTGCAGGTTCAGAACCATTATCCGGTCGTATGGTATCCCATAATGATATTTGATTGGTAGATAGCGAATGCCACGAGAAGTGAGTGGCAAATCGTAATTAAAAATACATAGAAGGACACCCCGCTGGAAACTAGCGCTAAAACATATTATAAAAGCGTGTTCTACTATTTCATACTTGTTAAAAGGAATGTCGTTCATAGACACTGTAACGTGTCACTTTTTATTTTTTCTTTACAATCTAATGTACGATATTTCTTCAGGAACCTCCAGCTGTACTTGATTGACGTAACACGGGTAATAGTATTTTATTGCATTTTTATTTAATATGCGGGAGCCAGTCGGATGCCGGATCCACAAGTTTGATTACATTAGTATTTCTTACAATGGCTTCCTTAAACTACATTCTCTTTTGCCATACGTAAATACGTGGTTCACTGTTTCTCAATACTATGCGGGCCCAAAGCCATTCCAAGGTCGTATGGGATACCGTCGTGTTTTAATCGGTAGGTACCTGATGCCGTGGCGGGTCATGCGGAAATTCGCTTAGGAGTCCCTTCTAGGACGTGCAAGGAAGAGAAACTGCGCCCCCGGAGTCTAAAAAAACGTGCTCATAGTGCTTTTCGTTCTGAACAGAAAATAGTGGAGACCCTGAGGCACCTAAACTTCTGCCTCTTGCAACAGCATAATAAACATTTTGAATGGCAAAGTACCGCTGTGTAATCTAAAAAGGAATCTCATCTCTAACCGCTTTCTATGCATTAAACATTGTCAGTTGTTTTTTTCCCAGCAACTTAAGTCCGTAAACTCACACAGAGGATTGACCATATTGCCAGGCGGTGACTACAGCAATATTTTCAGGCAATAAATCTAAAGGAAAATATAATATACCCAAAAAAGAAGAATAAAATAGGATAACTTGGATTGAGTATGTTAAGTGGATGGAAGTAGGTAGACATTAGGCACCCTGTGCTTAGCTTTGAAATATGTAAGTAAAAAAGATTGAGCAAGAGGTGATACAGGCAGATGTTTTGTTGAAAACAATATTTTGAATGGCATAGCATACATTTCTGCCACTGTGTCTAAGCATCGACAGAGCAAAGAATAGAACAACAACAGATGACAGGAAAAAAAAAAAACTGTTGTTGATTAGAATTTCTAGCAGTCGCCACCTTTGCGAAGAGAAGCGGCTACAGAGGAGGGAGAAACGATCTGTTGTTTTCCAAGCTCCGCTTCGGATAAAGTAGTCTCCTATGTCTTCATCTCCGTTGAGAAATTACTTTCACGCTGCGCTTCGGAGGTCGTCGTCTTCGTTTGCATCTCTCTGACACAGGCTTTAATTATGTCTTTTCCACCATGAAAAAAGCCTAAATCAACTGGTACATACTTATCTGAACGTGGCAGGGTGTGGCAAGTGGAAAGCTGAATGAAGGAAGCAATCTTATCTACGGTGGTGCTTACCGAAGCTGCTTTATTATGTTCGTGCTTACCGACGCTCAACGGCCGTATAACTTTTATACTCCAGAAACTTGAAAACTAGAGCTTTTATTTGAAGCCCTGTTTTTTGCCTTCGGCATAAGTGTTACAATTACGACGCTTTTTGCATAGCTACTCATTATTTCTTCTCCTTCGCCTTATTGCTCTCAAGAAAAAGAGCAATGTTCAGCACAATCGCAGCGCAATGCTCCTAATCTTTAACATCAAGTTAGGCATAACTCGACAATATTTCTTCTTCGAGCTCTGTGTTACTACGTGCCCAAAGCAAAGGGTAAAAATGTGAGTTCCTAAACCTAAGACATCGAAGCACCGCACAGCTTCGCTGGGCGCTAAATCCGAAACATTCGTGCAGCGAAAGCTAAAAATGCGATCTCAAAAAATGACCAATAGAAATGAAAGTATTTCCCAGTCAAAAACTACAGAACCTTGAAAAACTACGGCAAAATATTCTGTACTTCCGCCGTAAATGTAAAATTTTCTGAAGTTCTGTAGTACGTTTTCGGTAGTTCTGTAGTTTTTTCTCTATTAGTTTTCTGTTGTCTGTAGTTCTGTGGCACTTTTCTATTGTAAATACAGAAAATTCTGATGTTACTAAAGAAACATTTGTTGTCACAACAAGTCCCTTGTCAAAATCACATAGAAGTTTTGCGTCAAAGCAGAAAATTTTCTTCTGTTTTTTTTTTTTTTTTTTTTTTTCCAAATGGGTTGCTTCCTATCAACCAACTCTTAGAAAATCAAGGCACGCATAAAAAGAGAAATCAGTTGGTAAACTACTTCTTACAACACGTCGGTTATGATATGCTCAGAAGAACTATAAATCACTTCGTTGTTAGAAAGCGTGTATTGCTGCGTATAATTTATGTATTGCGATGCTCAGAGAACAGGAGAACGCTTATCAAAACATGATCAGTGGATCGTAAAAGAATAAGCAACGTAACTGCAAGACTTCCAGTAGTAGCCGCCGTATCATTTTTTTTAATTCGTGCTTGGTGTGCTAATCACGGACGCAAGTAACAGGAAGGTGCGAAGCAGGGGTACCTGAGATTAAAATATAGCGCTGATGAATGCCACTGAAACGCTCAGCGCACACCGAAAATACCATGCCAAGGTTCTTTCCGTAAAAATAAAGGGAACAAAACAAGTTATTCACGCAAGGGGTGCTGTTTTCTACTTGAAAATGTGTTGAAGAAGCAAACAGCTTTGTTCTTAAGAGGAATATTTCATAAGAGGCATAGTTTAGACCCATTTAGGGCAAGAGCCTTATCTAGTTCTTAGATTTTTTGTTTGCCTAATGGCACTTTTCAGTTCAATACCAAAGAGGTTGTGTGCTTATTGTTTGTAGCTCTTGCCGGGAAAGACCCTGTGTCCGACGCAGCAGTTTTTACAACTAAAATTTGTAGACTGTTTGTTCACTTGATGAAAGACTAGTTTTCTAATCGAGCTGATGTAGTAAAATTGGGTGGCGAAATTGCTGAAGTTTGTTTTTTTGTGACCTGCCAAATAAACCTGATTTATCGACACTGCTGCTTAACTTCTCATCTACAAGGTGGCTGTTAGATGTGATATCTGCCTATTCGCATATTACGCTATCCTTCTGTCGAATAATCAACCTTTTCTAACGCTACAGAAACACTGGTTCACAGTGCCCGTTTTGTTGACTGCGACTTGTTTAGGTAAATTCCTTTAATTATGAAACCAATGCAACTTGCCTGCTTTCACAATCTGCATAAGAACGTCAGTTTTGTCGAACTGTTAGATTTGAATTACTTTAGTTGCCTTGGTCGTGCAAATATTTTGTTATATAGTACCAAATATTTAGGTTTTTTTTTTTTAGATTGTAGTGTGCTGTGGAAGAGCCGTTTCGGTGCAAGAAGCTGTATGGCTTATCATCTGCATTTACATGGTGATATATTTTTAGAGCCTTCAATATTTATTGCTTAATCATTAGCTTGATAATTTTTAATGTTTTCAGATTTCTCATTGCTCCTTTAGTGACAGTCATAGACAGTCTCATTAAGATATTGTTGTTTGAGAGAAAGTATAGAAATGCCATGTTTATGAAATGGTAGGAAACTACATTTAAAAGTGTTTTCATTATCTCAGAATACTTTATGAATACGCTCCTTTTTACTATGTAAAAATTTCTAGCATTGTAGACTATTGGAGAGAAGGCGTGAACAGCGATTGCGCAGTGCGTCCCAGCAGAATTGGCGCAGATATATGAAGACTGCAGGTGCATGTGCGAGATCGCATGCGTTTGTACAGAAAGGGTGGATGCAGAGGCGAGTGCTTCTGACAGGTGAATACGGAGAGAGAGAGTAAAAGCGGGAACAGGGAGTCTTAGTAGATGCCGCCGGTTTGGTGCTCTGAAATGAGTTGAACGCACAGGAGTGGATGTTCTTTCGGCTGAGTCGCTTCCGGCGCGCTCGGGTAATTTCTGGGCTATGATAGAGTACATGCCCCTCGAACCGTTTAGGCAGACATACACCGTGCGGTGAGCTCGCTCAATCCTTCCTGCATGTCTGCAGAAATACATGTCATATAAGACCACTGGGAATGAAGGATTTCAATGTTGTCCTTACTTGCCCAAAGAGTCTGGTAATAATAATCAGGTTGGTTTGCTGCATATTTATGTACTCCAACCGTGCGATTTCTGTGGCATCCTTGAAATAGTTTTGAGTCTCCAGAGAAAAAGGTGTACGAATGACCGCTCAGTATTACAGAATGCATTACAAAAAAGGCCACTCGTAGCAAGGGGTGGAATAAACTCAGGTAGTTAAAGGGGTATGAGAAGTTTTCGTGGATAATTTCCAGCTGGTTCAAAAGAGTGTTGATGGCAGAAATATAAAAGCAGTATTTTCGTGCAATGGGCGAAGCGACACTGACGATGATAATCATGATAATGTTTTGTGAGGCACATATCGCAGTGCAACCCCTTGAGGGAGCAGAGTGGCACGAGGTTGGCGTATAAATCAGTGGGGACATCAATTTCTGAGGTGGCAGAATAAAAAAAACAAAAATGGCATAGAGTTGAACGTCATCAGAATATGTAATAAAAATACATATTGCGTCACTTGCTCAATAATATTGTATTACAAGATTCTCCAAATCTTGTGTGGAGCATCAGTATGTTAAACTGCCACATAATTACATACCATGTCGTCAACTAAGTGCACTGATGGCTTTGTTATTTCGGCGGCATGATGGCAGGAACATTGATGAGGCGTTTGGTTGGAAAATACAGCATTGAAATGTCTGTTTCTTATTTGAAAAGTTATTTCTTTTTGGAGTTCGAAGACAAAGCAATAAGAAGCTGAAATAAATATTGACCTTAAGAAAATATGAACTGGACAAATCCATTTTCATGCGAAGGGTTTTCTTGGCTCATGGGAGGCTTGGACAGGAATAGTGGACACGATTGCATAAAGAATTGTCAATGAGAAAAAAAAAAAAAAAACATTTTAGCCAGTGAGGTTTGAAACAGTGAAAAACTAACAGATCAGCTTCCTGGCCCATATCAAAGAGCACTATACTATCGTCGCATTTTTTTTATCTATGTCATTTATTACATTTGGTTATACACAGAAAGCGTATATATATGAACTATTTCTATTTAGAGAGAGATGAGCCGTTGCTGAGTTGCCCTATCTTCACAGCAAATACAACTAAAAGAGCGAAAAAGATGAACAGCGTGCCAGCAGTGGAAGTCAGTGTTGTTGGGCATCATTCTTCTAATAGATGTCCTTTAGTTACAGGATCAATCCGCAAAAGGATTTGTTAGCGGTACAATTGGTTCAGCTTTGCGTTCCAACATGCGCAAACTATGGTGTCCAATAAGGAGAATCATGTCCTAGGGTTCGTAGTCAGGTTCGATAAATACAAATTATCGCAGACTGCTTGAATTTAGAATCAAGCCTTTCTTTATAGTTCTTTGCAGAGCGCCCCAAAGAAGAATTGCAGTTATGTAATTATTGCAACAATTATCATTTTTTTCAGGCTAGTCACACAGGCGGCAGTTAAGATATATTTAAAAAAAAATTCCTATGGAGCTATGCGAATACTGGGAGAGCTCCGGTTTGTAAGTAAAAAAAAAAAAAAAAAAAAAAACTTTCGTGCACGAATAAATAGGCATTTTGCACACTCGCTTCAGTAGTCGATCACGTATAGCGTAAAACTGCAACACACCTCGCTATACAGTGAACAGCGTCGTCTTCATGAAGGTGAACCTGCGCTGCTTTTTTGCTTTCCTTAGATAAATACGCAATGCACATACGCCATCTGGTCGAATGCGGGCGGGGTCCGCTGCCGTAGTATCAGGCGAATCCACCAAATGGAGGGACAGAACTCACAATTCTTTTGCAGTACGGCCCCTAAGCAGGCTAGTGCATCTCTGGAATGCTTTAGAGGCACACTTTTGTCTTCTTCGATATGTTGACGACTGCCTTTATGTTTAACAATAAATATGAACTCCTGCAGACGCAACGCCCATTGGGCGAGCCACCCGCATGGCGACACGGAAACGCTTGAGCAAGGAGAACGAATGATGGCCGCTAACAACGATAAATGCGTTGTCATATAGGTAAAAACTAGAGCACTGCACTGCAAAAAAAAACAACGTTTAGGAAGAGTGTTTAGGTAACTTGTAGCTGCTTTCCGGCTGGTTCATCGAACAGCTAATGTTGGCTATCCTATAATGTTCGCAGAATCGGCACTTTAAGGGCAGAGCCAACTCCAACAGCACTGTCACTGTTGTGAACTTAAAAAAAGAGGGACAAATATGGTGCAGGAAAGGATCAGACGCCACAAAAAATTGCAGATTACTCAATGCAGAGTCGCACTTCGAGGTCTATTTGAATTGTTCGTTTATGTATTGGAGGCAGGTCAGAGGGTATAGTACGTCAGCAATCCTCCGAGAAAAAGAAAACACAAGAATAATAAGAAACGCTTGAAAATATTCTTTTTCTTTTTTTTTTTTTTTTACTGACTGTGACAGTGAGTGGCTGATGATAGCCTCAGTTTTCTGAAGTCCGGCCGGACACTGCCCGTATGAATAAGGAGGTACAGATCGAATGTCTGGGTTTCGTCAAAGTGCCATTTTGTAGATTTCAGCACTAAGCTTTCCCTTTAATACATTCAACGAGAAGTGCCAGGCGGACTTTATTCTTGAAACATTACTGCCCTAAGGTTGCAAAAACGGAATTAGAACAACAAACAATTCGGTCACTTAAAACTACGTAATATTTTTACCGGAGAATGCTTTAAAATAGAAGGGCGTAGATTTCAATCCATAATGCCCGTGTTGTGTTGCAAATTCCGTCATTTCATTGCCGGATGTGTTCCTTAGTGTTTGCTGTAAGATTATCGCAAATCAACCGATCAAATATGGAGTAGAATAAAGGCAATCAATGAATCGTCTATGAATGATGGTGGGTACACGTCCTCTTTTTTTGCATGACCTGTAGGCCACAACCGTCTGCACAAAATGTCCACAACTTGTCTTTGTTTTCGGAATAATAACTGGAGTCGGATGTGCAGATCTCCCTATAATGCCGCGTTTGACCCTCTTATTCAGTTGTTTTTTATTATAGTTAGCTTGCGTGGTATCGCCGACACATGATAAGATGTTTCTCGCGGCCAAGGAGCGTATACAGTATCCACCACATTTTAAGTGCGAGAAGATTGAAGTGGTGTTGCATGATTTTTTGAGAAGTGGAACACAGCCACATACTTCGAAATCAGTTCCCCCAATCTACGATGATTGTTTGCGAAATGAGACTAGATGATCATAGACCGCACTAGACACAGAGCACAGGTGTGTGTGTGGGGGGGGGGGGGGGGGGGAGGGGGTGCGTGCGTGCGTGCGTGTAGTGTGCGTGTGCGTGTGCGCGCGCGTGTATGTGTGTGTGTGTGTGTTTGTGGTTCATATCATTATAGAAAGTCTGCTGAGTGCCTCGACGGAAACATATTATCTGCCTCACTATAGACCGGCTCACTGCTACGAGGTAACATGGCTGACTCCTCTCAATTATTCACTGTCCATAAAGTAGTGTTGCATTCTGTAACCTGAATTATATAATGGGGTACGAGGATACTCATTTAGGATGTGTCAGGTCGGTTCAATAGGGTTGCAAGATTATTGCAGGGACATTTAGGACAATTTGGACGACGGCGATGGATACCGCAGGTACAACTGAGTCCTTCACGCAGGAAATGCGCCCAAATTAGAAAACGCTCCTACCACAAGCCCTAACAGCAAAGGTATGTTCAACACAATCTCAGCAGTACGAAAGGCTACCTTTTCACCGCACTTTGCAAAATGTTGATGGGAAGAATCGAGTCCTTCATAAAACGATAGAACACTACAAATACTTTTTGAAACACATGGCCGTCAGTATTTACATTGGATAAGTACAGATAAAAAGGAAACAGGAATTCCATCCGACACCAGACAATACCGCATGCAGTCTCATCCCAGCTAAATATTACTTTCTGCCCCAAACTATATTTTGAGTTTCAAACCATAACAGACACCGCTGATACCACTGCAGACATTACGTGTGCCTGTGAGCGCTTTTATTATTGCTACATGTGTTATTATAAAAAATATAATAATATAATATTATTATTCGTTTACATGAACACGGAGTAGTGAGCGCGCTGGAGTGTGACGAGCAGACGCAGGCCTTTGGGTATTGTCTAGATGCTGTTCACGTCGAAGCTTAACTACCTTAATAATATCGGCAAGAAAAAATCGGCAAAATGTTCAAATGGCGTCGGCAAAACCAGCGACGCCAAGCGCATATACCGGCCCTGTTCCAGCCGTATGGCGAAGCCCTGAATGGAGTTGCGTTCCAAAACCACTGCATTGCCTCTCGATTTTGTGGCTGTCTGAGCCTCCTTGCTTGCGATGCGTAAGTATATACACGCCCTACTCCTTTGTTCGAATGCTCATAACACACAACTGCCATATTCTCTTTTTCACCTGAGGTATATAGACAAATCCTCTACCATCGTTGAACTTGGTGTGAAGAGATGAATAGGCTAATAGAGGCACACGAGGCACTGTTGTGAAAAACATACGAATCAAGCCAGCTATCAGATAGTCCATAGAAGTATAAACGCATAAAAGCTATGAAATATGGTGCTGTAACATCTTAATCTTAGCAGTAGCTTTATCAAAGACTAGTAACGGGAGTGTTTCGTGGAACGTGACTGAATAATATCGGTAGCTTGCAACAAATCTGTGAGGCTGTAATGTCATCAAGACTGCCAAAATCATGGTCATGGTTAACATCAGAACAGACAAGTTGAAATGGTCGCGTATGGATACGTACAAATGAAAAGTTCTCATCCGTGAAATATCTTTCTACTTTTGAAATAATTATCTTCCAGTAATAAACTCATTATTCCGATGACGCCGTAATCATCACGCACGCACACACAAGAAAAACGCAAAAAATCCTATAAGCTAACCTCGGTTTCAATGAGTGCTGGCTGCCTGCATATAAAAAGCGACAGTAAATTAAGGAACAACAAAAAAAATAAGCTGAAGCGTTGGGGCCCTCGAGAAAGGCAGTTTGTTGTTCTAGGTTTACAATATGTATGCACACATTTAGGCGTTTTTTTACAATATAAAATTACCTGAAAGCCCCTCTTTTGCCAATTTTTACTTTCCATGCAAACAGCTGAACATGCGAAACAAATAAATATGCAAAACGCACAATAATTGTCGAGTATTAGCGTCATGTCCTAAAAAAGAGCAGGGTGTAAAAACAAGTTTAATTCTCGACCTCCATTTAGAACGCCGATAGGGCACAGAGTGGTAAAGGTCTTGGCGCAATGCATTGAGCCGATGGCCGCTTTAAAGAGTGCCTGTTAGAACTAAACATTTCCCGAAGTCGGAAATAATTTTTTATATATTTTACCTAGTTCTTTCTGCTGGTAATTTTGCTTTCAATAACTAGTACTGACCTGAGATTACGAAGACGGTCTGAACTAAAGATGCAATCGTATAGTGCGAAATTGCAAAAGCAAGCACTTTGAGGCATTACCAAAGAGGTCAACTGGGAAGTCCATTAACAATGGTCAGTAAAAATAGGACCCCACTCTCCTGACGGCATGGGCATTCCGGTTCAATGTACGCCCTTGTCTGTTTTTTGTTGCTGACGTACTCTCAGGCAATGAGGAAGTATGGCTTCAATCGCCTGGTTTCTATGTTTTTCCAGTGCTCCTTGCAGCCTTTATTTTCACTTTCCTTCCGACTGGGCTGAAATGGGATGCTTTTCTCAGGGTGCTTGACCCGACGAGGTAGGACGATGTAATGTTCTTTTTCGCTGCTTCTTCCAAAATGAGGACTAATGGCTTCCGCCCTCACTAGAACGAAATTAAGCTAACGCATCTTCATTCGATTCGTTAAGAGGCATGCGGCAGTAGCATAAAAATTGATCCTAAGGAAACGAAGCCCAACACTCCTCACATTTGTTTCCCCAACTTAGATATATCTTCGTCTTTAAGGCTTTATTCTCTTATATGCCCCATCGCTGTTTTTATCAGCATGCAGCAGATGAATAAGCTATATGCAGAGATGAAGACGGCAGTATAAATTCAATGCCTCAACAAGCCGTCAACGTCGATGCAATCATAATAAACAGTCTCCAAACCTATGCTTACAATCCGCTTTTCACCCAAGCTGAGTGCCGCTTCCGTATTGTAATGACTTCAATGGGTGAAATTAAATAAATAAATACAATTGAATAACAAATAAATAAATCAATAAAATTAAAGACATGAAATAATTAAATAACTTAATGCTATCTGTTAAAGACTGTGGGAAGCTTGTGAGTATAATGCTGCAGTATGATCCTCTGAAACGTAGCTGTTGAAGAGCTGTGCCCCTTCCCCTTGTACAGTAGTTTGGTGCACAGCTGTTAGCCATGGCGACTGTATTTTCAACATGCCCTCTCATTTCGATTATACACACAGATTAGCGACATCGAAGCGAGTTTAGCGCGGTGCGTCCTCTCATTTGTATATTAGGGAGCTTGAACAGCATTGTCCAGAGCCAGTAGATACACAAACAACGAATAAAACCATCAAAGACTCCAGTCTTCACTAAGCATGACTGCAATATAAAGATGGCTTAGAAATGCTGAGCAACTTAAACGTGACCTAGACAATGCACTGAAGACGACTGAAGCCACCTGATGACCATCAAAGCCAACATTGACTCGTGACATTGCTCAAGCATCTCTCGGCCAAAGTAAATCTCATAACCGCAGCTCGGCTGTACTAAAGCTAACGAAGAATGACGCATAGAATCACAGGGGTTTAAAAAAAAACTGAGCGAAATAAGACTTGCTAAGAAATACTCGCAACATTAGAGGAAAATGCTTCTTTTAGATTAAGCCAAATGAAACGAGTAGCAACCGTGGAGAGTGAAATAAAATTGAGAAAGTGTCTTTATTCTCTACCTCATTATTACGTAATTATTACAAAATGATCTAAGAGTCAATCTATTCTTGTCAAGATCTTCTGTGAAACATTAATTTCCGAAACAATATCAAGCATTCAAACATTGCCTTGAAAAAAAAAATTGATTTTGTGATAGAATAGGCAGTGTTTTAGACGCACTGCAGCCGCTTTTGGCAACGCACTAAATCCCTTGCTTACTATTCTTTACAACTACGCGCTTTGTCCACTCTTGAAATAATACCTCAGTATAAGATAAGAGTGACTTTCCGATTTATTGTTCCTTTTAAACAATAATAAGCTGCTTTTGATGAAGCTGTCTATATTTTGGGGTGCTATGTTCTCCTTGTTTCACCTGATATTTGTTCTTTATACACTGCCTTCTCAGTGGAAAGAATGATACCCAAATCGCGCCATAACGAAATCTTCAAACCTTATGGCGTTGCTTATATTCTGCCCATCAATTATGTGTAATGTACCAAACAAAGAACTTTCGCGTTAATGATGTCGCTCGATATAACTAGCGTTCTTCACTGCACACAAGGTGGAATTGCTCGAAAAGAAAGAAGTGATAGAATCATGTCTTTCTGCAAAGGCGATAAGGCGAACTCGAAAGACAGTGAAAATCGTGAATTGCTAATATGTTGCGTTATGGCCACGGCGCGGGACACAACAAAAAAATCCCACAGTGGCAAAATGCAATATTTTGTCAATTTTTACTTCACTCGAATTATTGCTGTCATTTGTGTTTGCATCAACAGATATCAGTATTGCAAATAAAGCGTATTAAGTATCTGAACATGGCAATCTAGCTTTTGATTATTCGTTGCCGATTGTCTCTGTTAGGGATTAATGTCTTTATTTAAGGGTCGGAAATCTGGAGAGAGCCTGTTACCAGTAAAGATTAAGTTCGCACTTGCTACTTCCTGAGTGACTTGTCACCCTCAAAGAAGGATAATTGCCTGAGATGGATTTGACAGTATTCGCCTCGTAAAAGAAGCCAAGAGTCAAGAGAATGATATGCAATGAAAAGTAAGTTGTCACCCACACTTCTGACCCCTGTGAATGAATTTGGAAAACAAAATCTGTTAACGCTGCTTTTAAAAGCACCAAGCCGAGAAGGTAACTGAAATGTGGACACTAATACTGAACATTTGCAAAATTTTACGTTCAATTAATCCCTAACACTTTAAAACTTTTTTTGATGTATTTCATGAAACGCCTGGGTTATATTTTGCGAAGATACCGTGATATTTGTCTGTATACTTATGCTTTAGTTTTCACCACAATGTGTAAGTTGTGACAAAGGGGAAGCATTTATCCATAAACTAAATAGGAAAACTTGAAAAACTGTTGAAGGCCAGCGTCACACTATAACAATTGTCTGTATCCTGTAGCTACGGGTTTAATAGGCTGATAGGCCGACACTTTTCTGCTGAGTGTCATCAAATAAAGTTTCACCACCACAACCGTGCTATTCTTGAACCTCTTATAAACGTTTTATTTTCAGAGATTTAATCGAGTTGAACTGTAAAATAACTTAATTCATAGCGATCAAACTGAAAAAAAGCGCAAACCATTTTGCCACTCAGCATGGCTAGAGAATGGCGGAGTTTATGTAAATCATGTTGCAATCGCAAGAAGAATACTGAAAATAACCGTAATTTTAAGGCAAACTGCAGTGAGCTTATATGAAAATGCTATCATAGCCTATTGTATAAAGCAAGAGTATTATGTCATATGTATGGCACTCATTTATTCACTTTCAGTATAACGCGATTTGCAGCACAGTCTGGTTCACCCTATGTAAGATGTATCATTTATACTATGCTTCCAACTCTCGCCACTTCGGATTCCGATAAAAGCTTAGCAGCGACATCTAGATGCTTATACATATCACAGGGCTTGAGTGCGGCAAGCAGACCGGGGTCATTTTCAGCAAACATTCGCTCGCCTAAGAAAAAAATGTTTATCGAAGGCGTTGCAGGCCCGAATTCAAAATATCAGCCCTTTTTCAGAAGACATAAAACAACCATTCATGATAGACATGGAAGTAAAACGCGGAGTATTGATCACACAAATCATTCGCTACGGGTTAAGAAAACGTAAACTGCGTGCTTCATGACAAAGAACTCATATAAATGAAACTGTAAGATGTTACTGAAAATAATCGCGCTACCTTCGCTAAAGAATGAAAACCAAACATCAAGATAGTGCAGAGATAAAAATGTCAAAGCACCTTGCCACTGCCTTTGCTTTAAATCCGGCCATTCGTGCAAGATGGCTGAGGCAGATAGATTTCAGCTGGCGCATTTCCTGGAGTCGTTCGTAACGGTGTCATATATATGCTACCGTTTAGTCTTTAAATGGCGCCCTCCTAGCGTATATTTTAATATGCCCTCGGCTGAAAAAGCTTACTGCAGTAAAAAACGAATTAAGAAATTCGAGTGTATTATCTATTTTCCAACATAAATATCAAAGAAATTATGTTTTGAAGTAGTATACATCTGTTGTATATACGACGTCTGTGCGCTGTCGTTTAACCGAAATCATGGGAAATATCTTTGAAGGAGAAAACGAAGAAACAATAATGTACGTATCAGAATAAGCAGAGACATTACTGAAATTATGAATCTTTGAGACCGCTTTCTTTTTATGTGTTCCGAGCATCAATATCATAACTTTGAAACCGAGTATTGAAGACAGAATGAAAGGGGAAGCTTTTATTAAATATAATTATCAGAAGCTTTAGTTGTAACTCCAGGAACTACAGATTTCCAAGTCATGCAAACTTGTCCCACCCGAAAATTATGGAGAAAGGATTTAAAAAACACATAGGGGGTTCAAATACATTATATGCTGAGGAAGCAACGAGAAATAAACGAGAAAGAGAAATAACTTTGGATTATGAACAAATAAAAACTTAAGGCATGATGTGACACTGGATAGCTTGGGTAAATGCAAAGGCGAGAACGCAAACTTTTTGTAGACTCACCAGTACAATACCCCCCCACGTAAGCTTGAAACACATGCTCTCCTGCAGGCTAAAATGAAATGGATAGAATTCCGTACATTATATTTAAACATTCTGGACTAAATCTAAACAAAACGACGATTGTTGTGACGCAGATTAAATCCGACGAGAAAAATGGTCCACGACAAAGGTACAATAGACATGGATTAATTCGCCTGGCAGAGCAAAACTTGCAAAAAACAAAGCACGTGCGCACTTCAATTAGGCGGAAGAAACAAGGATGCGCGCAGTTTTCGAGCGCCGAGATTTATATCCGCGAACTACTTCGAATGAACGTACTCTTGCGAGTTCTTTGTTGATTACGATATGACAGGCCATGCTGCGCTTTACAAGCGATAAAGCTGAATGAATTGTTATGCTGGCGTTGATATCAGGGCTAGTTAATCTTCCGAAAGAAAGACATGAAAGCAGATGGTATAGCGAAGTACTATAGTGCGTGCGACTGCCTATTATAACATTTACTTGCTTCGTTAAGGTAGTTCAGAGGAGATGCTTTGGTTTTTGTGCTAGTAACGGATTAGTACGGACTCTACCTATTTAAAAGTTATGTTAATTGCGGTGCTGCTTTTCTCGAAAGAATGAGAATGGCAGTGAACAAGTGCATTAATGTAATTTATAGTGGCTCCACGCAGAAGTTCGCAACGAAGCGGGAGGGTTCTGTAGAGTCAGTTTACTGAGTAGGGGCGAAAGTAGGAAATGGGCATGGGGTGCATGGGGTGAACACGCACTAAAACGACAGTAAATACTGTCTGGACAGCAATACTTTGTACTTGTGCAATTTCCAGGGAACCTTATGCTCGGCCACACCTTACAAACTTCTGAATATTTTGTATTCTTAAGTTATATTTTTGTTGCACTAATTGGTTCGCAAAGGAAAACATTCCATACTGGTAAGGCCTACTATCCACAAAGGGACGAATCATTTACATACGCTCTCTACGCGATCAGTAACAGGCTAGAAACAGCACCACTGAGTGCCAGTGCTACACGGAATCCTCAGTGTCGATATTGAAGAGAACAGTGCTCACTGTTTATAGCATTCGTGTTTGAAAGAAAAATTTCGCATATGCATTGTATTCTCGTATATCGCTGTTTATTATGCATCTCTACGTGCCCAGTCTGTGTGCGTTGTCATGTGGGTTATGTAGATAGTAGCCCCACGAACACAATGTTTGAGCAACTTCTTACTATCATTTTGTATAGACTACGTCTGTCGGTCGTTGCCGATAAATCGGAAAGGGGCTAATTTGGGAGCAGCGTGTTAACACAGTTACACTCTGTTCAAAGTCTCCAATCTTATCAAGCATCATGCTCAGTACCACGGATTAGTGACGAACTAGTTTGCATCAATTCACTTCAAGCCAAATCATCCATGCTCGCTCTTCCACATCATGTCAGAAAGACATGTAAATTACTATCTTCCAAGAGGTGAGGAAAGGCTATCTTTGTGATAGTTATGTGCTTTACGGTTTGCGTAAGGACAGCTCTGTCAAAAAACCGTCGGCATTGCGGTGCCTTCCCCAAACTGAGGAAAACGGCATGTGCTAGACAATATACACACATGTTTTCGTATCAAAAGTATAAGGCGACCGTACTTTGCGCAATGCTGAGGATGCTGTCATATCACTTCGTTTTAAATTTGGCGCCCATTTTCTAGTCAAGGTTTTATTTATTTATGTTGTAATGAGGTGACACGTTGTGATGAGACGCCATGCAATGGATGACACTTGTATTGGGGGCGACAGAAATTGTGCATTATCGTTATAATCCGATCGTTATAACCGAATATCGTTATATCTGGACCGGCGAAAAAAGAGTAAAATGAGAAAAAAAAGGCACTCCCACGTATTTTCTCATGCTGTAGGCTTGGCTACTTATTAGCGATGAGTAGATCGGGTCGAACAATGCTTATAATCGTAAAGGTTGGTTGGTTGGGTTGGGTTTTTTGGCACATAGGCAACTATGGCCATCATGCGCCAAGCACTAGGTTGCTGAGCTTCTTTGTGAGTGAAAATGAAAAGTTTAGAAAATTACAGCTGATTTAGAATCCCTAACTCTTTAGGAAAACTAAAAACAGATGAAATTTCAACAAGCGGGTTGTCTCCTAATAGTGAACAGGGGTGGAATGGGATGCGTTCATTATAGAATGGAGTAAAATATTTTTTCCTTAACTGTTCAAGTTCTGTGCACGAGATCAAAATGTGGTTCACGGTGAACTCACCTCCACATTCTTCGCATAATGGTTTTTGCTCTTTTCTCAGTAAGAAATTGTGTGTCAAGTGTGTATGTCCGATTCGAAGACGGCACAAAATCACCTCACTGAAGCGTTTGTTCTGTGTACATGATTCCCATTCTCCTACTATGGGTTTTACTGTGTGTAGTTCATTTTGCTCTTCGTTATTCCATTTTTTTCTGCCATTTATCTATCAGGCTTCTTTTTACTAACTTAATACAATCCTTGTAGGGAATTGGTATTTTCTTTATTTTCTTAGTTCGAGCTTGTGCAGCACATGAGTCGGCTACTTCGTTGCCATCTATCCCAACATGGCTAGGAACCCAGCAAAAGATTATGGTTTGGCCTTGCGTTGTGATTTTTTCTATGCCGTGAATGATGTTCCCTACTATAGGCTCAACTGCATTTTTGGAATGTAATGCCGTAAGCACACTTAAAGAATCGGTATAGATTATGCTCTTTTCACAGTTCTGTTGCATAATTTTATTTACAGATACATAGACAGCGTAACATTCTGCAGTAAATATTGAGGCACTGTTAGGTAGCCTTACAACTTTTTCTCTGTTGCCTTGCACGACAGCAAATCCAACATAATTTGCTGTTTTTGATCCATCTGTGAAAAATTCTGTGAAGTTCATATACTTCTCTCGTAGTGCTAGGTATTCCTGTAATATGTGTTCGTGTGCTGTTTGATTTTTTCGGAAGGCTGTCAGTGTGAGGTCACATGAAGAGGGAAGGCTGTACCAGGGCGGAAATGGATACTGTCTCTGGGCTACAGTTGGAAGTGCATCCAGTATTCTTAAATCTTGGCATATTTCTTCGAAGCGGAGTAGTAAAGGCCTGATAGCATGGGGTTTGTTTATGAACAGTGTTCTGGAAGGTCACTTTGTAACTAAGGGGAAACAGAGATGTTTTGGTAAAGATCTTATCCTGAGTATGTATGCACATGTAAGCATGCTCCTCCTGTCGGCAAGGGGTGGTTCATTTGTTTCTACATTGATACTTTTAATGGGGGATGTTCTGTATGCACCACTAGAAAGACGTAAGCCGAGGTTATGTATTGGGTCTAATCGCTTTAGATATGATGACCTCGCGGAGCCATGCACAATACAACC
The DNA here is from genome assembly GCF_055883805.1 of Amblyomma maculatum. Lineage (NCBI taxonomy): Eukaryota > Metazoa > Arthropoda > Arachnida > Ixodida > Ixodidae > Amblyomma > Amblyomma maculatum. The sequence continues at coordinate 66,646,778 of NC_139347.1, read as the reverse complement.
GTAATCTAAACTGGAGCGTACAACAGAGCGGTAAATGCGTAAAAGGCATGTTCGATCAGATCCCCAGTGCTTCTTTGAGAGAACTTTGAGTATGTTGAGGGACTTAGAAGCTTTCTTTTTAAGGTTAGTTATGTGAGGCAGGAATGTTATTTTTTTATCAAAAGTTATACCTAAAAATTTATGTTTATTTTTTACTGGCAGTTCAGCTTCATTTAGGTATAAAGTTGGATCTGTCTGTAGGCCTCTCTTCAGTGAAAAAAGAACAGCTATTGTTTTTTGAGGGGAGAATTTAAACCCATTCCTGTCTGCCCATGTAGCTAACTTATTCAATGTTATCTGTATTTGCCTCTCACAGGATGATATGTTTGATGATGTACAGGCAATTTGCAAGTCATCAACGTAAAGTGAATACATAACAGACTCTGGGATTGCTTTACTTATACTATTCATTTTTACAACAAACAATGTAGTACTTAAAATACATCCCTGTGGTACGTCATTCTCTTGGATAAATGTTTTTGACATAGTTGTGCCTAGACGAACATTAAATGAGCGGTTAGAGAGGAAATCACGCAAGATGTTTAGCATTCTCCCACGGATGCCCAAGTCTGCAAGGTCACGAAATATTCCGAACCTCCAAGTTGTGTCGTATGCCTTTTCAAGATCGAAGAAGACCGCTAGACAGTGCTGTCTGTGTATGAATGCTTCACTGACGGTATTTTCCAGACGGACAAGATGGTCAATTGTACAACATGCCTTCTTAAAACCACACTGATGAATATCGAGAAGCTCTTGGGATTCTAGGATAAATATTAATCTAATATTAAGAATACTCTCAAATGACTTTGCCAGACAGCTAGTTAATGATATTGGCCTATAAATGCTGGCCGAAGTTGGTGGTTTGCCATGCTTCAAAAATGGTACAACAAGAGCTTTTTTCCACGCCTCCGGTATCTGTCCTACTACCCATATCTTGTTGAAAAACTTTAGAAGGGCTTCTACAGATGGCTCAGAGAGGTGGGACAACATTTCATAATGTATCTCGTCGGGGCCTGGGGCAGTCTTTTTGCCGGTAGATAGAACTCTATAAATTTCTTGTATTGTGATTAAACTGTTAATCAGTTCATTGCTGCCACCGCTAGTTGGGAGTTTCTGTTTTTCAGCTGTGATTTTATATCTTAGGAATGATTCTGTGTAGTGGTTAGAGCTTGACACTCTGCAGAAATGCTCACCGAGTATATCTGCCTGCTCTTGCAAGCTAGTTTGCACACCTGGAGGGGTTAGGAGAGGGACTGTGTAGGGGGAGTAGGTACCATCTAGTTTGCGAACTTGTTCCCATACCTTTTTGGATGTGATGGAACTGTTTATAGATGAAACATAGTTTTTCCAATATGTTTTTTCTGCGCTGCGACGAATATATCTTGCTTTTGCTCTTGCTTTCTTAAAGTTCATTAGGTTCTCGTGCGTTGGGTACCTACGAAAGACACCTCAGGCTTTATTTTGTAGTTTTTTTGCTTCCTTACATTTCTGTGTGTACCACAGTTTATGATTTGGTTGTATTTTGCCCGAGGACTTGGGGATAGCAAGGTGAGCAGCAGTAAGGATACGGGTCATGAAAAGCTCATTTAATTCATCCACACTGAGGCTGTCTGAAAAAATGTTTTCTAAATTGGCTTCTAATTTGGACAATGACCAGTCGGCTAGGTGGAGCTTCCAGCGACGTGGTTTAGAAGGGATGATTGATGGAGAAGATAAAAGCTCAATAACAACAGGTAGATGATCACTTCCATACGGGTTGTCTATCACGTCCCATTTAAAATAATTAAAAATCGATGGCGAGCAGAGGGATAGATCTAAACAGCTCATTTTTCCAGAGCTTGGTGAGCAGTATGTTTGCTTTCCGGTGTTCAGCAAACATATGTTGTTACATAATATAAAATCTTCTAATATGCGTTCTCTAGTATCTGTTAATTCACTGCCCTAAAAAGATGAATGGGCATTAAAATCACCAACTACCAGATAAGGCTCTGGTAGCTGGTCTAAAAGCTCTTCTAAGTCATGGAGGTTTACTGGTAAATGAGGTTGAAGATATATGCAGCATATCGTTATCGTTTTAAAAAGCAAAGTGGTAACAGCTACGGTTTCGTATTTAGTTTTGAGCTTGATTTGTCTGGTTGCAACACCAGTCTGGATAACAATAGCGACACCTCCTGATAATCTACCAGACTGCTCCCGGTCACACCGAAAGACTTTATAATTTTTTAGAATGTTTTTATGTTCAGGTCCTAGGTTTGTTTCTTGTAAACAGATGACGAATGGAGAGAACGTGTTTAAGAGATCTTTTACATCACTATAGTTGTTAATTAGACCTCGACAGTTCCAGTGAATGAGGAACGCCATATTGAGTGGGTTTTGTTGAGAGTTGAAAATTTAGGTTTCGGGTCTCTCAGGGCCCGTTATTCGGGGTTTCTCCCTTTTTTTCTTTTCAAGGGAGTTGTGCCGGCGCAGAAGCAGCGGCGAACTAAGACTAGTGTCCATCGCTTCCTCGGAGGCGCTGGACGTCCGCTGGTCAGCTGCGGGTGCTTGTGTTTCAGGCTTCTTCTGAAAGGAAGCCTTTTGGGCTGGCAGTTGAAAGACCGGTAGGCCCTGTTTTGCAGATGGCAAGGAAGCTTTCGCTGTCCCTGCCTGGGGCGGGGGTGGTCCTGTCTGAGGCATTGCCTGGACAGGAGCCAGATTCAAGCGTGGCGTGTCGCCCCCACGCGCCACCTTGGAGTAGTCTGCCTTCGCTGTAAAAACAAATGGGTTTTTCTTTTTCAGTTTTTCGCGCGCTTCTTTGAAGCTGATGTTTTCTGTTGTTTTTATGGCTATGATTTCATTTTCATTTTTCCAAGTTTGACATGATCTGGAGTAGGCAGGGTGCTCCCCATCGCAGTTGGCGCAACGTGGCACAGCTGCACAGTTTTCAGAAGTGTGGTCATTTCCAGCACATCTTGCACATTTTGGACGGCCACGGCAGCTCTGTGAGCCATGACTGAAGCGTTGACAGTTGAAACAGCGTCTGGGGCTGGAGATATAATGTCGCACAGTCACTTTGATATATCCTACTTCAATAGATTCGGGGAGTGTAGAGGTGGCAAAAGTTAGGACAAGATGCTTAGTGGGTATTTCTTTGTCATCTTTTCTTATTTTTATTCTGTGGACATTGGTTACATGCTGTTCTTTAAGACCCTCAAGCATTTCCTCTTCTATGAGGTTCAAGAAGTCGCTCTCAGATATTACGCCACGGACAGTATTTAATGATGTGTGCATAGACACTACAATTGGGATGTCCCCAAACGACTCAAGCTTTGGAATGTTGTCATATTGAGTTTTGTCTTTGACTTCAAGCAGGAGGTCCCCACTGCCCAGCTTGGATACTTTGTATCCTGGACCCAGGGCTTGTGTGAGAGACTTGGACACGAGGAAAGGAGACACCATGCGGGCTGGCTTTTCTGGTTTTTCACTGTGGATAACGTGGAACTTGGGGAATATTTCTAGTTTGTCATTAAAGAATTGAGAGGTTACTTCGGTCCGCCTTTTCTTTGTTTGGCGATCATTTTATCTAGAAGAAGCCATAAAGTAAGTATGTTGTTCGGTCGCAGTGCCAGCCACCCACCATCGAGCCCAACAAGGAGACGGGGCAGCAGTTAAATAAATAAGTCCTACTCTCGCCAGCTGTACACAGTAACTATAACCTAATATGGGTAACTTAGGGTAGTTACACCACACACGGTTAACCCTAGCCGCCTGGAAGAAGGAAGAATCCAAGAAGAGAGAAGAAGACAGGACAGCTATAGGATAGAAGATAGGAAAGTGAAAGATGGAGGGGAGGACAGAAAAGGCGACTGCCGATTTCCCCCGGTCGGGTCAGGCCGGAGGTGCCGTCTATGGGAAGCGTGGGCCAAAGTGGTGTGTTGCCTCCGCCGAGGAGCCTTTAAGGTCCAAACACTCGGCATCGGCTCAACCACCAGGATCCCCTTTTCCCCAGACACGGCGATGCCACGTACGGCTAAACGTGGGTGCTCGGGGTCCGTGGTGTCGCACAAAACACACAAACACCTGCTTTAACAGGTGCCCCCTGCGGGGGCTAATAATCGTAAAGAGCACTAAACACTTTATTACAGTATGCATCAGTAGCTATAAAGTAACATAAGCATATTTATAGAAGTCGGAAATTTGCGCTCGCTTGAGCAGCAGCTGAAGCTTGACAATCGCTGTGAGAATCGCTTCCAGTAGCGTGTACGCTGGTGGCAGTCCTTTTTGCGTGCAGGAAACCGATTAACGGCTGGATGAACTGAAGGACATCCCCCGCCTTAATGATCGTTAAAATCGTAAAGTGCAAATGTCCGTATTTTTTCACGAGGCTTCCAACCTTGCAACCCTGCCAAAAATCCCGATAAATCTGCCGTTTGATCTCGTGAGCTATTGCGCCGTCCGTATATGTGGTAGTCGCCATCTTCCACGGACGCGGAATCGGTGATGGCGATGACAATACGGCCACAGCAGCACCCTTTACGCGGCTGCGACTGCGATGATGATAGTGGTAATTTAATTCGTTTTGGTCGCGTATCACCGTTTGCCGCATATCCCGAGTTTTCACGTTATTGTCTTCTAAATATTTTATCATTTATTGAATATTCAGTCAAAATGTTATGGTAAACACCTACCGGGCGGCGATAAATCTATCGTTGTATCCGATGTACCACCGATTATCGATCGTTATATCTTGTTTATTTTTACATAGGTGCAATGGAAAAAATGATAACTCAAAAGAATTTCATCGCTATAAGCGATATATCCTTATATCTGGTATTGTTATAAGTGGACTGCACTTACTTGGTGAACAGGCATGCTTTTCTGGTGCTCTTTCTGCAATTTTTTGTGGATCTAACACCCACTTTCATTGATGTCCGCAAAAGAGCTCCTTTGATGCTCCAATTTTATCGCTTATTGATCTGCCCTTAGCGACTCTTTTCATAGCGAAACGAACATCAGCTGTCTGAGCCAGTAGAATGCTTGTTTGCGTACTAGCAAGGACTTCTGTCAGAAGTGATATACAGCACCACTCCTGTTGCTGGGAGTCTCTTCAAAGCTCATGAACTCAGTCGCGGTATCTATAAGAAATGGATTGAGGAGCACGTCAGCAGCAATCGCCTGTGCTTTCTGTCCAGAAGAGCTGTTGTGCGAAAGGCTGTCACTTCGTATGATTTACGTCTCTAGACGGTCCACTCATGTGCGGTGCCTCTGAAGTGGCATCCTGGGACGCACACCGATGGCGGTGCGCTTCGCGGAAAGTTGTTTCCTTCTATTCAGCTCTCGACTTCGTCGCAAAGGCACGGATATATTGATGCAGTGCCAAAATAATACGGAGCCTCTGTATGTTCAATAGAAGAGGAGAGTTGACCTTCCGCAACTATCATTTGATGATTATGTGAGACGGCTTTTTGACATATACTGATGCCGACTTTTGCAGACGGTGCGAAGCAGCGAAGCCCGCCTTCTATGAATCATATTTTCCTAGAGGCCCAAGACCTCAAGACAAACCTAAGACATCGGAAGCTCCACATGAGTGAGCTCTATATAGAAGCACAGTACAACGGCACACGAAGTAGAAACCCGAATAACCTATCGCATCGCTATTCTCCGTCCGTATCATCTGCAATAGCTTACGTATTTGGTGGAACTAGGGACTCTTGTGATAGATAATCATTGGCTGTCAACGGGAAAAAAGCAGCACCCACCAACGGCGCCATAGGCTCATTTGGCCAATACACAGACCAGCACGAATATATAAATGAATATAGCTGTGAATAAATAATGGTATTCGTCATCTGCCCCTCTTAGTTTTGCTGTTGGAAATGACAGCGCGAACGACGAGTATTTTGAAATGACAGAAAAGTGTCTCGTGGCGGCGGCGTTTCATGTGCAGTGCGCAGCCGTAGGGAAAGGAGACGGAGTATGGCCATGGTATCGATCGAAGAATGAAAGCGAGTGAGGACTTTTAACGTGCGCTGACATCGCACAGCACACGACGCCTCTTCGTTTCGGCTGCGTTTCGATGGAGGCGAAACGAAGAGGCGTCGTGTTCTGTGCGATGTCAGCGCACGTTAAAGATCCCCAGGTGGTCGAAATTACTCCGTAGCCCTCCACTACGGCTCCTCTTTCTCTCTTTCCACTTTCATTCCCACCCTCCTCCCTTCCCTTACGGCGCGGTTCGGGTGTCCACAGAGCAAGTGTGACAGTTACTGCGCCTTTCCCTTCCTGTGAACCAATTTAACTTATTTAACTTAACTTTATGTTGTCAAATAAACAGCCCAAAGTCCGTGCACATCTACCATGTGTGTGACTTTCCAGGATGTGCTACGTGTTTCAAGTGTTTCATAATAATTTTACAGTTATTTTTGACGATGAGTCAGGTTGCACATCGCTGCCTGGTTAGAAAATTGTGTTTGAGACCTGCTTTTGCCATCTCAGCAGTTATGATAAGCACAAGGAAATCGACATCTAGATAACAAAGGATAAATAAGACAGGTATAGGGCAGCTCTATGGAACAAAAAGTGGGATCTTAGTCTTTTTGTTGCATGCATAAATTGTTGAATTCGAATTGTTGTATCGAAAATAAAGAAACAGAAAATTGACACACTTTTATTTTCTTCATAGCAGATACGCCTTGCTTTTATGTGTTTACCCTTTGTTGTTTATTTCCTTGTGTATAGTTTACATGCATCTTTCATTATTCAGCTGTCTACGATAAGCAATTTTTATATGTAACCACTAAGAAGAGGCCGCTACTATATAAAGATTACGTAACTTTTTCTGTAACATTCCTAACATGCACAGTTTTCATGATTCCAAATGTGACAGTAAACCTTGAGAATAAAAGCCGTATTTAAAGAATGTATGCATCGTGTCGCTTGCCTTAATTAGTTTCTTCACCGTTGTTTTCAAGGTTTCATGCGCATGGGCCATAAAAACAATGCCTTGAATCATCGCAATCCTTATTTGTTGCTTTCAACGGCCGACAGCACTTGGCCTTATATCTCTCATCGTTTTCCTTGTACCGAATTCAATTACCCCGTGCCTTTCTTTGTCCACGTTCAGTGCGCAGAGTGCGGGCTCTATCATTTTTATTTTTCCACCGCTTGATGAGCCGATATGTATCTGGAACTATTACGACCACGTGCGCTTGTTTCCGCGTTGTTCCAAGCTGTTCTCGTCGACTTTCTCCAGATTATCTGGATGTTTCTTCGTTGAGTTTAAACTAAGAGCCGAAGAACGCATCAACCATTCGTTGTTTTACGACCGCTTAGCACAATTGCCACCATCGCCACCAGCGAGTTGCTTCATTCTGTTGTAGGCGCAAGTCAGCTCAACAAAGAGAAAAGAGTCCATTTAAATGCCACCTGTCACGTAATGTGTTGCTTTTGATCAGCATTGTTAGCACCGCATGCCATTATAGACAGGGCGAAAATATCATTGAAACGATTATCTTTGCACTATATTTTATTCAGTTTTAATGAGCGGCATAAAGAATAAATGGTAAAGATGACTTCAAATTTTCTTTCTTTTGTCACCACCGTGCATCGTCTTGTTGAATTTCATTTGCTTTTGTTGGTTACGCAACTCTAGAGATACATTAAAACAAGCTCACCCGTCAGCTCTTCTGACGGGCAAAGTTTTGAAGAAACGCAGCTAGTGTGTCAAAACTCTTAGCATTTAACAAATATTTTGATGCAGTCTGAAATGCACTGGTATGACGCATAACTTTTATTCTAATTTCCCATTCTACAGGGTCATAAAATGTTTCAACATTTTAAGTCCAATCACGTATTCGTAAAACATTTAATAAATTATCTTTTTTTTTGTAATGTCGTACCAGTGATATAAATGTTGTCCATATGCACGTGTGTTGAAATACGAGTAGGTTGTAAGCATGTCTATGATGATTTTTTTGACGCTACCATCTCTCTTCGAAGTCGGTTTTGTGCTTTTTTAATCGTCATAACATGTTTCTAGTTTGGCGTTAAGGAGTGAAAGAACAATTCTAATATTTTTATTTGAATAATGAACTGTAATCGGTATTATGCGCTTTTTAAAAAAATATTTCCCCTTTGTGAGATCATAAAGGATTTTATATATCATATAATTAGAAAGAATTCTCTTCATGCGTTCTTTTCCCTTTCATAAGCAGGTGAATTTCTTTCCTCGCTTTGATGCAGATATGCTCAGAAAGAGAACAGTAGCGATGAAAGGGACGGGATAAAGGAGAAAATGGGCTCTGCCTTGCGGGTACGTGAAAGGAGCCAACGTCTGAATAGCTACGTCTTGGCTTGTCAGCAGCTGCAATCCTGCTCTATTGGCAACCAGGAACTCCACAATGTGCCGGTCTATTGTGATCGGGAGAGTAGGGAAAAAGAAGGCCTTAAGCCATTAGGAAGACCGCAACAATGCGCTCAACGGGGCTTCATCAGACAGCCTGTAGGGAAAGCATTGTCTGCTCCGGGAGCTATGCGCAAGGGCGGCCGACAGAACTGCCGCAGCTGCTGACGCAGTGACACCACATGGGTATTTTGGATAAATGCACGCTTTTGTTATTTCATGTCCACAAGATTATTTTTTATTTTCTTGATAATAGCACATGGGGTTCAGTAGAATGCACATATACATTATTACCTTGAGACTGAGCTGCGTTTAATTAGAGAACTAAAATGTCTGCCGATGACTCCATATGCCTACCCAACCAACCAATTGCTGCGTCGTTCATAAGTCCTAAAAAGAAAAAGATTAAACGACGCCACGTTAATACTGAAACATTTTAGATTATTCTTCTGGAGTATTTATTGCACGAAATTCAATTTAGGTTAACTGCATGAATTTTTGACGCAGGCAGCTGCCCCGTGTCTAATGTCTTTCCAAAGAAAAATATATGGGGTATTGTGCCAAAAGTAACATCTGCTCCAAATTTAGGAGAGACGAAAATAACATCCGCACATGGAGATTTGTTTTGCAGTCAAGCGTTGTAATGGTTCAGCTGCACACATATAAGGAGGCTTTTTAGCCTTCTGAAGATTTGTAGTGATCAGACGCCGCTAAGTAATTTATTACTCAGCTGTCTGCAAATACATTTTTTGTATTATTGTTTGTTAAAATCACGTATAGCGATTCTATACAGCCACGACCTTTTCTCCATACAACATATTTACAATTTTCACACAAACAACACTAAAGAAATATAAAAAACCTGACGTTGTCGGATAGATTATTTTTCAGAAAGAACACCGATGTTTTCACCACGCAGAAAAGTGGGAATATTGCTGACATAACAGAAAGTGGAATTTGTTTGGTTACAGCGGTTAACGTCATGAAGTGACCCAGGCTATGAGAGACGTTGTAATGGAAGGCTCCGGAAAGCTCGACCACGTGGTGTTTTTTAACGTGCCCTTAATTACACTGCACTCGTTAACATTGCCTCTAGCCTCCATTGAAAAGCGGCTGCTGCGACCGCGATTCGATCCCGCATCGTTTGACAGAGCAGTCGAGTGCTCTAACCAGTGCACCACCTCGGCGAGGGGAAAGTGGAATTCCTGAAAACCTTTCATATTTAGGTCAAGCTGTCGGGATAGTAGGTTTTGGTCCATGGTCGACTGCGCTTAACTACATGTAGAAAGTAGACATAAAATACGAAGACACAGACACTTCCTTCTTTACTCTTTCCGTGTGGCTCAGCTCCTGTGTCGTCGTCTTTCACGCCTTCTTTACTCTTTCTGTGTGGTTGAGCGCTGTCAACCATGAATATTTAGGTCGCCTACCTAAAACGAGCAAATATAAATGAAATCACCAGTGAATTTGCAATGGAGCTCTCATCGCAATCAGTGGAACAACTTTCAACGACCTTCATTCGGCTGAAAACAGAAAATCAAAATTCATCCAATGAGTGGTTATGACGGCTAGTGCAGATCCATACCATTTCAGACTCCCCTGCATTCATCGCGTGCGTTCAGAATCCGCTGCAACTTGCGAATAATTCAGTAAAAATATGCGCTCCTCGGCTACGAAAGAAACCACGAGAAGCTATTAGGGTAAAAAATTGCGCAAAAAACACAAAGGACAAAGAAGAACACATAAGACGTATGACAAGAAGAACACATAAGACGTATGTGTTCTTCTTTGTCCTTTGTGTTTTTTGCGCAATTTTTTACCCAATGGATCACCAACTAGCCCGGCAACACGCTCTTCTCAAGCTATTAGGGGCAGCCGTGGACTGCAAAGCTATTTAATTGTCGCACGCACACACGTACGCTTCGACGACCGCTATAGAACTTCGTGGCATTAGATGTGCGGTGATGTCTTGTGGTGAAGCTTACACGCAAGCTTTGAAGAATGTTCATAGTGGGCAAGCAGCAGGTGCATCTGAACCATTTAATGCAATACACATATATAGTAACATGGCACTCGCAAGGAATGGCATGGCTCGCATACCACTCGCATACATATGGAGTAAGTGTGATCGCAGACTCCCTTTTCGATCGAGTGCGCTGTTGTCTTTGGGACTTCTTGATTGTTAATTGCTTCACGTTGGTGTAAGCACAAAATAACGAATTGCGTTTGTTCTAGAAACCGCGCATAACCTTGAGAAGCAGACGTCAGGTGGTGGAATATGTTTTCTTCCCGGAAGCGAATGGGATATCATTAGCAAGTTATCTGCGTATTGAGTCCAGCAACCTATGAAGATGAAAGAATCTGAAATCATTTCTTACCTGCCAGCGCCTTAAGTGTTGCGTGCATGATTGCACACGTTGGGAAACGTTTTTTTTTTTATTTATTTTTTAATGACCCATACTAGATGTGGCGGTGCATGTGTGTGGTATTCCTCAAATATTTTGCAGCATATTTTAACACGTCCAGCCTTCCAGTGACTAGGTAACAACAGAAAAACACACCCAGCAAGCACTTCACACTTTTTTAAAGAGCATGCGTGTTCGCGTCGGCATGAGCGCCCAATAAAAAATTATTAAAAAAAGAAACTGCAAAACTCCTGCAGCCTCCACAGGGTAACATAACTGATGGCTGAGGAGAGAGCGGAGCCGAACCTCTCACCTTGTTATCAAGAGCAACAGATCTTGAATGCGGCTGAAAACTTGCATTCATGAACTTGCTTCCGAAAATTTCCACGGTGCGTGCGAAAAAGGGAAGCCAAATTTTCTTTGACTTTTTTTTTCCTTTTACTTGTTCTGGTGTCTGGGATTTACCATCTCATAAAAGCATCGGCTGTGAGTAACATTGAAGTAGAGGGCTCCGCAATTTTCTAACACCACAGCCACGTCCGAGACTTGATTCCTTGTCCTTAGGTTCAGCAGACGAACGTCTTAACCAGCCAGGTACCACGGTGGGACCATCTTTTTTTTTATTTTTCTAATTATGAGACTCGGCAGTTAGGGCTACGCTCAACATGCCTCTGTCTTGGTACTTTGATGGTAATTGTTCAAAATGCTGCTGCGTTTGTTTAGTGTTTGCAATAATTCTTTTCGCACGTGAGGGCAACGAGGCTTCGAAAACAAATTTCGGGTGGGTCGAGCTACATGTGGGCAGGTTTCTATGATGGCCAAAATTGTTTGGTCCGGGTAAAAGCTAACCACTCTCGTTCTTACCCACTGAATAGTCGCACCATACTCCGATTTGCCCTTGGTTTGCCACTGGTTTGACATTGTGTTTTACAATTTCCTTTAGCGATTTATTTGATAAAAATGCGAGTTCTTTTGCTTTTTTTTATTTTATTTATTAAGGCTATGCTTACATGGTGAATAGAGCTAAATCAATGGCCTCCATGTTTTTCATTCCCTGTTCATTCCCATCGAGCCCGCATAGCGCATGTACCCATTTTAACATTATCCTGTGGCCTTGCAGTCGAGCAGATGCAAGGAGCTCCATAATATTGAGTGCGAGAGACTGGTAGGTGGTGTGGCGTAAGAAATTTTCTAAAATTGCAGTGCAGTTTTCGAGTCCCTGAGTATACACCGTTTTTGAAGTGGTGATCCCCATATATATATGAATTCTGCCAGTTCCTAAGGAATGACAAAGAACACAATTTCGAAAAGGAACAAAAAGACAAACGCGAAGTACGGTTATTAATAAGCCCCACCTCAAAATTCACATAAATGTTTAGTTAAATTTCGCTAAGAAGGTTCGTTCTGATTAAACAAATCATTCGGTTTGAAAAACGGCATGAGGTTAGACGGAGCAATTCGCTAACTTATTGACATTCCCGTCTTCTCTGCAATTTTGAGTCAGTTTCTCTTCACCAGTCTGCAGTCAAACAGCGCAGATGCAGAAGAAAAGGAAAAGGAACCGCAAACCGGAATCCTCAAATCTCAGTATACTGTAACGCTCAGGAGGAACGAGTGCGCTGGCGAGTGCAGTCAGCCATAGCAGGGCCGTAGAAGCCACTCGGTCGTATACATTGGACCTGACTAACGAAGTCGGTACAAAAACAGAGCCGGCCATTAGTCTGCGTTAGCGATGGAGCCGACTGATGTACTGACGATAGCCGGAACGAGGGCTGGAAATAGAACAGGCCCCTTTTTCAGGTCGCGAAATTGTTTGCACCACGTCGGCGATACATTCATGTCGGCAGGCTTTACAGCAGCTACGCGCTTGAGATGAAACGTCTACTAGCGGAAAGCAGCCACCAACGTAGGTAACGTGCATTAACTTCATAAAGACCATTAGTAGAATAATGTGTTTCAAAGAATAATCGTATGTGTTATGATTATTATGGCACTCCATGAGTGCGGAAATCTTGGCGGTTTAGCTGCACTATGTATTGAAAATTGTACTCAATGGGTTTCGGGCGATTTTGCAGTTGTCGATCACTTTGCTCGAGCTTCCCTGTTCTAAATTTAGATCCCGGGCTAAAAGAGGCAGCTGGCTTAACTGAAGACTTACTGGGCATTATGATTCAGATCTCTTGTGAAAGGATCCCATAACTGCACCGCGCGCGCGTTAGAAGCTAGCTAATCCTTTTCCAATGATAGTGATGATGACGTCCTCGTAATGGCGCGTATGCACGACGGGAGAAGGGCTAGGGTGCATTGCAGGTGAAAACACACAGGGAAAAAAATTGAGGTATTTGGATAATTTTGTCTTAAACCGGCATTTGAGCAAGAAATTAAAGGCATACTGCTTTTTCTTATCCTCTTCTTTCTCTGCGATAAACAGGCAGCATCGTAAACCCATGACCTTAGCTTAAAGCTCAAGTATTCAGTGCAGCAGCTATCTGGCGTACTTTGCATGCTGACGAAGAAGGCTTGTGTGACTTTTTTATGTGCATTGAATATAACCCTTCATTTCATTTCCAGGTAGTTCTCTGGCATTGTGTTCAGAAGCGGAGCGGCACATGTAGGGAAATCAAAAGTTGTGACTAACAGACGATGGGGATTTCACAATTATCTAGCAAGTTTATATGATGGCATCGATAAGAAAACCGTTTAAGCTTACTAGTTGAAACAACACGCAAAATCAGTATGGTTGGCGTTAAACTGACGCTCGAACGCCTAAATTACAACTTCCTAGCGCCCATAAATTTTTCGAGTCTTGAGGTTTCAGGTCTTCGGGCGTACACTTGCTGATATTTTACTCCTGGTCTATCCCTCTCAGATAGCGTCAGGGTTCTTTTGCCGCTGGCGCGTTCACTCCAAGTCGCCGCAGTGCCAACTATCCATCTTCAGGGAGTCATCCCTAGAGCTCCTGCCTTTGCGTACACTGCTTGTGGCAACTAAACTTCTGTTCCACTGTACGAGGCGTCTCAGATAACACACCGCCCAACTCGGGCCACATTTCGCCCACGTCGTAAAAGCGCGTAGCCTGACCTTTCATTGTAGTATGGGGTTTGTACCAAGGGTGGAATCAGCAGCTGTCGCAGTAAAATGAAATGCCGCGCCTGTCGAAATTTCACTTCAGTCGTAGAGTCAATATTCTCATCTGGATTTGAATTCTCAGACAACAGTGGCCAGCAGTTTGTTGCCGCCTAAAGTGGGAGACTAGCTGCTACTGCAGAAATCGAAATATTTGCCCCAAAAAAGCACTGTACCTGCCACAGGCAGCCGGAGGCATGCAGCCCAAGTACAGCGCCCACTTCAGACTGGTGAGCAAGTCTTGGTGCGGGACGTAAATAGCCCTGAGGTCGTACGTTGTGGAGACCCCGAGCGTAATCGCCTGCACCAATTGTCCCAATGACGAACTCCTCAAGGTCGAACGGCCCTGCCGAACCTGTCGCCAGTGAGGAGCTGCCCGAAACGGAGCCATCCGGTAGCGAGTCCACTACTATAAGGCCCACACCACCTCGACCTCGTCTGCTTCACACAAGTCACAACCTACTCACCCGTTCGTGTGTCCCGGTTTGGGAGCATAATCCGGAGGCCAAAAAGATTGAACTTGTGAGGGGTTGGGTTCTGCTACTGTTCTTTCTAAAACAAAGGGGGATGTAGTGTGTCTGTGAGTGCCGAAAAGACTTGACTTGTGCGGTGCTATGTTGTGAATACTTCCTTCTTAAACAAAGGGGGATGTAGTGTATGCGAGTTACGCTAGGTGGCACCACTGCTTCAACGGATATATATTGTCACGTACACGGTGACTAAGGATACCAATGATAGCAGGGGGTAGCCCAGACACAAGAACACAGCAGCACAGACGCAAACGTGCAAGCGACACTTTTTCGTCCTCTTCCACTTCGTCCTCCTTTCACACCTCAGTCATGCGCCACCTGGCAACGCTAGGTGGCATTACCCCCTCCCTCCGAAAAAAAAATGAGAAGGGCCGGTAAAAATGGTGTGAAAAGCAAGAGAGTGGTCACAGCGGGTGGCCATACGCTATCGGTGGTAGTACGGCTTCAGTCGCACAATGTGCACAATGTCCGAGCTGTGCTTTCGACGTTTTGGTTGTGTGGCACCGTCTGGGATAACTTCATAACTAAGGTCACTCACACGGCGCAACACTTTGTACGGCCCGAAGTAGCGGGAAAGGAGTTTCTCTGACAAGCCTGGACGGCGAACTGGTGTCCATACCCAGACTTGATCTCCAGGCTTGTAGTCAACCTGGCGGTGCCGGAGGTTGTAACGGTGCGCGTCAGTGGTCTGCTGCTGCCCAATGTGCACACGGGCGAGCTGGCGGGCTTCCTCAGCGCGGATGGCATATTGCTGGGCATCTGAGGATAGCTGGTCATCATCTGGGCACGGGAGCATGGAATCGAGCATGCTCTGAACTTCGCGTCCGTAAACAAGTCGAAATGGTGTGAAGCGCGTTGTCTCTTGTAAGGCTGTATTATACGCAAATGTAACGTACGGCAGCACCTCGTCCCAGGTCTCGTGCTGCACATCGACGTACATTGCCAACATGTCCGCAATCGTCTTATTCAATCTTTCTGTAAGGCCATTGCTTTGTGGATGATACGCTGTGGTTTTGCGATGGGTCGTGCAACTCAGCTCAAATATGCGGTCGATCAGCTGTGATGTGAAAGCTGTCCCTCTGTCGGTAATGACGTAGGAAGGGGCGCCATGCCGCAAGACTATGTTGTGCATGAAAAACTCTGCTACTTCGGAAGCTGTGGCATGAGGGATTGCCTTTGTCTCAGCGTATCGAGTCAGGTAGTCAGTAGCGACTACTATCCATTTGTTTCCGGCCTGCGACAAAGGGAAAGGGCCAAGGAGATCCATTCCAATTTCGTCGAACGGAATGCGGGGTACTTTAACGGGCTTGAGAAATCCGGCAGGCTTCTGGGGCGGTGTTTTACGGCGCTGGCATTCGCGACAGCTTCGTACATAGCGTTTCACTGCTGCGGAAAGTCCTGGCCAGTAATACATGTTGCGCACTCGAGCAAGAGTCCGTGAACAACCCAAATGACCAGACGTTGGTTCATCATGGCAAGCAAGGAGAATATCCTCACGGAGCTCGCATGGCACTACCAGAAGGTAAGTTCTGTCTTGGCTCTGGGAGTTTCTTTTATACAATACGCCTTGCCGTATGCAGAAGGAACCAAGGTGCCGAGATAGGTGTCGAGGCAGAATCGTATCACGCCCTTCCAGATAATCGATGAGTGGAAGGATGTCTGGATCAGCTCTTTGTCGATCCCTGAGCTCAGATGCGCTGAGGGCTCCTAGAAAACCGCTATCGTCATCGGCTGTAGTATCGCCAGTGTCAACGGGTGCTCGTGACAGCGTGTCGGCGTCTTCGTGTTTGCGGCCGGACTTGTAAACAATGGTTATGTCAAACTCCTGAAGACGTAAACTCCAGCGTGCAAGTCGTCCAGATGGGTCTCGCAGGTTTGCCAGCCAGCACAAACAATAATGGTCGGTGACGACTTTAAATGGCCGGCCGTAAAGATAGGGACGAAACTTCATAGTAGCCCATACGACCACCAGGCATTCCTTTTCTGAGGTGGAATAGTTCATTTCGGCACGAGAGAGAGTGCGGCTGGCATAGGCTATTACTCGCTCAAACCCGTCTTGATGCTGAACAAGAACCGCGCCGAGACCGATACTACTGGCGTCAGTGTGTACCTCAGTGTCAGCCGCTTCATCGAAGTGCGCCAGAACAGGGGATGTTTGAAGGCGCTCACGAAGCAAAGAGAAGGCCATCTGCTGCTCAGAGTTCCACACAAAGGAGGTGTCCTTCCTTGTAAGGCGCGTCAGAGGTTCTGCGATCTGAGAAAAGTCCGCAATGAAACGCCGATAATATGCGCACAGGCCGAGGAAGCGCTGAACAGCCTTCTTATTAGCTGGAACGGGAAATCGTGCGACGGCAGCAGTCTTATCGGGATCCGGGCGCACCCCATCAGCGCTTACAACATGGCCGAGGAACTTGAGTTCTGTATACCCGAAGTGGCATTTCTGGGGCTTCAGCGTGAGATCAGCAGAACGGAGGGCTTCCAGGACAGCTCGAAGGCGTTCGAGGTGTTGATCAAATGTTTCGGAAAAAACAACTACGTCGTCCAAGTACACAAGACAGATCTGCCACTTGAGGCCAGTGAGGACGGTGTCCATCATCCTTTGGAATGTAGCTGGGGCAGAGCACAATCCAAATGGGAGTACTTTGAATTCATATAGGCCATCTGGAGTGACAAATGCGGTTTTTTCTCGGTCTCTTTCGTCTACTTCGATTTGCCAATAGCCGCTTTTTAAATCAATAGATGAAAAATACTTCGCACGTCGCAATCTGTCCAGTGAGTCATCGATGCGCGGCAACGGGTATACATCTTTCTTTGTCACATTATTCAATTTCCGATAGTCGACGCAAAATCGAAGAGTGCCGTCTTTCTTTTTGACAAGGACTACTGGTGAAGACCACGGACTTTGTGAAGGCTGCACAACACCATCATCCAGCATCTCCTGAACTTGCGTCTGGATCACTTCTCGTTCTTTGGCAGACACACGATAAGGCTGCTGTCGTATTGGGCGAGCGTCGTCATAAGTAATGATGCGATGTTGTGTGATGGGCGTTTGACGAACCTTCGAGGAAGAAGCAAAGCAGTGCTTGAAGTCTAGCAGCAGTTGCTCTAAAGCCCGCCGTTTCTCCTTTGACAAGTGACAGTTAATGTCGATGTTGTCAAGAGATGGCTCGTTAGTTTCTACTGCCGTGGATGCAAAACAGACCGGATCGTGCGCAACATGGTCAGCAAAAGCGATAGCAGTCCCCGGGAACAAGTGTCGGTACTCATTAGAAAAATTTGTGACAAGGAGTGCAGCCCGGCCATTGTGAAACGACAATAAACTTCGGGGAGCGCAAATGCCATGAGCAAGCAGGAGTGTATGGTTCGCCTCCGCTACAGCATCACCGGTACGGAAATCGTCACAGGTAACTTCCACAAGAGCACTGCTTCGCGGCGGCAGCGAGACGCTCTCAGCGGAAACACGAAGTGCGTTATTGCAAGGACTGCTACTATCTTGTTCGGTAGATTGTCCCATCGAAAACGTGACGAGTCTATTTCGCAGGTCGATAACTGCTCCGTACTCCCGCAGAAAGTCAATGCCGAGGATAAGGTCACGGGAGCAGTCACTTAAAACAACGCAACTAACGACGAACGTACGTCCGTTAATCTGAATGCGAGCCGTGCACATCCCCTTTGGAGTAACTATATGACCGCCGGCGGTTCGAAGGCACACACCTGGCCAAGCAGTGAGCACCTTCCTCAAAACAGTCGCCATGCGACCACTCAAAATTGAATAATCGGCACCGGTGTCCACTAAAGCATTGACCGTAGTGCGACCGTCTAAAAAAACCGGAATGTCCAGAGAAACGCTTTTTGCTTCCCTAGGTGACGGTACCAGCAGCTCGCGGTCGGATCGAAGCGGCGACGACGGGAGGTCTTCAACGCAGCGACTACCAGCGGCCTCGCCCCCGAAGGTCGCTGTTTTCAGTTTTCCCGACCAGGGCTAGACGAGCGGCCTTGGTCCTCTCGCGAGGAACCGTGAGTGAACGAGGAGGAGCGCCTTGGCGAAGGGGAGCGGGGCTGACGCTGCGAACGAGATGAACGCTGCTCCGCCAGGTACTCCTCAATAACTCGGGGTCGTTGACCAAACCGGGGAGGAGGCGAGTCGATGCGGAAGCCGTGGAGACCGAGGCGTCGATACGGACAATCCCGGTAGAGATGTCCTGGTTCACCGCAGTGGAAGCAAAGCGGACGGCGGTCAGGCGTGCGCCAAATGTCGGCTTTGCGTCGGGGCAGCGGGCGATTGTCGAAGTTCTGCACTGGCTGCACCGAGGGCAGCGGAACTGTAGGTGACGCGAGAATGGGCGGTGGTGAAGGGGGAGCCTGACTCTGCAGAACTTCCGCATATGTGGGACGATTGTCGGTCCCCGACAGCAATGGCGGGCTCGGAACTACAGGCGAAAGAGGGCTCTTGAGTGCCTGCCGCACCTCCTCCCGCACTATAGCAGAAACGGAAGATGGCGATTGCTGCAGAGGGCTCCAGAACTTGCTTAGTTCTTCGCGCACGACGCTGCGAATCAGTTCGCGCAATGCATCGGGATGCCGCTCTGAAGATGCAAATGATTCCGCGGTTGTGCGTGTATGAAAAGGTCGGTCATAAGCCACGGCACGTTGGTGTAGCACCTTTTCCATTGTGGTGGCCTCCGCAAGGAATCCGTTTACAGTCGAGGGTGGGTTTCGCACAAGGCCTGCGAACAACTGCTCTTTCAAACCCTGCATCAAGTGCCTGACCTTTTTTTCCTCGGACATGGCGGGATCGGCTCGCCTGAAGAGGCGCGTCATGTCCTCGACGTATGCTTGGACACTCTCATTCGGCCTTTGGATGCGAGAGTGAATGGCACGTTCTGCATGCTCGCGACGATCTGCGCTAGTGTAAGCCTCGAGCAGTTGACGACGGAATTCCCGCCACGAAGTTAAAGCTTGCTCTCGGTTCTCGTACCAGATACGGGCGCCGTCCTCAAGGCTGAAGTAGACGTTCCTTAGTTTGGTAGCATCGTCCCACTGGTTGAATGCAGCGACACGTTCAAACTGAAGGAACCAGTCCTCCACATCCTCAAAGAGGTCCCCATGGAAAGTCTTCGGTACCCGAGGGGCCTGCAAGGTGTAGTTGCAGGCCGGTGCGAGGCCCGTCACCTGCTGCGCAGGAGCACTAGATGTCATGGCGGCGGGTGCTGGCTGAAACTCCGGAGACAGTCCCTGGAGCCGTCGACTAGAGCGATGCACGGGGGTGTCCAATGGTACAGGGCTGGCGCGACGTCTTGTAGATGGAGATTCTTGCATAGGCGATCGTTTTACCCAGCAGCTCCACCAGAATGTCACGTACACGGTGACTAAGGATACCAATGATAGCAGGGGGTAGCCCAGACACAAGAACACAGCAGCACAGACGCAAACGTGCAAGCGACACTTTTTCGTCCTCTTCCACTTCGTCCTCCTTTCACACCTCAGTCATGCGCCACCTGGCAACGCTAGGTGGCAATATGTAGGTGAAATAAAGCCTGAGGCTGTTTGGCCTGCTGAGCTGTGGTGTGTCTGGTTGGCATTCGTGCTTATAGAAGCACATCTCGCTTCAGTCAACGAATATAAAAATCAAACACAACAAGTAGCTGTTTACAAGTCATGCTGTGTGTGTACTCTTGAATTACACAAGTTATTAACACTCTTGTTTCAGCCTTCCACTAAAATGAACAGTACTTTCAGCCAGGCAGCATTTAGTGGTGTTAACAAATGTTTAGAAAAAGAACAATTTTTGAAGTATTGTAATCCTTTGATGAATGAGAAAATTCGCGACGTAAATCAAACGCGTTTTTTTTTTCGCAAGTTATTGCACAATGCTGATGCAGTCTGTGCTAAGACGTAATCAATACAGTTAAAACTTGGAATAATTAATTATTGCAGTCGTCTTTCATTCACCTGGAGCATGAAAGGTGGAGTACAGTCAATTGTGCAGAAGGTGCCTATATACTGGATATATCGGTGACATCGTAGTCGAGGTTTTGGCTCCTGTTAGCAGTCACAGTAACTTCAGGACGTTGTTCCCCGGTCGTGGGCGATGCTGGCTCCTCTGCAGGGACGGTGTTTTCCAATACATCGCTGTGGGGTGCACTGCTGGTGTCTTTGATGACCCCACCACGCACCGCACGACCATGGAACGAGATGGCCAAAACAATGACGCCCAGCATAGTCAACATGCACACCGTCACGGAAATGACGGCGGCGGCAAGTCCTACTCTTCTGCGGTGGTCTTCGTAATCTTCATGCCGGTCACACGATGAGACTGGTTCTCGGTCCTTGTCTTCGAACTGCACTTCGAAGCACATGTCTGGGTGGCTGGCTTTGTCAAGAGCTATAAAACGCACCCACTGTCGAGCAGCGGGAGACCGAGAGCACACCAAAGGCGATATCCCTTCTTCTTTACCCTCTTCATATGTCAGTAATGTGCGAGCGATGATCATGACGATGATGGTGATAAGTCTGTTCCCTTTGTATCGGGCGGTCGCAATAAATGTGTCCTAGCCTAAACATCAGTTCAAGAAAACCACATATCCAAAACGACAAAGATGACCACGCAGTCGTTTGAAGCAGGCCGTTCGTCCTTGCCGTAGTTCACAGTTTAACGTGGTGTGTCGCTGTTGTCACCAGATTTCATGGTCTAGCTGCGGTCATTTGCCAACACTTCTGCAGCCGGGCTTTGCTGATGGATACTACTGCGAAGTGAGGCTGGCACTCTGCCGTTGCAAACCCAAGCGCCTGTGGCAGCGTGGCGCCCTCTAAATGTCGCAGGGAGAAACTGGTGCACTGGAGCGCAACATACTCGGTGCTGTTCGTCTCGATTCCGCAGCTACGACACGCGGCTACTTGTACTGCGGGCGTTGGGTCAAACCGGCGGCGGTACACCAGCGTTCGAGGGCTCCGGCTCGCCACTTACCAGTGGCGCCGTTTACCGCTCAGACAACATCGCTAAGCCAAGCGGCCAAGCCTGTGTATGTGAGGAGGGGGGAGCTTTAATGCTTGAAAAGACACAACAAGAAAAACGAAATTGAATAATTGCACTTCCATAAATAATGCCATTTTTTTAGAGCTTTATGGGGATGACACTATGTAAACTTCATACACCTAGCTCTGGAAGCTTCGCTGGAATAGAGCAAATTCTCAAGCTCCGCTGGCCTCGAAAATTGTATTATTAGTTCTAAGCTCATGATGATTTTGACACAAAAATGAGATCCATAGAGTCCTCTGTAGCTGACCTATAATCATGCAGCCATGAACGGCTGTGTTCTGCACCTTTGGCCGTGACCTCATCACTAGGCCGCCTGCGTATTATGTGCTTTAATAAGGAGCGCTTAAATTTTGGCAAAGAGATTAGCATTGAAACAGCTTTCACTGTAGTAGATCTGTGGGAGTAAAATGCGCGAGCGCTGACGTCATAAGAAATGTCTCGTGTGAGTAGAGCGAAAATTCGATTTTGGAGTTGTTCGGCGCCTTCGTGGAGCATTACCGTGAGCTGTTTTCGAGAAAAGCACCAAGTGAAGAAGGGTTTAGAGATAACTTTTTGCCTCTGATGCCAATATTAAGCTAAGAAGTTACTGAAGAGTTAGAGAACGAAATAAGTGTAGAGGAAAGAGAAAAAGCCATTGATGATTTGAATGTCGGAAAGTCCCCGGGACCAGATGGTTTGAGTGCGGCCTTTTACAAGAACCTTAAAAGTGAGTTATCAATCATGCTCTATAGTCTTTTCAAGGAGTGCTTTGATGTGGGTTATCTGCCACCGTCGTTTAGCAACGCCATACGGTCTTGGTTCCCAAGACTGATGAGCCAGCCATGCTTTTAAAAGTTACAAGCTATAGACCGATCACGTTAATAAATGTTGATTATAAAATTCTGATGAAGGTACGTTAGCTAAGAGATTGCAATACATTATAAAAGATATTGTTGGACCTCATCAAACATGTGGAATAAAGACCAGAAGCATATTTATAATATTCATGTAGCGCGTAGTGTGTTCGAGTGCTGCGATGCTCTAAACAGGAGAGTGGCCATGGTTGAAGTTGATTTTGAAAAAGCATTTGATCGTGTGTCTCATGAAATATTGTACTGTTTGTTGGAACATGTTGGTGTTGGTGCCGTTGTATTGAAAGGAGTTAAAATGGCTTATGCATGTTGTTCTACACGCCTTATGATTAACAAAGTGTTATCTGAAAGAATTGATGTAAGAGCATCTGTGCGGCAGGGATGTCCACTGTCTCCTCTCCTCTTTGCTATATATTTGGAGCCATTGTGTAGAATGGTAACTGCTAACGAATACATCCGTGGTTTTAAGTTGGGAGTATGTGAAGTGAAAATATTGGCATACGCTGATGATGTGGCGCTTCTTTGTGAAGACCGCGAAAGCGTTTCGGAAGCTTTGAAAATAACACAAAGGTATCGCAGGCAGACTGGTAGTGCTGTTAATTTAAAGAAAAGTCTCGGAGTCTGGCACGGGGAATGGGAAGAGGAACCGGAAACTTTCTGTGGAGTAAGATGGGCTATAAAGCCCGGAGTTTATTTGGGAGTCCCATTGGTCAAATACGGGGAAAGTACGAATTACTGGAATGAAAAAGCGGAACAAATATGGGAAAGGACAAAAGGATGGATGGGACGTAACCTCTCTATTTCCGCCCGTGCGACTGTATGCAATACCTTTTTGGTGGCAGGAATAATGTATTTACTTAAAGTATTGTATTGTGCTAGAATCAATATACAAAGGTTCCATCGTGTATTTGCGGTCTTCATTTGGTCGTCCAACTGGGAACGAATTAACAGAGATAATCTCTTTCAGCGAGTTAAAGACGGAAGGTTGTTTCTAATGCATCTATATGTGCGGCAGATGGTTTTAAGGTTTTGTTTCCTACGTGACCAAAAAGATGCATTGTTGAGAACCTTCATGCAAATCATGCTGTCCAGTGCAATTCCAGAGTTTAGTCTCTTCATGCTTTGCCCGGGGCTACACTGTGTCACGCTTCCTGCGAGAAGTGGTATGGTCGTTCAGGTTTTTGCGCGTGCGGTACTCTGTAGAGTATTTAGCGACGGTACCGCCTAAGCGGCTGTACAAGGATCTTATTTTACAATTGTTCCCAGCTCCATTGTACAGAACCTTATACTCTGAAGGCCCAGGGAAAGACGTGCTCAAGCGAGTTAAAAACATGACTGTTGCACCGGGCGTAAAATATTATTTTTTTAAATTGCATACAGGAACCCTCCCAGTCAAAACATGGATGGAAGAAAAGGGCCTTTTGTACCTTGGGGCTCGAACTGTCTACTATGTAGGAAACCTGAAATAGTTGAGCACGTTTTCCTGGATTGTTTGGATGCGGTGTTTTAGTGGGATGTGTTACAAAGGATACTTAAAAAAAGCCTGCCATTGACGCCACGTGGAATTCGGTACTTGACAACTGTTAATGATGATTTTCAGTATGACCTCATCATGCTATTGGGTCTTCACAGTATTTGGAGCAGTAGGATGGCTAATAGACACTGTGATGTCGATGCACGATCTGTATGTGATTATTTTGTTGAACAAGTGTATAAACTAAAAGAAATTTTGAAGCAACAAGACGTTGCGGAGGAGGTCTTGAGTCTGATGGGCGAACTTGTGGTAATGAAAGTCCATTAGACACGGTTCTCAGCCAAAGGCATGGCAACCACGATCTTTTACTGATGTATTTGTACCAATTCATGCAATAAAGAAAAAAAAATTGGGGTGGTGCAGTGGTAAGACGCCCGACTGCTGTCCGGAGTTCCCGGGTTCGAACCCGACCACGGCGGCTGCGTTTCGATGGAGGCGAAACGAAGTGCCATCCGTGTGCTGTGCGATGTCAGCGCACGTTAAAGATCCCCAGGTGGTCGAAATTACTCCGTAGCCCTCCACTACGGTTCCCCTTTCTCTCCTTCCACTTTCAGCCCCACCCTTATCCCTTCCCTTACGGCGCGGTTCAGGTGTCCACATTGTGTGTGACAGATACTGCGCTTTCCCTTCCTGTAAACCAATTATTGATTGATTGAATGTCCTTTATTGAATGGGAAGGCTCATGGCCATGGATGGGAATAAAGGGGAGTAGACATAATCTTCATTGTTTAGGTCGTCACTCGAATCACATTGCTCTAACCAGGCCACTAAGCGAGCCATACTTGGCAAATATCATCTGTGTGTTAGCATCAGTTTCTAGAAGGGAACGGTAGTTCAGGCGGTAGGGTTCGATCTCGGGGCGTCCAGTAGAAAAAGCAGGGCAATCCCAAAGTAAATGAGATATGCCGCCGCAGGTTAGAGTCGTACAGTGGGGGCACGTAATCATTTTCCCCAATTATTATTATTGGAGTTGTTCGTCTAGATAGGCTTTTTTTTTATTTTGGGAGATAGATGAGGCGGACATCCATGCCAATAAGCGGGCTTGTAGCGCTAATTCGGTCGCCGCTGGGGCCAACTCTAGCGTGGTGAAAGATTAGAGATACCACGAATGCAATCATGCCTTTCCTCCCTACCTGCAGATATAGTACTTCGGCGGCTGAACTTCGCAGGTGTATGATTTTGCAAAACTTTA
This sequence comes from Amblyomma maculatum, assembly GCF_055883805.1. Taxonomy (NCBI): domain Eukaryota; kingdom Metazoa; phylum Arthropoda; class Arachnida; order Ixodida; family Ixodidae; genus Amblyomma; species Amblyomma maculatum. The sequence goes on along the minus strand of NC_139347.1, from coordinate 66,621,682 downwards.
GCAGCCTTAGCAATTACTTTGTCTCCCGAATGCAGCACCATATGTGCCCCTTGAATAGTAATTAATTGCGACAGCGCAAGCTATCAGTTTGATTAATAGTAAATAATCTAGACAGCGCAAGCTACAAGTTTCATTAACGCGGCTGTGCTGTCGGTGAAATCGGTTTCAGGCACACACCGGGAAAATGCAGGAATACGGCTGGTAGTGCTACTGCACTGAAGGTATAAGGGAAAGCAAAACGAAAATCAAAAGTTGAAGAAAATTATAACCGCAACCTAAAGCGAAAACGAAATTACACCCTCGGTTTACACACAAACACCATGAACTTCTAGCAAAGAATAAAAAAAATATTTACAAAATTCAGCCCTATGCTACTTCTTTGTGCAAACACTCAGCATGTAGGAGGCAGAAACTCTGCGTGCAGCAGCACGCAAGAACAAAGAAAACAAATCTGCTCGTCTCAGTCAATTGCACAAAAACGGTGGCACATCCGAGCAGGCATACTGTGTGGACTGGGCCATGATTGAGGTTCTTTCTTCTTGCAATTCTAAATATAGAAACAAATGGCCGCCATAAATCATTTTTGTATTCAAAATGCTCCGTCGCGGTTTTAGCTCGCCGACCTGCGGCAAGACGTTTATTTAAAGCCGAGCGGGTAAGCGTAATGTTCGAAAGGTTTAGATTTTTCTGAACGCCAGTCGTTCGTCTCACTGGGGAGACGCTGTGAGGGCCGACAGTGCAGAAAATACGCTGAAAATACAAAACAAAAAGCCAGATCTTGGACGGCTTGGTGCAATAAAGCCTTTATAGCCACTCTACTGGGGCGTAAATCAATAGAGATAAGCCTGCCTCACCAGTAGAGCCATGATGCAATTGGGAACTCGGTGCTGATGCCAGCGGACGCACCTCCTCTGCGTTGAAGCGTTCTTTTATGAATGAGCTTACACTCCCGGGGAATGTTGTAACATTTCTTATTATCTGCGGGCCACGCCCTTGTTAAGGTTTCCAATGCATGTGTTGAGAACCGAACGAATATGAGAACTGACTGGTTATAGTATTGATCTTGGGAGGAGGTTGCTGTCTTGTGCGGAATGCTGCCGCCGTTTCTGAAGTAGGTCTCGTATTCAGGATTGGGTTAAAGTTAAACTGGTCTTGAATAAAACACGCTGCTAATAAGCCAGCACAGGACTGTCTGCAGAAGACGTTGGGAAGCGGCAACGTGTCAGAGCTTGTATTCTGGTAGAAGCGGTATGCATGCTATTAGAAATGATTCGAACTATCCTCACACTGTTATCGTCATAAAAAACAAAACCTGCCTTGCCACGCTGTGAGCTTTGCAGACATTGTTTCAAGAAACCCGGGAATCTCAAGATTTTGAACGAACTGAGATCCGGTATCTAGTGTCATATGGTGGGTTATAGAATATGTACAGTCGGGAGCAAAAGTGGTATACAACACTCGGCCGGTGGCGGAGCTCGCAAAAACTGCATGCCAACTTCATCAAGCAATAGCTATCTGTGATCGGAAGAATAGTGGCACAGCCCCATTTTATCCACATGCATGTGTCACTGTCGCTGTCTCTTGCGCTGTCGCTAGGCGTCATTTTTACGCAGTTTTCTTGAGCTCTGTCACTGGCTGAGCGTTGTATACCCCTTTTGCTCACGACTGTACGTGGTTAGTATTGTCGAAGAGTAAGCCAGAACAAAACTCCTGTAATGTTGAATGGAAATGATGATGTCGTTCGTTGACTCGGTTCTCTTTACCACCATTTCGAGCATTGAAATGGCGTCGGTAGGTTTTGCTGAAACAAACAGAAAACTCAACTCTTTAGCTTTTGCTAAGCTGAGCAATGGCGTGCCGTTTTAGTCATACTATGTAGTTCAGACACCCGTTATCACCTAAACGATCAGTTGGAAAAGGTGTTTTCCTTGCTGAAAAGTGCCTTCGGCAAGTATCAGTCAAAATGTACACTTAACGCTGATGCCTAAAGCTCATAGACAAAAATATAAAGCCGCTATTATATACTCGTATACTTTCACGCTATTCTCCAAATTTTAGCGTCAAGAAAGAGAGAAACGACTCAGGTCCTGGAGAAGACGTGATGGCATGCACGATCGATTAGCATCAATATTTGTCTGTTGGCAGTCTAGCTTAGTACCAGCAGCCAGAGTGAAAACAAGGGTTAGATTGCACTCTGTTATCGGTTAGTCCAGTGTGGTTCGACTGTGAACGTTTGGGAGGGGCTGAGAAAAAAGAAAAGGATCTATCCCTTATTTTGGCTTCCTTTCTGTACTCCAGGTTTCCGGCTAGAATACCTCGAATAAACTTTTCTTATTTTATTTCGGGGTTTCCTTTTCCTATACCAATTCCTGTATTCAGACGTGCAGATTCTGCTTCTCAGTGCGAAAAGCGACGCTGTTCTTTGTGTGCAGATGCGCACAGGAGCACCTGTAGCACTTGGAGGCGATGCGAATGTCTTGGTACAGCCGAAACGTATATTTTAAGTACTGCTTTGTTCAGGTACGCGCACGAGTGGGAATAAATAATATCAGAAGTGGCCGGAAGTCAGGGATACGAACAAGACTCAAAGTTACGCAGCAGACTTGTGGAATCAAGTTCAAACTTTTCTTCCACTTAGAAAGATACACTTCGGGGCAACAAATGAAGGCCACTGATAAAATGAAAAAAAAAAACACTCAATCTTGGGGCCTCATCAAGAGATTGCGAAATTACTGCTATATGTATGAAATAACCTCGGGATGAGGCCAAGGAAAATGGGAAAAGAAGACCAGCTGTACAATTCTCATAGCAGCGTGGAGTTACCAGCGACCGTCCGTCGTCCGTTCTTCTATGTCCCGTCTGTCGCGCTGTTGTTATGGATCACCGTGCACACCAACTCGTCCAACAACTGGTATTGTGGCCATCATGTTGCTTGCGTGGCCATGAGCCAGGGACCCGAAGAAAGTGTGACGCCACCTCTAATACGCAACATAGTCTTCGTTGAAGGAAGGCCCTCTTTGTAAGCCACTAGAAACCCATTATTCTAACATAGCTCCTCCTCACTATTTCTCTCCAAAAAGATGCTCTCGTCACGCCGCTTTGCGACCTTCTGTCGAACTATCACGTGGTTGTGCTGCTCGTCAGCGTGGGCATATGAGCTAAAGATGGCCGCAGCATGTAGTGTTGTAAAAAGTCACTCGTTTCTGACGCCGAATAGCGAAACGAAAAAGCGCAAAAATCTCCAAACGCTGCTACTCATAAACTGGCTTCAGAGCATAGTATTTATTATCGATCCTCTTGATTAATAAGGACCTCTTGGCAAAATGTAGCACAGGGCTGCAGAAGGTTTGGTGGGCGGATGAGATTAATAAGTGTGCAAGGGCCAAGTGGTTGCATCTAGCACAGGGCCGAGTTGATTCGAGGAATATAGGAGAGGCCTTAGCCTTGCAGTGGGTATAGTCCGGCTGATGATGATAATGATAGAATAGTTAGGAGTTTTGATTATCGAAGCGGCAAAAATCACGGGCAATTCTGGCAGATGATAGTTGTCAGGCGACTAGGGTGGGCAATTAATTTTCATCAAGTTGTGTGACGTCATGAAACTACATGGCATATCCCAATCGGAAGAAGCTGCAAATTTGGGATTTGCAAGTGAGATGGGAGGGAGATATTGAATCCATCCTTCCAGAACCATTGAATCCCGAGTCATACAGGAAGGTTCGTACGGTTTAGTTAAAGCGGAGATTTATACCTGTGCCTAGGTGTCTTCCATATGATATGGCATCTTACGAATGTATGGTAATGATTATGTGTTGAATATTAGAAGCACAGATAAAGGAATGCTGATTATGCAAGCACCAAAGGGAATGGACACCAACGAGCTTTCGCAAAACGAGCCGATACACGGCAGCCATTAGCACTGTTTCGTCACACCATTTTAAATGGAGCTTAGGTTAATAAATGTAGCTTTCCCCCCTTGTCGCTCTGAGAATTGGACGCATCACTGTACCTACGCATAAGCTCTGCGTGACAGCATTGTGTTTCATGAGTGGACGCACCTTAAGCTTTTGGTTTCAAGATAGACCATTTGATGCCTGATTGCATTAAGGCAAGCGGTAAGATAAGCAGTTTCATCACAGGTTATTATATTAATCGGCTGACTACTTTTTTTTTTCAATCTAAACTTGTGCTGAGAGCAATGCATGCGCTTTGAAGCATGCAGAATTCTAACAGTAACAAAAATTTCAACGTAGAACCCCGCCTCCCTTGTGGCGCCGTAATTACTGCCTACCAAGCACCAGATATCACTGCGAGGAAACAACGCACCTCCCTGTCTGGAAGCCGTTCGCCAAGTATTCTGAACAGTCACGATGTTTTCAATCGTAAGTTGTTTATGAACGTTGTTTTTTCGAGAATTTAGAGGTTGCATTATTGCAATCAGTATATCCGGAGGTCCTCCCGCACAACTCTTGTATGGTAGCGCTATTTCTTGTCAAACATGCACATCATTGGTTATACATGGCAGTACTGGATGTGAGCGCCGAATAACCTTTTAAGGCAAGGTTAATCTTCCCACTTGTTAGGAGGTTTGGTTATCTTCATGGGCTTTAATCTCCCGAAGTGGCTCAATCTATGGACGTAGTGGTAATGCTCCGCACATTTCGACCGCCTAGGGTTCTTTAGAGTGCACTGACATCGCACAGCACTCGGACACCTTGCTTTTAGCATCCGTCTCAATTAGATCCCGTATCTTTGGGCATAGCAGCCGAGAGCCGTAACCACTGCACAACCATGGCGTGGCACTTATTACAACGCTGAGCATGTTAATAACATCTTACAATAAGCATCTTTAGCTCTCTGTATGTTGTGGAAGCACCCTTCTCTATTGGGCGGCGTGTTGGGTTTCTTATGCCAGAAGTTTTGAATTTGTAACCCTTTCAGCCATTTCTCATTGGTTCAAGATTAATTTTCGCGCGGATAAATTGTGTTCACATCTTAGAAGTCATTTTTCTGCGGATCGCTTTTCTATCGCTTCCTCAATGCACGCTGCAATTAGCACTAGCTCTTTGTGGGCTGAATTTGTATTTGCTTTTTGTGTTTCTACATTTTCTCTTCTGATCAGGAGTCCAATCAGCAGGCTAATATGTCTAGAATCCCTTCCTTAACTTACTCGCCTTCCTCGTCTTTTTTCACATTACCGAGCTTGCTGTAGTATACTCCTAGCAGTAATAGACAACAGTCAATTGTTCGTTTCCTAGTTCAGAAACTTGCATTTTATAGGGCTCGACCAGCCCCCTCCGCCCGTCGTCATCAAGAAGTATTCTGTCCGTGGAGGTGAGGTTTCGAACAAAAGCGTTCATTAGAATCAAAGCTTCAAAGTAATCAACGAGCGCAAATACAACTACTTTCATAGCTTTCTCGTAGACGGGATCGCGATTGTCGTGTCAGTTTTCTTCCGTCTTTAACACTACAAACGGTGGGTCATTTAAGGAAAGCCAAGGCATATAACGGGTAAGGCGCTTCCGTCCATTTCTCGAAAACTCGCAACTCCCCTCAATTTCCCCTTCATGCTTAAACTGTCGCGCTCTCCTAAAAACGCCTGCTGCTGAAGAAGTTCATTTAGAAAGAATATTCATTCTCTGTCCTTCTCTCCCTCTCTCTCTCTCTCGTTCTGGTAAGCAGCGCGGCCGCTTGCTCTGCACTCTGCACAACAACCAGGGGATAAAGCAGGCCACTCGCAGAGACACACGCACACACGAGACGCAAAAGGGAATGGCTAGCAGTCGTAAGGACCGGGACCAAGTTCGAGAAATGGCCGCCATCGACGAAGCCCGACAGCATCGATTCTGGGGTGAGAGAGCCATTTACCAGGCTGACACAGCCGTCCTCGTCCTGTAAATGAAGGAGTGGTAACTCCAGCATAGCCTCGCGCTCCACAAATGGGCGCGAGGCCAAGGTACTAGCGAAGTGTCCGGAAAATCGGTCGCGTAATCGAAGGCACTTGGGATAATAGCAAATATGAACCGTACTGAGCAAGTTGATTACTCGCCTGTTTTCAGCACCACGATGACACACAAACCAAGGAAAATAAGCAATGAAAAAAAAACTCCTTCCTACTCGCCAATTGCTTCCGTTCCTACTTACATCCATTATCATTAGCATAGAGTCACAAGATACAAATTTACATTGAAGGCTACGCAACATGCGTATATACATCCGCTTGTTCCCATAGAAGTTTTGGCGTGACCTAGCTGGTGGCGAGTCTGGCTGCAAGCTTCAAACCCGCCTAAGAAGTCAATTTATGAAGACTAAGTCATTTGAGACACACTATATTATATTTGGATTTGTGCGATCCATCAATTACCTTTATTCTACGCATAACGTCATAGTTAGCGTGGGCCTAGGGGAGTGCTGTAAATTCACACGCGAGGACATACGCCGTGGACATCATCACCCTGCCGACCAATCAGAATTTTTCAATGCAACAACGACTGCGGCAACGCTGAAGTCGGCTTTTGTGCGGCATGAAAAGTTCATGCAAGCGCGTAGCATGCTTTACAACGTCCCGTACATAATACCCATTTCTCCTACAATAGTGCTCATTGGGCGCTGTCGATGCGAGATTGTATAAATAAGAATACAAGAAGTACACGAATATACGGCCTCCCGAAACCTCATAGGGCTTGAGAGAAAGAACATGAGACGTGAAGGAACACCGCGTGTGAGTATCGTTGCCAAAAATAAGGATGTTGCGCGGTTTTCTTATCATTCTGTTAAACCGTTTACAGCACTCCTCCACATCAAATCACCGGCATGAGGAAAAGTTTCTCTCTACTATCTACCACCGTATAGAATCGCTCCAGGTGCTACAAGGTTAAAATTCGCACACCATGCAGCATTACTCATTAGTACTTGCGTGCGGGCTAGCGGGTAGGGTAGCGAGCGCATCATCTGTGTTAACGTCTTGGTTTAATTCTCTTGTGTGTGCATTATTTTTCGTGTATACCCATGCAGCGTCGGCGGTCGTCGGAATCATGCAGCATGGCCACGTTTTCCATAGACAATATTCCATAGATATTGTAATGTGTCTCACTATAGTTTCATTGACCATAACAAGAAAACGTGTATGCTGCAGATAAAGCTAACTACATATAGAAGGAGAAAAAAAAAAACTTCTTCACTTAACACTGGAAGCTTCTTAGGCAGGGTCAGTTGGAGGCACAAACACCAATTTGCGGACTACTACGCATATTGAACTCTAATTGGAGAATATGCACCGAAGCAAACACTGCGTCTAAGATTTAATCCAGTCATGGAAGCTTTATTTGCAGGCAAAACCATTTTTCTCTGTATAATTGCTGAAAAAGATGCTACAGGGCTCTCCTAAATGTTTGGCTCTGATATAACATTTTATTCCATCTAAGAAACCATCAGAATAAAAAAGCAGCAAATGTCTTAATTCGTTATGTTTTCTGTAGAAAAATACTATAATTGGTTTAGTGGATCCACGTTGCGGACAAACAAGACATGACGTGAACGTTCTGCCGCAGTATCTTTATGGTAGTCGCACAGTAATCTTAAGTGGATATGATACAGTAGCATGAACCCATTGCTTTTAAAACTCGCATTAAGAAACATTGGAAGCATTCTTTATTTTCAATTCGTATTACCAATTATTTTAATTGTACTGCCTCAGGAGTATATTTCTGCGTGGGATCTTTCTTTTTCGTTTTATAGAGAATACCATCGGCAAGCATCATTAGATTTTCGCAGCTCTTTAAATTCATTATCTAGCTTGACTTGTTTTCGACGCCTGTGCCACAAGATATGTTCTCTTCCGAAGGGAATATCTGTCCTGGAAAGGAGAGAGAAAAATATTTTCAATACTCACAATGCAGTTCTCACAAAGCTAAAAGTTTGGTAGTAGGACAGAGTGTAGTTGAGTCTAATTGGAGTAGACTCCCCGCACCACTAATGTATCGCGGGTAGCTAGCTGCAAAAGAAATGGCTATGATGTTATTTAAATGGGTTCGGTTTGGAGTGAACTGGCAAATCAAGTAATTCATCTTTCGCGCCAGTTTTTGAATCGGTGGCGTATATATCCAAAACAATGAAAGCTTGGTGTCTCAAAAAGTTACACATGGTCAAAGTTCATATGTGGTGCATTGTTTGGCAGCGGAAACTTTAAACATCTCCTCTGCCCAGTGCGCAAGGCGTGAAGTATCTCTATGCTATAGTTAATGATCAAATAATCCGAAAATTCAAAAACATTTTTTGTTGGCGCTTCTCAAAGTTTCTGATAGAGTGCTCAAAAATAGTGTCAGCCTATATGGTTGTAAATAGGCTGCGAATGTTTGAGTAAATACAACTAATGAAGTATAAAAAGAAAATAATTTAAAATAGATATTTCTAGTCCATAAGCTTGTTCCTGGTCCCTTGTGAAGATTAGGGGCATTTTAATTCCACTATCTTCTTCATTGGCATGGTAGTCTTCGTCTATACTGAAATGACATTGAAGAAAAGTAGGCAACTTTCCATGCGAAAGCTGAGTGGATGATAAAGGTCGGTAAACTTGGTGCGCACGCTGAACAAATATGCTTCGTTTTTCACGAATTAACTTGCAGATGCAGGGAATTAAGCGCATAGAGCAGATTGTGTGACTAGAGAATCTATTTCTTTTCTCATGTAAACCAGACTGTATAATTCGTGCATCCTTAGTTATTCATCATCTGCTATTCCTTCATAATTTGAATCTCATTTTGCAACGTTCATTTAATTTTTATTTCTCAACATATTTCTCATAAATATATCCCTCGGCCGAGAAAGCCTGGCTACTCGGCGATAAGATCAGGAAAGGATACAGTGCAGACTTTGTAGCAATGCATTTTTAACCATTCATCAATACAGGCTCCTAAACATTTCCGATCCGTTTCGACTTCCCGCAGTTTAGTTTAGTGTAGCTTAGTTTAGCTTAGTTTAGTTTAGTTTTGTTTGGTTTATAGGCGCCAACTCTCTCAAGCCAAAGACGTTCATGAGACATCATAGTAGAGGGCGCCGAATAATTTCTGCTGCCTGGATATGAGACAGTACAGGAGCGCCTTGCATGTTGCCGCTACCAAAGCGCGGTAACCGAGGCCAGAATCGAGCATCTCAGATTGAATCAGTAGCCTAGCACTATAATAACTGAGCAACCGTGATGCGCATTTACGCTTTCGTCATCGGTCTCATTACCTTAAGGCAAACACTCACTTTAGTTCCTTTTATGCTTCGAAGACAAACTGTGAATAATGACATTCGCTAGAACAAGCGACCGATAGTTACAGTTTTTACGTTCATTTCATTTTCGCCCAGCTTAAAACACACAAAGTAGATTTCTGTTTTCTTTTTCTGAATGTTCAATATGTCGCTTGTGCTCTCACTGTAGTCCGACTATATAGAAGCATCCAAAGCCGGTCAGCTAATTTGTGCATTTGCACGTTGTACAAGCAGCGCGATTCTTGTTTTTTCTCGCTTTTTGTGCTGTATTTTCACCCCCCCCCCTCCCCGTTTTTTCGCCCACAAGCTTGAATATAATTCGAGGACGAAAAAACTAAACAGACTCGTGGTCAGTGACGTACTATCACATCTTCCAAAAACGAAATTATGCATCCTATACTCAACTAGACCCAGCTTGTACGGATAGGAAACAGATGTTCGCCTTACATTCAAGCAAAGAAAGCAATATATTGCATCTCAATAGACTTATAAACGAGATCTTGAGAGTCAATACCTGATTCGTTACCCACCGTTACCCAATACCCACTGGTGCGTTACAATAGTTTGTCCTACCAGGTCACAGTCCACATCCAAGATTAGGCTACTGATGCAAATTGCTGCTCCTCGCAACATTGCTGTCTAGAATTATTCTGTAGCGCAGACAATTGAGAAAGAGGTAACTTGCCCTTTGACAATATGCATTTTAGTTATAATGTTGCGTTAGTTCTACTGTTGCGTATATGATACCCGCGGTACAATAGTGGTGCGGGAGAAGTCCATCTGTGGACTTCACACTACCTCAATGTTGCGTGTATGAAAGAATTGACGTGTTCTTTCTTGAAGACTGCAAAGTTGCAGCAAAAAAGCGCTTTTATTTCTTCACAAAAATGTGTTCTATACAAAATATCTTTTTTTTTTTTATCTTTAGGTAAGAGTTCAGTTATTTTCTTGTGCAGATGTGGTGCCTTGGACATTTAGGTGGTGTTAGTTCTTTAAGCAATCTCTTCTGTGCGCTCCACCCTGGGGGCTGGTCGAAAGCTGATTTAAAAGGAGAGAGTCAGATTCTCGTTACACTGGCCGTTTTTAAACGACGACGAAAAGCAAAGCAGCCGAGCACTGCGGGATATCAGCGAAGGCCAAAGAACTCCAGGTGGTTCCAATTTGCGGAGCCATCACTTATACGACGCCCTTCATAGCATGCATGGACGTTTGGTGCGTTAAGGAAAAAGAAAAAGACCAAAACATAACGATTCCCTATACAAATCCAGAGCGCACATCATGACCTAATACCTATAGTTTTTACCAGAGAAACAGCAAGAGGGCAATATATCTTTCAGGTTCCATTTAGAGGCTTAATGTGCCTTCAGGACTAAGCGTGATAAATAGCAACTGAAAAGGTAAAGTAACGATGAGTAGGCAGTTATAATAAATGTGGCAAAAAAATCTAACAAAATCTATAAACAAAGGAACATATGAAGAAATCAAGAAAGCCTTGCACATAAATTCTCCAAATACTTTAATTGCTTCATGCAATCCTTTCAGTGGTTTGCCGCCTTAATCTATTGCCAACCGATATGAGCCTCATTTATTTCTTCCTCACTGAAATATCAGTGAACAAAGCTCGGGTCAAATGCATCTTCCGCGTCTTTGCCTGCACGTCGGGCGGGAAATTTGCGCTGCAGTGTCATATATTTACTTACAATGCGGCAGTACAACACCGTTACAGATATATGCAATTAGGCTTTGAAGAGAACAGGACATGCTCGAAAAAAATAAAACAACCGAGTGCTTCAGTTTGAATACTTGCAGAGTATTAGTAAATGGGCACATACAACTGAAGATCATTTAATTGATATTGTAGGGCGCAGACTGTAGCGCTCGTGGACTTATACCGAAGAACGAAGGTAAAGAAAACCGACATATATAAGCGCTAACCACAAACTACGGTGATGCAGCGCCTTTCATTCCCCATGTGTTGCGGTTTTATTCTTCTCCACGCTCTGTAAACGGGGACTCTACAATATGACGATATTCAATGAGAGGCGTTTCATATGGACATACGTAACCTGCTTTTTTTTTATAACTTTACAGGGTAATAAGGCTTTAAGTCAATTGTTTGCGAATCTAAAAAAAAAATATATTCTCGAAGCATGGTAGTCTCAACACCTGGAGTCCAATTTCCGGACATGAAAGTCTTGCCAAGGATATTCAAATACTGGGATGCAGTTTTTTCGTCCGTCTCTTTGGTTAGCCCAGCCTTCGATAATGTGACACTGCCTGCATACTGATGAGTTGCTAGTCAATAAATGCGCCCCTAAATTTCGTGTGCTCCATTGCCCCCACTCCCCAATCTATTCGCCACAACAGAGCGGCACTGTCCTCTCGGGAGACGGCGCCTGACCGTACTACAAGCTTGCGACCAAGCCTGAACACAAATCGCTTTCCAGTTGGAAAGCGACAGGGAGCTCCGGAAGTTAACACGTATAGGGAGAGGGGGATGGGCCCCAACGGGAGCGGAGCCTGTACGACGCCGCGAGTTTCCCGAAGCGCTTCCCGAGCTGCCTAATGGATTTGCGTTGACTGGCCATAACTCTTCGAGCAGCGCGCAACCCAAGTCAAGCGAAAGCAACGGGAAGCTCGCATTTTCAAGTCAGGACGTGAACGTTTCAGGAGGGTCAGAGGAAAGCAAGTGCGCGTCAATGATTAGGGCATCACGCCTGGATGTGATGAGACTACTATTCGATGGTTTACATCGACAGTAGCTGTGATGCAGAAGCTGGGTGGCACAGCTGCAGCCGGCATCTAGAATAGTATTACAATATTTGCAAGAGTGGCTTAAAACCGGTAATGATCAGACTATCGATAGCTTTCACGGATACTCTGAGAACTGCCGTAACTTCTGGTGTATCTTAGCTCAGACTTAACTCCAGAATATTCCTTATCGTGTCCAATAACCAACATCGCGATGAACACGTTTGTTCTCGGCTTATTATTGTTTTAAACAGGAGCCGTAGCTGGTTTCGCTCCAGACTGGTCGTGTAACTGAAGACCGCTTCAGCAGCTACTGAAATTCGCAAGCAATGGCTGGCCAATTAAATACAAAAAAGAAAGAAAAAGGAAAAAATAAAAAAAAAATGAAAGAGTTAACTTTAAAGAAGCAACGAGGAAAAAAACACACCAGTAGTGCGAAGCTACGAGATGGAATAGAAGAAATAGAATAAGGCAATAATAATTATGATATGAAAATTTTTGATGCCAAGAAGGAAAACCGAGTGTGCATTGGTTTGAGTTGCATCCTTGGCCTCGCCAGAGAGAAACATTGTGCATCTGACGATCTTGGATGAACAGCATAGCCTTCCACAGCATTGCTCTCGATTTAGGTTCTTTTGGCAGGACCATATCATGTAGCACAGATTTGCTATCATCGCGCATTGAGCGCATTTCGGTTGGCACAGTTTCGTGCACGCGTTGTGTAGCTATCTGGGACTTGTGTAGAAGTTGGCTGGAATCATACACTAAACATTTTTTTGTTTAAACGTTCGCCAGTGGGCCAGTTCTCTCCGCATGACTATTTGTTGCTGAAGCACAGCAGATACGATGATGAGTGCGGTGATGTAGTTGTGTTCTGTGCGCTCAGGAGCCCGAGGTCGGAGCAGTTTGCGACGGAGAGAACGCCTTAATTCCTCTCCAAAGGTTGATATCCGGGTGCGATACCTGTACATTCCGCAATTTCTTTTTGTTCAAGGTGGAGGGTAAGGGTAAGTATGAGAGGGTGAGATCGGAATCCATCCCTCCAGGAGCTTTTTTGGACACGGAGTTAGACAAGCTACTCCTATGTCCCGCAGGCATAATCCTCACATTAAAGAACCGCAGTTGATCGAAATGTCCGGAGCCTTCCACTACGGCCTCTCTCATTGCCTTGGAGAGCTGCTTTGGGAAGTCAAACCCTATAAAACGTCCAACCAACCAAACCCTGTTTTTGTGACTGGGTTAAGAAAGAGCTTTGTATCTGTCACGTGGTCCTTTACATACATAATACGATAGTTTATGACTTTATGCTATTAAATATGTGTGGGACAACTGAGGTACAAATTCAAAGAATAATGACTAAGCGAGGAGTGAACAGCATGTACTCGAATGCAGATCTGCAAGGGTGTATATGGCAAACAGGCGTCATTACCACTGTCGCGTCATGTTCTTAAAGACGGAGCCTAAGTGTCCCCTCAGTTTTATTCAGCATAGCAGTTGTGTACAGTTTCCAACAACAAATTGGTGGAGTGATAATTTTTCTGACATGCTTGATTTCTCGGACTTTCTTACAGCATCACAGCATAACTTCTAGAGCCAATGTATGGGCGTGCCCATTTGTTCGAATGCATCGCGGCTGACTCATGACACGAGATCCTTATTTACCAGCCGGACTTTAGGTAAAAGTTGTGCAGGCTACTTGAGAGACTGTAAAAAAAGATCAAGCTTGCTCGCGTTGAGAAAACAAATCAGTAGAGAAAGGAAACAAAATCAGCAGCTTAACCTCGGTCACACTCAAGAGGGAGTGACTGTTGTACGATTAATATATATTTGGATGCTACTGTCGAAAGCTGTTAAAGATATGTGGTGGCGTTGTAGCATAAAATTTAATTTATACTACTAAACAATAATAAATAATTAGGGCCGCTAATTAGTATACTTCAATTGTGAATCCTACACGACGTCTACTTCAATTCTATTGAATAATATATGCCTTGGTGATGTAGCGAAATGTTCAATTTCTAATCACAGTTATCTAATTAAGGTAATTAATGCCTGCAATTAGTCCGGTATTGTTGCATTCGACATATGCTGTCTGTAGACAGATATCTTGAAGATTGTACGTAAATTTTAATTTTTATTCGCAAGTACCTAATTAATTGTATATACAACGCGATCAATAAGTTTAATTACTTTGCACCTGTTCCCCATAGCTTAGTTCACCATAGCGAGACCGGTCGTTAAGCAGGATAAGTCCTAGTCTGATCATGGTGAGTTTGAAGGCAATCCGCATCAGTCCCCGGGTTGATGTCACGAATACTAGTGCCATCAAAGTAAAAGGAAAGAAAGGAATATAGGAGTATACATAAAGTTTAAAAGCAGTTATACATCAGGTCAAAAAACGAAAAGAACTCGCAGAAAAAGATAAAAAAAGAGACAAACAAGAGGCCAACAACAATAAAAACAACAAGAATGGAACTAAATTTGACGTCACAGCTCTCAACGCATGCTCCAATTAAGCCGTAGTGTATTTTGCCCAATGTGGCTAACGGCTTGTCTCAGCGGACCGGTTTCCCCTTCCCCTTTTTACATGGATAATATATCATTATATCACCGCAGACGTTTGCCATAATAAGGCTTGGAGGAGCACAGACAGTCACGTACAAACCACTCGCAACTGAAAGGTGCCCTTCGGAGTCGAGGACACCCACAATGTCATTACTGCGCTTATAGCGAAGGCAAGTACTATGCTTAGAAAACTCGGGCTTAGGAGTTTAAAAAATCGCGCTGCCTTTGACCTGGAAGCCTTCTACTACAGCCTGTCGTATTTGCGTTGCCATGGTTTCTCTTTTGGCGGCCGCTGAAAACGGAAGCAGTCAAGCACAGCGGAGCATCTATAACGCTGACTTTAAAAGTACTCGTGTATTCAGTGCTACGTCTTAACTAGCCCAGTGTAATGGTTCATACGGGCTGTCCCGGGTTCTGTAGCCGTAAAGAAGTAAATAATTCAATAAAATTTATTTCTGATTCATTGTTGTGGTTATAATTCTTCCACAGGTGCGCAAGTTGCAGTTGGGGTGGCTGATAGTTCAGGATGTTCGCACAACCGCGTCATGCAGAGAGGTGTTAAGCGCTATTTCTCGTTCTGGTGACAGCTCGGACAAGTTGTTTACAGTCGTGTCGCTGAACGCTGGTACTTGAAGTCTGCAGGGTAACCGCCACGATTGTTTAGCGTCGACGTAAAGTCCGCGTATAGTATAACGGAAAAGTGCAGTATCCCCGCGATGATCTTAACGTTGACGCACTTCACTAAAAATGTTAATCTGAACACGATACCATTGTTTCAGGTTATGGTAAAAATTTTAAACATGCGCACGTGTTCATCTTTTCATCTTTTCCTACGTGGACGACATGCGGCGATTCATTGGACACGTGGCGCTGCCTGGCAGCTCTTCTTTGTATGGTGTATAAAGGCTGTAGTCCGGGGAAGATTTTATTTTTACTGCTCTGGCACCACGTGCCCCGCTAGGGATGAAACTTCGGAGCACAGATAAAATAAAGACTGCTACCAGTGTAGGTTAAAAAATCGGGACGGCACGAACAGATGCACTTCGCTGGTCACCGCTCTCTGTAAGAGGCTATATTTAATGGAGTCAAAAAGTATTTTATATGTGCGTGTGCTCTTCGGAAAAACAATCGCAAAGCAGTCGCAAAGCAGCAACTACAGAAGGATGACGAGGCTGCCTTTCGCTTTTTAAGCTATAAGCTCAGAAATAAAACGGAATGTTCACTATTTAAGCAAACGCTTTCATTTTTGCTAAAATATACTCTCCTTTAACTTCAGATAACCACTTGCACTTCCAGCGTATATAAAAGCAAAACAAAATGCCATTCTGGACACCCCGCCGGGGGGATAGTATGCCAGCCTAAATTAATCAAGTGGACACGCAGGCAGCAGTCACACCGGCCCCAAACACTGCCTTCTCTCCACCGATTTCTCTGAACTGGGCAGCTATCCTTTTCCTCAAAGGCCATCGCCACGTGGCAGAGTAATCACCTTGCCGTGAATTTTTCTCACAGCTTGCATTTTGTGCGTGCAAAAAGCAAACAGCCACCATACTCCTCTATATATAACGCACGCTGTGCTATCTGGCATAGCCACTGACATGATTTATGACTATTAAATCTCAGGAGCTATCAATATGATCGATATTGCTTTCTGCACATAGTACTAGTGCTCCAAAAGAAAATTGTTTGTTGCTCACTTCTTCACACCAGGACTGATGTGCCCGGTTGGGCACCATGCACTTATGAACCTAGCTTGAAGTAACTTAGTAAGGTTCTACAAACAATACGTACCATATCAGATGTCCGGCTTTCTCGGAACAATGAGTGCCGCGAACATGATTCTCGGTGTTTTTCGTGAGCGTGTTATGAACAAAATTCTATGATGACAGCGGCTGGAACCTTCACTGATGAACACAACTGTTCGCAGCTATTATAACGGAAGGTGGTTTACGGGGAGTCATTAAAAGTCCTCCGTGGCCACACCGAGTTAAACATGCGTTTTGAGTGTTGAGCGGAGGACTGAATAGATGCAGGTGGTTAGAGCTGGCTTATAATGGTGTGCTTGTTGCTGATATAGGCTAACGATCAGGAGTATGAAAATTTGGCGGCAGAAATTGTTCTTGAGTGTTCTGAAAAGTTAGGCGAACTTTGAAAAGTGAGTAAGAAACGGAACTAAAAGGGGAAAGCAAGTAAGGTTCGGAACGTTATCTCAAACGCTTTATTCTGCTGATGGCGCACATGCTAATAAGATAACTGCAGCAAATATCGGGAGAAAACGCATGTTCAAGCCAAAAGAACATCGCTGATATCACAGCAAACACTGAGAAAACACTACAGGAGTGCACTGTGAAAACTTAGGCGAGTAAACAACACATCTGTCAAGAAATAACCCTAATTAAATTTGCAGATTACTGGAAAAGGAGGAGGCAAGTTGCGAGTCTGGATGAGTGAGGACGTTATGGATAGAATCAAGCAATGGCCAGTGGCTACGAGAAAGCACTGACATGTAGTACAAAAGGCAAAGCCAAGAAATTGGGAATTAATTAGCAATTAAACTCAGCACGCACAGATCCTAGCACTCTGTAAAATAAAGATGTTCAAATATCACTGGATAATTTAAATACGAGATGCAGTTGAAAGTAAAAAAAAACTATTCGGACTGATATGATATTCGGTGAGGTGAATTTATGCCGCAGCTCTTTACGTTAATGAGAACCTGGAGCGTGAGGAAGGAGAGCACATCTGTTCTGTTTACTGTGCAGCACCTTCGTCACAGGAACAGCTAGGGTGCCAAATTGGCCAATTTTGATAAAACAAATAATATAACCAATGATAAACAGCTGGTTTTCGACGGTTCGTGGCGCGAAGGGTGAGTGCTGCGCTGTTGAACGCGAGCAAAGGTAGTTTGATTGCGCGGTTTACGTCATGTTTTAAATATTTTTCTTTGCGTTACTCGGTGACATTTTCTTGAATATGTGCAGGGGCGAAAGCATTAACGGGTCTTTCGGCATACCTACGCTGTAGTCTACCAAAAGGTCGAGAGATGTTAAATCCTGGGCCTGACAGGATATTTGTAACAACTTGACCACTTCCGGTAAAGTGGCCACACAGAACACTCTGTCCCGGGGCGCTTAAACTTCGCCTATAAATGCTATGTAAGCACTGCGCGTTAACCTAACCTTCATTTGTAAATACTCATCATTATCGGTCGTCTTCGGCTGCGCAGAAGCCAAAGTATTGACCGAACGCTGCAAGTTGGTAACTGCTGCATCTCGCAAGAGTAAGCGAACCTACAGGTGCTTCTTCTTGTTTCGCAGCGGTCGCAGTAATCTCAGCATATGTCGCCACGTAGGAAGGAACTGGTGGTTCTGCAGCCATGGCGAGTGAACGAGGCTATCTTGTCATTGATGATGTCACGAACCTCAGTAGAGAGAGCAGATGGACGAGAAATGCAGCGACTGAAGAAATGTCATTGTGTAGCTCCTCACGAATAATGGAGCGGATCAGAGTGCACAGGTCCACCTCAGGAATGAGGCTTGGATTCCAGGTGTTGTTGAGCCACCGCGCCTGGAGATGCATGTTAAAGTCACTGGAAAGAGGCGCGAATGTCACATAACGTAAATGGATTCTGAGCAGCTGGAGCTGCGAAGGCAAAAGAGCCAATGAATTTTACAATGTGGCGAACGCGTTCACCTACAGCCATTGCGGTGTTGGCTCACCGACAAAAGGTGGGACGTCTTCAATGTACGATGGGTCGGTCGCTGCCGAAAGCTGCACGTGGGTATCTAACTTCTTTTGGAATGCTTTCGGATAAGTACCAAGAGCGCCAAACTTCTACAGAATCTGGTAGGTGAAGTGGGACCAGTCAGTAATGGAGTCCTAATGGTTCAGGAAACTGGTCTTAGCTACGCCACTTAGGTAAAATGAGACGTTTATTAGCTTCATGGAAGCGTCCCAGCGATTAAAAGCGCTTACTCGGTCATACTGCTGGAGCCAGTCGTCGACGTCATCAGCTCGGAGACTGGCGACAACAGCAGGGTCCCGCTGGCGGTAGCAGACCGACCAAACAGGCAGGCCCAACGGCAGAGGAACAAGAGTAGCAAGGACAGACAGATTGCATTGCAAAGCATTTATTTCATAAGAAAAGGCAGAATGCAAATGATCCGCCCTAGGTCGCTATCAGTCCACGGCTGTCTGCGACCTGAGTAGCCCAATCAATGACCCTGGTTTGAACTCGCTGACCAACACGGCCTCCCATTGCTTGAGAGTAAGGACTTGCATTAGAGATTCTATAGTCATCAGGAGCGCCATGGTCAGCTCATGCTGTTCAACACTTGTCATGGTCATCAGGAGCGCAGACGTCTCCGACAAATGACAGTTTTAGGATGGTGAGGGACTCCTTAACGCTATCGCGGGATGTATATAATGTAAGTCCTGTGCGTGAACCTCATCTTCATCTGCAGATATTTGTCATCATCAGTCATCTTCGGCTGTGATCGCAAAAGAAGAAGTGTTCATCGAACGCTGCTAGTTGGTAGCTGCAGTTGTTTCGTCTCGTCTCAATAGAGTAAAGCGAAGCTGTCAGCGGTTCATCTTGCCCAGCAAGTGGCGGAGGTGTCTCTTGATCCCCACATCCTCTCTTCGGCACAAACTCGACCTCAGTTCCGCTCGTATCGTGGGCGGCTCATATGCCATCATGGCGGCGCGAGCCGACTCGCACCATATTCTGCTGTAACTGCCGTTCCGGCACATGTCGCTGCCGACATGCAATCCTCGAGTACCCATGCTTCATCTGCGAGCCTTTACCTCTAATCTCCACACAACTGCGTTTGCCGTGCAACAGATATTTCTTAAGTGATGAATAATTTTCTCACATGCTACGCTTTGTTACACACATACACGGAACCATATTTTTGATACATATCATTCATTAGCACTGTAAATCTTCGCTGTTTAAGCGTCACTGCTTTTTCTTTCGTTGCTATGAAATAAGATTAGGAATGAACGAAGATTTCAGAGATTGGAATTGTATTCGAATATTTTGTTGACAATTATTTCATTAAATGTCTATTAATGAATGTTCGCAGTTATTTGAAGCGAATTAAATGTGACTTCAAGTTTTCAAATTGACAAGAGGAGGAATAAAGCCTGCCATGTTTTGTCGTGTACTTATTCGAAAATAACCGCCAAAACCTATGCCGCACCAATCTGCCGTAATCAGTATGCGCGGGATAAAAGTTTCATCACCGTAAAGCTACTCATACATATCTTGAAAAATTGAACGACGCCGCGCTCAGGAAATATATTAAAATCTTTGTGATCTCAGGTATTAGAGGTCACGTCTTGCACATATCTGCTACGTTCTCTAGTGTTTCGATGTGCGATTCCACTTTATTTTCTTTCGCTATCAGCAAAAAATGGTAACATTACAAAACGCTTAAACTGCTGGCCCTATGTTAACATACAAACTAATTGTCGCGGCCATTTAGGGGAGAATAAAGTGTAGTGATTGCATCTGCTGTTTTAATTTTATAAGATATAGCTCCACCTCGCAGCGCCGCCACTGGCGTTTGTTTCTTCGCATCGCGTTATATGTTTGTACTAATATTCGCGTGAGTAGCAATAATAGTAAACGTATTCTATTTGTATAACATTCGGCCTCTAGCAGAATTATAACCTATTTTTATACGATTAGGTTAGAAAAAAGCATCATTCGCATCTGTATATAATGGTTGACAATTACTCATAAAACAACACCTTCAGAGGACAATCAAGCGGATACCCATACAAGGATTGTACGTAATAACGTTTTATTACATCTCATTACTTATCCCTTGAAAATATGTCTTCCATTAAAGCAATGGCAATGCCTTAAAAAAAAAAAAAACCAGAAAACAACTGCAGTTTAAAGCCTTCGTAGCCCGAAAGAGTGGCGTGCTTAGTGTGCTAACGTATTTCAAGTTGGCTTAGAAAACTTAAGTTTAGACAGGCAAATGCAACTCGTGTTTAATCCTGCACGAATGAGATCTTTTCTCGCGTGTTTATGTATTTTTTTGGTATTTTCAGTTATGTCCAGGTAACCCTTGGCATACTCCTAGGTATGATGGCAATATTATCAATATAGCTCTTCAATTTTGCATGTCGAGCATAGCAGCAGTGTTAACATATATAAAGAGGGGAATACCTTTTACCTGTGCTCGCAAAGCAACATTATTGGGGAAAACTTATTAATTAGAAAAGACGGCCTTTCTGATTAACTGAATCAAAAGAGGATATATGTTGACGGCCAAAGAAAAAAGAATGCAGCTCGAAATATTTTTACACAAAGGTTGTCCCAAACGGCAAAAAAGCGAGAAATTTTTTGGTGACAATTCTGAGCTGAACGTTGTAACAGCAGTTTTAAATTTTGGTCTTCATTTACTGTACTGACTGCTTATTTGGGCTGAAATTATTGTCCCTACATATTTAGAAATCATAGCACTTAGTAAAAATGTGCTTGCATATGCACATTTAAACATACATACATACATACATACATACATACATACATACATACATACATACATACATACATACATACATACATACATACATACATACATACATACATACATACATACATACATACATACATACATACATACATACATACATACATACATACATACATACATACATACATACATACATACATACATACATACATACATACATACATACATACATACATACATACATACATACATACATACATACTTTTTTTTTCAAAATATATATAATAAAATATTGTCACGACTGAAGTCAGAGGGAGCCGTGAAAGTACACGTAGCCGAAGACCCGAGAATAAGGTCGGCTTGTCGTTCCGAACACAGAGTCACAGAGTCCAGCACCAGCGCGCCGCTCGTGCCAACCACCGCTTCGTTGTCGTCTGCACCAAACACAGCTTCGAGAACAGTTCTCAGGGCGGCGCAGGTGTTCTGTGAACGTCGGTGAAAAAATTATTACGTCATCGAGATAAACAAGGCATGTCTGCCACTTAAGACCTGCGAGCACAGTGTCCATCATCCGCTGGAAGGTGGCAGGAGCACAGCAGAGCCCGAATGGGAGGACGCGGAATTCATAGAGCCCATCCTGGTGTTACGAAGGCAGTTTTTTCACGGTCCCTCTCATCAACTTCAATTTGCCAATAACCACTCCTGAGGTCAATGGAGGAGAAGTACTTGGCTCGGCGAAGTCGGTCGAGAGAGTCATCAATCCGTGGCAGCGGATAGACGTCCTTCTTTGTCATACTGTTCAGTTTCCGATAGTCAACGCAGAAACGAAGTGTTCCGTCTTTCTTATTAACGAGGACTACAGGCGAGGACCATGGGCTGCTTGAAGGTTGAATGACGCCATCGGCGAGCATCTCCTTGACTTGCTGTTGGATAGCGTCTCTCTCTCGAGGAGACACACGATAGGGCTGCTGATGGATGGGTCGAGTGCCTTCATGCGTGATAATCCGGTGTTTAATGACCGACTTAGATGAAGACGTGAAGCACACACGAAACTCCAGCAATAGATCTTGGAGTTGCCTCTTTTCAACGGAGGAAAGGCTAGAATTGATGTCGACAGCGTGTACGGCATCATCCGGTTCAGTGCTAGGCGTAGCTTCCTCTGAAGCAAAACATTCGGCGACTTCGTGCAGATGGTCGACGTAAGCAATGACAGTGCCACGGAACAGATGTCGATGTTCATTGGAGAAATTGGTGACAAGTACCTCCGTCTCTCTTCCACGAAGGAAACAAAGACCTCTTGCCACAGAAACTCCCAAGGCGAGTGAGAGGGAGACATTAGGCTCAACAACCCGGAGGCCGTGATGTGGCTCGTCACAAGTAACTCTGGCGAGGATGCTGGCGCGTGGTGGCACTGTGAGGCTATCATCGGCGACTCGCAGCGTGGAGTGGGACCCGCGGTACTCATGCTTTTCAGTGGACAGTTTGGCGGAAAACGTCACCAAGCAGTTCGGTAGATCTATAGTGGCACCGTGCTCAAGAAGGAAGTCGATGCCAAGAATAACATCACGAGAGCATTCGCGTAGGACGAGAAAATTCGCAACAAATGTGCAGCCTCGCACCGTAACCCGGGCTGTACACATACCCAGTGGTGCAACCACATGTCCGCCTGCCGTACGTATGTCTGGTCCGTTCCATGGCGTCATCACCTTTTTCAGTGTCCTTGTAAGCCGCCCGCTAAGGATAGAATAATCGGCTCCCGTATCAACTAAAGCGCTGACCTCCTTCGTGTCGACGATAATAGGGATGTCCAGGGAGACCCGGCCAAGACCAGGGCCTGTTGACGACGGTTCGGAGTGAAGTGAGCGGTGTGGTGGCGGAAGCTGGACGGCGGTTGGGTGGTCGGCGTCGGGACAATTCAATGTTGACGGCAGGTCGGAGTGAAGCAAGCGGTGCGGCGACGGAAGCTGGGCGGCAGTTGTGTGGTCTGCGTCGGGGCAATTTAAGCGACACGGCGGTGATAACTGGTCGGCGATGCGGACGACGTCGGGGCGATCTGGTCTGTGCGGCGAAAACTGGACAGGAATTCGGCGTTCGACGTCGGGGCGAATCGAGCGGTGCGGCGGTGGAAGCTTTACGGCGAATCGGTGTGCGGCGGCCTCGCCCCCAAAGGTCGCCGGAGCTAGTTTTCCCGATGAGGACTCGAGGAACCATGGCGTCCAGCGGTATACCGTGACCCAGAGGGTGAAGAGCGACGAGGCGAAGGCGAGCGCGACTCGCGACGAGGAGAATGTGGCAGACTGGCGGGTGACGTACGCTGGCGGGTTACGTACTCGGCGATGTCCTGAGGCCGCTGACCAGGCCGTGGACGAGGGCTGTCGGGGGAAAATCCCCTAAGGCCCATCTGACGATAAGGGCACTGCCGGTAGAGGTGACCTGCCTCGCCACAGTGGTAGCAGAGAGGGCGGTTATCTGGAGCGCGCCAGAGATCAGACTTCCGGGGCGCCTGGCGCAAATCTGCCCAAAGGGGCAGCGGTGCCGCAGCGTGCACAGCGATCTGAGGTTGCGCGTAAGGCGAAGGGGTAGGTAGCAGGGCTGGGCGGCGTGTGACATCAGCATAAGTCATCCGCTCGGTGGGGCCCGGGGGTGGTGGTGGAACGACTGTACTTGTTGGTGGCGTGAGTGCGTTCTGGACCTCCTCACGGATGATGCTGGCCAGGGAAGCTGCGCCAGGAGCTCCATGAACTTTCTGGAGCTCCTCGCGAACCACGGTGCGAGTGAGGTCGCGAAGGGAGCTCATATCTGCCCCGGTATTGTAGTCGGTTCGGTCAGACGGCGGTAGTGTGGATATGGAATTCAGCGGCCGACCGTACTGGCTGCATCGCTGCTGTAACAGTTTCTCCATGGTCACAGCTTCAGCCAGAAACGCCGCGACAGTGGTGGGCGGGTTCCGCACGAGGCCGGAAAAAAGCTGTTCTTTGACGCCGTGCATCAGGTGCCGAACCTTCTTCTCCTCACTCATGGACGGGTCGGCGCGATGGCAAAGGCGCATGACGTCTTCAACGTACATTGCGACCCCCTCGTTCTGACGCTGAACTCGAGAGGTCAGGGCACGCTCGGCATTCTCTCGGCGGTCACTGTTGGCGTACGTACCGAGGAGCTGACTTCGGAAGGCCGGCCACGTAGAGAATGTGGCCTCGCGGTTCTCGAACCATGTCCGAGCAGCGTCTTCAAGGCTGAAGTATACGTTCCGCATTTTCGCAGCGTCGTCCCAGCCGTTAAACGTCGCGACTCTTTCATAGTGAGCTAGCCAGTTCTCTGCGTCTTCAAACTGCTCACCGTGAAATGGTTTAGGGGTACGTGGGGTCTGAAGGATGAGACAGGACGAAGGGGTGGAAGGGACAGTCATGGTACGGGCGGGCGGTGTCGTTGCCACAGCCAGAGTCTCTTCGTAAAGAGGGAAGGCCTCGGGGGAGAAGCCTCGGAGCCGTCGGCTGGTACGATGAACAGGAGTGGTCACGAGAGGCGGCCGCGTAGGGTCGTCCGCAGGAGAAGGGATCATCGATGGCACCTCCACCAGTGTCACGACTGAAGTCAGAGGGAGCCGTGAAAGTACACGTAGCCGAAGAACCGAGAATAAGGTCGGCTTGTCGTTTCGAACACAGAGTCACAGAGTCCAGCACCAGCGCGCCGCTCGTGCCAACCACCGCTTCGTTGTCGTCGGCACCAAACACGGCTGTCGCGCGGCGCTAGGCACGTGGCAATATAATTTCAAGTCTTCACCTCTCAGGCCGGAAGAGGCCATATTAGGCGATGTGCACGCATATTATAAATTTTATTCTACGTCCTGAATGAATTCGTACTAAATATAAGAATAGCTATAACAAGAAAGGTGAAGTCATGATAAGCTCTTCCCTTGGAAACTATGTTCTCTGAAACCAAATTATTTTGGCATTTTAAATTTCGGTTTTGTAACTCCAACTTTTGGATGATTTGGCTTGAAATAATTTCTAATACAAGGCGCAGAGCAAAAACGGCAGGCCGTGAACGCACGACGCACACGTTTAGGTGCATCAGGAGGAGACAGTTAAATATTGTTCCACACAGAGCGTAACCGTGCCCCGGCAATAAACTTTCAGAGAATTGATATAGTAATCAGCACTCGATACAGAGCACGAACGTGTTCAATCAGTTCCGATTTTTTTGCGTTGTTAGTTTTAATTTTAATGTGTAACATGAATAAGATCATGGTGAAGATAAGCGTGTACAGGTAATGCTCGCAATTTCTGTCCGCACAAAGTATCTGTGCGTACGCAAAGGATTTCACCCTCTAGACCCCCAAATTTTTACCTCGTCCGAATTTGACCCAAATTAGTGTCTAACCTATATATGCCCAACTCAATTGTGAACTCAAAATTTAGGTGGGCTGCCTCCAAAATGAGAAACTCTATACCCCAAAATATGATTATATTTGAATTTGACCAAAGTTGTCATCTAACCTAATTCCAGTATGACAAATCCATGGTTACTGTCGGATATAGGGGGACCACCCCGAATATTTGGCAGCACTACCCTCACAATTAGGCTCCCGAGTTTGACCAAAATGGGCGTCCAACCTGACTTGACTATGGCCAGCTTAACGGTGACTTCAAAATTTACGTGGGCAACCCGAAAATGTCTACATGCTTACGCATTTAATGCGTGCGGTGGGCTCGTGAACGCTTGAATTTTTTTAGGTTTTGTATGACAATCATTTCTAGAACTGGAGTGTCTTTCCGCAGTTACTTCTACGGCGCAGAAAGCGTAAACTCGTACGTGTTATCCCCACTTCTCCGCAAGTGCTTATCTTTCTGGCAGATCAACATGAAATGATATAAGAGAGCTAGGTCTTTGTCATAGATTGGACGTATTATGCTTATCGTAAAGAAAGTAGGGTTAACACGGAAGCATTAAGGAGTGACAACTACCTGTAGTCTGTGCGTATTTCACAAATGGGTGCGCCTATTCTATTTGAATATTGGTATCAGTGCACTTACCAAGAATTTTAATATCTTCTTGTTGACAGTATCTTCAACTTTATTCAGTTGACTGTTTAGCAATCTGTGAAATGAAGTTCGTGCTTGGCGAGAACTGTTTGGCCCACTGTGAAACACTGAAATCTGAACAAAGAAAAAAGTGCATTCTATAATGTGCTACAGTGATGCTACTGAAACAAAACTCTGTTCTATTCAAGAAGGAGCTCTTTGTGCCTCCACAAAGCTTCCACACCGAACGTGTCAACAGGTCCATTCAATAGTGAGACGTCGCATCTTTCGCGAGGCGGAAGCATACGTGCGTAAGCAAGCAGTCCGTCATTGCGTAAACAGACCAGGCGCTCGAAGAACAATACAGCCTCTGGAAAAGTTAGGCTCACAGCTCCTATTCGTCTCGTCTCGTTCAAAGGCCCCGTGGTTCCTCGTCTTTTGAGCCATAACAATAGGTGAAGTCCGCAGCGGCTTCCATGCCCGTACTGAATTGCAGATTCGAATGCCTGCTACTATGAACTGGTAACGCTTGTTAACGAAAGTGGGATAAAGATGCTTTCGAAAGTGCAGGAAAAGCAATGTGACCTCTTATACGTATCGAGGGCTCCAGTAAGCTTTCAAAACTTGTGCCACGAGTGGGTAGAAATTGGCTCTGCTCTGGTCGGTCTAGCTGCACAATTGATGGCAAAAGGAGTTAAGGTTCAGCGACAAACGGAGGAAGACAAAGAGGTGTTGTCTACCGGCAGTCGATGTATGGTGGCATTTCCAAATTTCCAAAGCATTCATACGGCTTTATGGATGCAAGCATTGCAGATGAAACTTTTTTGTCGCAGACAAAGTAAAACATTAAAAATAAACAGGTATTTTTCTGGAGTAAGCCTCAGCGGTGTCCAGCAAGGCGGAATTGAATCAACAGTGCCGACAGATATTGCGAATGCTAGAAATAAGTCTAATTCGTCTCTGTGGTCATAGGCTTCGGCTACCTTAAAGATGTTAAGAGGAAATCCAAAAACGTTACGCTAGATAGTACATAGAACCAAGTCTAATAGTATTCTTAAAAAAAAAAATTAACACTTGGAGTTTCGCAAACTGAGGTTCTGATATGAGCCGCTGTTGCATCTTACGCTCTCTAAATAGAGGGTATGTTAAAGCCTAATGACAAAGAACAGGGGCGCAGAAGAAGAAAAGGCGCTTAAATCGTTACCGACTTGCTTCTACAGCTAAGCTTTTCTTTTTATTTTTTGATAATAAGCGCGCGCGCGCAGAATAGGACTGCTAGGTTAGGTTTGGTTTGTGAGGTTTAACGTCCCAAATCAACTCAGGCAATGAGAGACGCCGTAGTCGAGGACTCCGGAAATTTCGACCACCTGGGGTTATTGAACGTGCAATGACATCGCACAGCACACGGGCGCCTTGCTTTTTGCCTCCACCGAAAAGCGGCCGCCGAGAGAATAGGGCTGCGTTCCACCATTACAAATCATCCAGTAGTGCTACAACCTTTGTGCTTGAAGAAGGAAGAAAATTGCCACGAGCTGAAGATGCAATAAAGAAAGCGGAATTCACATAATTCAGCAACACTCATATGTCGCAACATACCTTATAAAGAGCCTAATGGAGATCGCGAAAGCCTATGCTCATTTTTCGTCCGTCCAGTTTAGTTACTCATGGAAGACCCAATGCTTCAATAACTATTTTTTAACATCAACGATTGATTAACCAACGCTATTTAATGTATTCAGATAATTACAGCTGGATTACTAACTATACGGGCAGCCTGCTGTTATCCTTGCAAAGCCGAATGGTCCTCATCTGATCAGGTACTCCGGTCTGGCAGTGGCTCCCGCTCCTTGCTGGCGTATCTCCTTTTTATTCATTATTATTAGAAGTTCAATAAACGCGCTTACCAAAACTTTCATGTTTCGTAGACCTATGTCTTGACAATATTATAGTGTACACCTCAATACGGTTTCATATCAACTTAGCCACTAAAATTCTTGACGAATCTAACAAGTTTGATAAATGCCGATGCGAAAGAGATCAATGCAAGTGTAGATAACAATTATGCGCCCAGCACCCTTACAACACCTTCAGAGAACAAAGCTTAAGAATCTCGTTAAACTAAGATAACCGTCAGGATATTTTAGGTCTTGTCCACGGACATTGTAACGCACAATTCACTTTTATCTTTGACATACGCAACAACAATACAACTGCTACGTTGCGTTACCCATCACAGTCCACATGTTTTGCTCGCCGTTTTCAGTTTTTGTGATTTCACATAGTCTTGTGTACAAATTCTAATACACCTTTTACTTCAACTACTTGTCAATATTTCATCAATTTATCTTCATATTTCAACTTCATCCAGATTGTTATTAGACCTAGATAAATCGCAGATTCTTCGGAAACACAATACCCTTAGCTCTTTGCCCCAACAAAGAAGTATCTTTAAAATTAAACACCTGTCTACAACAAGCGGTCTTATTGCACAAAGTTTTTTTATCATTGCGTCGCAAAAGAGAACTAGAAAAATCAAAACTTTTCACAATTTCAATGAAACAGAGTTCTACCTAATTAACAGCGAGCAGGTATACTGTATATCCGCGTTATTAGGAGGTTTCTGGGGACCCTTCTCAGAAGGAAATAATGAAATAAAACAGCGCAAGGAACGGGATGAAACACGAAGAAAAAGAAACACGGACACAGCAGTCTGTCGTCAGATTAATGAACTACTGTCTGCCTGAAAAATGTAGTGCCGTCAAGAAACACCGCTGTTAATCTCATATGAGGCCTCTATATACCCGGAAATAAATACTCTTGTACCATCTAGCCAAACGCTCACAAAACAAAGTGCCGTCAAGTGAATATATATGCACGTATTGCACGTCTTAGAGATCTGGTGTTGAACCTCAAGACCAGTGGGCTTAAGGCATCCAAGTCACGAGTTTATTCAGCATGAGCTTCCAACAGAGAAACTTAGGAACGATCGTGAGGCTAAAAACTTAGGTTGGTACTTATAAAAGTACGGGCATTTTGATGTAAAACAAAAGCGGTGTTTCAAGAGTAATTCCAGATAGGGTAGACGTGGCGCTGGAGTTCTAGTAGTTTGATGCCACACACTTAGAGAGTATGTTCTTAAATCTCAATGAAATTATTGAAGTGGGATTGCTGGTTTTTGAGTAGTATGGTGTGGAGCGGCGGTAACCTGAGCCACACAGCCGAAACAATTCTCCCGGGTGTCACCAGTAAACAGCCTTTTACAATCCTTCAATATTGGACGTTAAGCATCATGATGTGGGACAGCAGTGAGGAAAAAAAAGCTATTAGTGATTTGCCTACGCAGTACTTCGAGCAGCACGTTCTTCATATTCCGCCAGAAAAAAAAAAAAAAAAGACGCCGAAATTCCTAGCGGTGCTCATTCGAAGATACGAAAAAGAGGCCAAACAGGTCAACGCCATGGAGGCCTCATCGGTTCCAAAAGGCATGCAGGGGTACTGCCGCATAACCTTAGGCTTTGACACTGATCGAAGATTGCGACGTATTTTTTATTGCCGTCTACGTTTCAGCCAATGAAAGCACTCACGGAGTCTGCCAATCGTGCAGGGGAACCCCCAGTGACTCAATGCAATTCCCATATGCATGACGTGCGATACATCATTTCAGAGGTTGGTAATTACTGATAACGATGAAAGAAGAGGTTAGTCAATGTTGCATACAGAGAGGGGACTCGAATTTCACCGTGATGAAAAAGTTGGATGTGGAGGATGAAAGCAGTATCACCGAAACGGATGGACTATTTTCAACACAATGCTGCTTTATTATGGTCTGAAAGCCCAGAGTATTTTTGTGTCATCAAAGCTTCATTTTTCTGGCGTCGAATCGCGGCCTCCGTGGACGTGGTTTAATCCCGTGTTTTCCTATCCTGGTAATGCATACATTTTGTGAACTTTTCCTACTCATTGTTTTTATTGCTTGCTTTTTGAAGAGGAATAGGAATAGTGCCAATTGAACGATGTCATTAGGGTATACTTATTCAAGAGTAAGCACTAAAAACAGATAAATTTGTGCGCTCATATTGCTTTGTTCGAAAGAGAGGGAGGAGCAAGAGTTTTACGAACTGACTGCAACGATGCGCAGTTTTCTCGCAGCACTATTTTCGCCTTAGAAACGCTGATCACATTCTAGCTATCGTTTGCACTATATAAAGAAAAATAAACAGGCGTTAATCACTGATCTTGCGGTCATATTAAGCATTATTTTTTTGTGTGAAGGAACCTGTACTTTAGTCTCCAAACGAGACTGCAAAAGGAAGAGCTAGGACAACTTTCCACCCGTGGTATTGTGTCAGCTTTAAAGAGGGACACGAGCATAGATTTCTAATTCATGGTGGAAGGCTAATAGGCGGGGATATCAGAGCAAAAACTTGTCACTTTATCGCCCTTACACAGTTACTTTTGTTTTTCACTCGTTCTTCTTGCGCCTGCCTTAAAGCTTTCAATTTCATTGAAGATATTTCGCTCTGAAAATATACAGAAATGGGTTTTCTTAGTGAGAGGCCAATTTTTTCTAATTTGCGTCATTTCATGCACAATGGACTTCTTTGCTTCACTTAACTTTAGGAAATCGAAACGGACATGGCAATATAGAACGAAAATTTCGGTCCTTTCGAGTCCGTGACATTAATGTAGCTACCGATGTAGCTCGATCATAAACGAAATGAGCCTGTACTCATCGCTTAAAAATGGCCGATCGTTTCCTGGTTCAACTATAGCAAATGATGACTGGCGACCATGAACAAAATTCAGCCACTATAGCTGCTGCACTCAATAATGCTTTTAGGAAGCAAGACCATAAAGCGATTCCAGGAAGTATGCCAGAAACGATGGATGCTTGTGCGGTAGTGATATCTAGCTTCTTTTAATTTTTTTAATTTGACACTTTCTGGTCAGTATGTCCCTTGCCAAGTAGAAATGAGAATTCATTTAATCCAATAATTAAAACAGCGTACACTGGTTTGATGCGTAGCTTCAAATACGTTGGCTTCTTTCATGTCATTTTCATACAAGACTGCTGCTTGAACTTTGCTTCATTGCTGCCATGCTTGTTAATGCTTTTCGCTTAACTCCTGCTTGATTATGCTCATTCCCTGTTCACAAAGTGTCAAAGGCGTATTTGATAAGCGCCATCAGGCTCATGACAGCTTAAAGATTCAGTTATAATTTTGTGAGGTGACGTGAACACAAGGAATAATACTTGCAAGCAGCAAATCTTTAACAATAAGTAAGCCATTACTCATCGCTTTTGTATGTAACAAACAATTCTGCCTGCAATGTGGACAAATTACGTCTAGATTCGTTCAACATGCGCTCCTATTGCATTTGATTCGTTCAAACACACACACACACACACACACACACACAAACACGCACGCACGCACGCATGCATGCAGTGAATCAAATTTAATTCCTGTCATCCGAGAAACAGTACGGTTGCCTGTGTTTCGTATGTTTCATTCACTTTGCCTGCAGAATGCAAAGCGGTCATTTAGGCATGCTCTTTGCTTGGAAGCGCAAACAGCATTTTAGTTTGCTTTTGGTTATTTTCTACCTGACATTATAGGAGCACAATCAGTTCTTAAGGATTCGGACTGTGTTCCTGTCACGAGGTCTTGCTGTTTAAAGTGTCTAGCGAAATATCATTAATTGTTCCGGTCATAGAAAGCCAGCATCGACGTCGTCGCCAGAGTCCCTCACCTTGAGCGAAAAACCCCTATTATTTTACAGGGTCATGATGTCACAGCCACACGACCTCATTCGATAATTCCAAACGCTCCCATTACAAAGGACGTGAAACGTAAAATAAACTTAATAAAAACGGGACATGTAATCTGAATTGAGGGGCGCACTCATCAAATTCGTTTATAAGTAATTTATTTCGCTTACCGACTATGGCACGCTCGATATGCTTGCATGATGTCAGGTAAATCGACAGTTTAAATTTATATGTCCTGTGTTTTTCACATAAAGTGATGCCTTCCGACTAGCTCGGCGTGGGGCAGTGGGTAGGCCGCTGGACTGTTATGGACAATGGTGCGGGGTCAAATTCCGACCACGGCTGCTGCTTTTCGACGGAGGCGAAAAGCAAGGCTAACGGCCTCAGCATAATGGACCTCCACTTTGCATGCAAAATCAGCGCACGTGAAAGAGCTCCATGGGTGGTCGAAATTTTCGGAGCCCTCTATTTCGGTATCCCTCATAGTCTGAGTCGCGTGGGACGTTAAACCCTATAAACCAATCCAAATTATGCCTCCAACTAAACGCTAATTAGTTATGTGACCATTTAAAGAGAACAAGAAACCAGTATTTAGTCATAACCTTTAGGCAGAAGTCCACCAACCATGCTTTCTTTATTTTTCCGAGGCAAGTATATGTTCATCATCCAAACAAAGCGTGATTCTTTCCACTTGTGCAATGTGACTTAACCAAGGTCATTTTGGTGAGCGCTTTGCGTGTGCTCTCCCATCCTCGTGGAATTTGTAAGTTGTTTTGTACTTTTTTCTGTATTCTATTTTTGTATCTAAATCTGTCGGCAATGCACTCTTTACTATGTATTTCGTTATTTATTTTCAGTGTTGCTTCATAAATGTTCTTACAATAATATTATTCTTTATGTTGCCTGTCGAAATCTATTACCATGGGAGGTCCCAACTGCGGTCTTGTACCATGGGACCTCTCGCTGTATATTCTTGTACGCTGTTTTTTTATTCGAAAATAAACTTTCAACTTCAACTTCAACTTCATCCCTCGACCACGCATGACTTTCATATGGTCTTTTGACTACTGGCGCATAGCTCCGGCATAGTATCGCGTCAAGTGCAGCATATAAAATGATGTCGTTTGAAATAACAAAGGATTTCGGAAAGGGGAGAAAAAAGGTCTACATAGTGCCATGGTCAGAAGAATGCCAAGCTTGAGGGCTAAACTAATTTCACAGTGAGACATGCGCTGCCCAAGCTAGAAAAGCACACCCCGCTGACAAAGTACAATGTGATGAACGAAGCAGGAAGCAAATAAAACATTGCATTCATCAATGTAGCTGAGATACGAGCACGCAAATGACCACGATGCTTCCTAAATGGGCAAGGGCACAGTTACCTACCAGATATGACCACAGATTTATACACGCTTAAGTAAGGAACTACAAGCGCAGCCACATGTATACCCGCTCCGTCATCTCGTTTCTGAACTCCTCAGGGGTGTATACTTTTCCTATGTGCGTCCTCCTTGAGCTCGCTAGAGCGTCTCGCTCTTGCTTCCATGAGCGATAACACTGAATTAATTATCCCGCTGGTATTGATGATAGCTTCGATGGCTATTCTGAGTCAACACCATGGAAGCGTAATATAATATTAATACGGAAAGTTGAGCTAGTTGGTACATGATTGCAAATTACAAGCGCTGCGACGGAGAACAAAAACGAGAGAGTAAAGACAAGGACAGGCGCTACTATCAACTGAACGTTTATTCGAAGAACACAGATTAAATACTCGCAGAAGACAACCAAAGGCACATGCGCTTCACAGAATTTTCCTAGCTGTCCAGATATACAATCTCACATTCTTGGATGCTTACAGATGGTGAGCTCACGCACGTGTCACTGTTCTTATGGATGTGATATGACTCTGACAGTTCTGTAGTCATGTGATCTTTGTGTCTAAACTTAATCTTGGTTTTGTTAAAAAGCGGTAGGCATTTTTTCCTACTAGGCACATTTGACCCACTAGGTTTATTCAAATGACAGTCCCTGTAATGAAGGGCCAAATTGGATGAGGGGGCACTATTCAAAGAAGTGTTATGCTGGCGCAGGCGCGTATTAATACATTTGCCGGTTTGCCCTATGTAATTTTTCCCATATTTAAAAGGTACTTCATACACAACCCCTTTATATAATATTAAGTGCCCGTCCTGACTTATTTTTTATTTCTTAATTGATGCTGCTTTGTGCACATGCTTCGCTGCCTTGCCAGAAATAAAGGCGTTATTCTTGCCCCTATGGTTGCGTTTATGATGTGTGAAGGCGACACTGTTGTCCGAAAGGCAGGAATTTGCGAGAGACTCCATTAGCATAATGAACCTTCACCGCAAACAAATTCTGCGATGAATATGAGAAACTCTAGAGATTGAGCTTCACAGATATCTCACAAATAGTACGAAAAGCAATTTATATTGAAAGCACTTAATATGAAGCCTAAATATAGTGCCGAAGGTGTTATGTTTTCCTAGTCGCCATATATCTTATGCAGACATGGGAGCACCTGACATTTCATTTTACCTATGTTTCTTTGCGATTTCTTTTTACTCTGCATAAAACCGTAGAAACAAGGACCATCCGGTAGCAATTGAAGCAGCTGGATAAATTAGTACTGGCTTGCCTGCTGTTCCTACTATGCAGATCTTCGAGGACGATCAGATGCCATAGACGCAACCGTCGCCACTACTTAGCTGCCGCAATGCCGATGCAAGTTTTCTGCGGCAAATCCTCGGCATTATTTGGAGGGGCTCAACAGCACCGCTTAACTACAAAAAGCTGTGTGGTCAATAAGGGTCGTCCTTTAAGAGCAATCCAACGAGCCGAAGGTGGCAGCAGTGGCAAGCCATTTGTGTTCCCTATGCACGTAATATGTTGACATGTAAGCGCGATGTGAGCAGCATTCGCCTTATTTCAGTGCCACATATAAGAAATAAGTCCACCTTTCACGTCCACACGGTGTACCAGGAACTATCATCCAGTTACCAGACAACTATAACGAAATAAGGGGCTTGTTATTGCATACAACTGAAGGAACTAAGGCAAGCAGAAAGGATTATGTGCTTGTTGTGTAGATGAAAGATTAATGGTGTTGTTATTGATGCTGGAAGGGCAGCTGAATAAAAAGTAAAATAATTCCCATTTCGCTGGTGTAACATGTGGCACATATAATCAGTGATGTCATATTTTTTAAAAAACAACAAGAACAACGACCTCAAAATCTTTTTTTTTTTTCACACAACTACACGAAAACAGCTACCATCATCTGTCCTGCCAAGCTTGTCAAGAAAACCCCCCGTTATATATATATATGCTCTTTCAAGCTCCACACGAGAATAGTAGTATTTTAAATGATTGACACGGCATTTTATTAATTTTTTTTTCTTTGTAAGCGCGCAGTCTTCTTTGACCTTCCCTTTCGTGGTGACCGTGAAGTACACGCCACTAACGGCTGACTCAGATGGCAGGGAGAGTCCATCGTTCTAGTCATGCTTGACGGCACGGGGTGTATTCACCAAAGTTTAGTGGGGCCCTCGATCTACACAAGCCATCGAACTATATATTCTTTTGATGTCTAGTGTTCCCGTATTTTCTATCATTTACCTGATGATCTCTGTTCTTCACTAGATCACTCAACACGTTTAACCTCTCCTCCATCACAAGTTGTTGGAATGTGGAAGAGAGATATATATACACGTAGGCCCTTCTGTATTACTGGAAATACAATTTTATAAAATTCGAAAAATTGAGTGCCAGAAGAGTCGTTTGTGCATCCCGCTCTAAACAGATCACTTTTCATTCCATTCTTGAATTTGAATTCAAAGTTGCATTACGCTGTTTCTCAGTCTAGTGGTCGTTGAAGGCTTCAGAATGGCAGGGTAGCTGAGTGGTTTGGGTGGTGGCTGAGTTGAGTCAGGTAAGAGATATGCAATATTTTACCCGTCATCGGTCTTTCAGGGGAGTTTAACACTGTCTTGGTTAACTGAGCTAAATGAAAGAACGTTCTTGCGGCCTATTAGGTCCATGTACGGAGAAAGGAAAAACTACGCTACAAGACGACGATGAAGGGGAAGAAATGAGCACAACACCGTAAGCGCAGACTGCCAACTCTTTCATTTTTTCCATTTTAATATCTGAGAGATCCTCCTTAGGTGTATTACATAAGGCGTTCATACACGATAGGCGGCAACAGTTAGACAGAACATCAGGGGACACGTGATGCCAATGATGTGGTGGGGAAGGTAGTTTCAGTCGGCTGCTGTTCTCAAAACGAATGACGTTGAAAAGGTGGTTGTACTGTTTATTGTCAAAGCTGAAGCATAGGCGATATAGACTGGAACCAAGGCACGTGATGACTTCTATTACACGGTCAAATACATACGCATATAAACATAGGTTAGGAATGACCAAGGAACCGATATCAAATCATGAATCACGCTTTAAGCAAGAGAGACAAGGTAACCTCGCAGCAGACAACAATGCGTTAAATGTACGAAAGGAAGAAACCGAAAACGAAAACAAAACAAAAATATAAGACTGCAGAAGGCAAGTAGATCCAAAAACAAAAAGCAAGAGTAAAGTAAAAGCAAAGAAGACAAAACCGGCATAGGAACCTGGTGTCTGAAACAAGGTGGCGGTGAAGATTAAGAGATAGAGACAAACAAACAACCATAGTATAGGCGAAGATGGGCAGTAAAATTTATGACTATGAAACAAGAACGGGGTGATGGAAAGCAACAAACAACCATAGTGAAAGCGAAGATGGAAAGTAAAATTATAGAGAATGAAAAAAATATTAAGGGCGAGGGCAAACAACAAAGAAAGCATAGCGTAGAAATTAAAATCAAAAGGAATAAAAGGAAATGAATGGCTTTTTGGCATCCCAGACAGCAAAGGTAGAAGAAGGAGAACACAACGCCAAGAGCTTGAGAAAAAACATTTACAAATGGCCTTTCAGAAAAAGCGATTTCATTAGTAAAAGTTAAATGAATGTATGCTGATATAGTTGGCACTACGTTACTGAAGGGGAAAGCTTCAACGATCTCCCTTTCTGTTCTGTCACTCGCCATGGACAAGAAAGTGGTTCTGTCAGGGGTCGGCATTCAGAGAACCGTTTTCTTGCCTCTAATCTTTCCTTTACAACTACAGAAATGTTGAGCTACGTTGCCTCTAAAGTTGTTCTTCCCAGTCAGCTTGTTCTCGCGTTCCCTATCCTTAAAGTACCTACCCGTCTGCTCAATATAGAACTGGTCGTACTTAAGGGGGCAATTGTACACCACACCCCAGGTACACTTCTTGAATGGCTTTCTGTGCTTCTTAGCGCACCGAGGCCTTAATTGCTCTTCTTTTGCTACCAAAGGACATATACGCTGCTAAACTGGCATGTTACCGGGAAGGTGACTTTAACCTCGTAACTGCTTGTCACTTTTTTGACGTTGTGCCAGTCGCGGTGAATGCATGATATCACCTGCAAGTGGTCGTTCTTGAAAGTATCTTTGTTTTTTCCGTGCTTTGATTTTGTTGAGTAGGCATTCATATGCACTGGTGATTAGGTGCCAAGGGTTTGCCGCAAAACTGTTACTTATCTGCGCAAGTACTTGATCACTTAAAAAATATTATTCCGTGCCTGGGTTCTCACCTATGTAGCCTGTGCTTCAGCCTGTGCTTCAGCTTCAGTCTGCGCTTGTGGTGTTGGGTTCGTTCTTTCCCCTTCGTTTTCATCTTGTAGCGCAACTTTTCCTTTCTTCGAACTGAAAGAACCTCAAAGATCCTTCGGCCACTGCCGCTATGCTCACATTCTTAGTTATACAGGTTCGCCTATGCTGCTGTTGAATAACTGGAAGGTGCGGGGAGCATGGTTTCCCAAAGAACATAACTCACATAAAAGTGGCAAATGCTGCAAGAGCAAAAGTGGTTTTGGCGATATAAAACACCTTGCTAACCGCGGTGCATAGAAAGTCGCACTAATTGCACCAGGACACTTTCTCTTTTTAGACCACCGTACAAAGAAAGGACGACCGCACCTTGTCGGCCACTAGCACAAGGGAATGAAGCACTAGGTTGTCCGAAGGAGGGTTCTGTCAGCCAGTTAGGAGTGGAAGACTTGAGCACGCGCGAGCTCTTGATTTGTCGAA
The DNA here is from genome assembly GCF_055883805.1 of Amblyomma maculatum. Taxonomy (NCBI): domain Eukaryota; kingdom Metazoa; phylum Arthropoda; class Arachnida; order Ixodida; family Ixodidae; genus Amblyomma; species Amblyomma maculatum. The sequence continues at coordinate 66,583,653 of NC_139347.1, read as the reverse complement.
GTGAGCTTGTGTTGGCCTTCAATAGTACTCTTGTTTCTCCTTAATGACATCGCGCCTAGAGGCTTTGTGCCGACGAAGTAATTGGTGTTGGTAGGGTGTTTTTTTTTCTTTCCAAAAAAGTACCTGCGGCTCAATACTCAATCTCTGATTGTTCCTAGTCATTGTAAGAGACAGCCTCCACACATGGCCATGGGCAAATTTTCTTTTATTACTCCAATGTGTGTCACACCTGCGACATTTGAGCTGAGAATTTCAACTATGTTTTTTCTTTTCCACACACCATCGCGTTGTCTCCTAACAGCCTTTGATGGACCGCCCAGTCCGAGTAGAGACAAATCATACAGGAGGTGTGAATAGGAGGTAAACATGTCCTCTCATGAGGATCACCCGAGTAAAATTACAGGAGAGCTCATCAAGAAGATGCGTGGTTTTAATCCAGCTTTCAGGTAAATTTTACTTCTTATTATTTCCTGTTTTCGTTTGGCAACTTAGCGCGAGAGGGTTGCTTAAGCTTGGAAGAAGGTCACGCTTATTCGTGAACGCCGGTCCGATCATGTTTTTCACGAATCAAGGACGTGGTTTTAAATGTAAAGTTTGCCTGGAAACTTATGTTGCTTTCAGGACATTTATTCGAAGCAAAGATGCAAAGAAATTTGCTGTTTTCCACTAACCTGATGTTTTTTGGTTTGGTTTGCAGGGTTTTACGTCCCGAAATGATTCAGGCTATGCGAGACGCCGTATTGGAGGGCTGTGTAAATTTGGATCGTCTGATGTTCTTTAACAAGTACTGAAGTCGCACAGTACATGGGGCCTTGCTTTTCACCTCCATCAAAAAGCTGCCGCCGCGACCCAGATTTAACCCCACATCCTCGGGTAGAGTAGTCACGCGCCACATCCCCTGCACCACCACGGCGGGGAAATGAGGTCTTTTCAATGGGTTTGTGCAAGAAGAATTCATTGGGCAAAAATTTAATTTGGCCTATTACATGCGTGTTCAATTCATGCCACACGGTGTGAACGACTAAAATAAATGCAAGCTGCAACAACATATTCTTGAAAAGGCCAAGCTCGGCGACTACTTACAGCTTAGTTTTAATCATACTGGCGCCCGCACAGGTACTGAACCGTAAGTCCGCAATATACAGAATAAATCGACGTAGCACAAAAACATGAAAACACCACCTCCTCGTTACAGAATTTTACAAGAGCATGCAAGATGATGCTCCGCCGAGATCAAGAACATGCTAGTTTCAGAAAGAAACAGAACTACTAACGGTACTCTTATTCACCTTCTTATCTTAATCGCCTCGAAAATCACTCTTGACAGCAAGTCTTTACTGCTAAAACTTGGCATAATGCAAGCAGGTCATGGTGATATATGGTGATCATGACGTCACCATCCTTTTCTTTTGTTCTATATCCCGGCCGCGGAGGCCGTTTTTAGGTGGAGGTGAAAAGAAAGTCGTCCGTGTCATGTCTGATGTCAGTGCAGGTTAAAGCCCCCCAGGTGTTGGAAATTTCTGGAAACCTCCTCTACAACGTCTCTCACAGTGTGAGTAGCTTTATGAAGTTAAGCCGCATAAAACTAGCCAAACCAACCAAATAAAATTGTTATCATCTGGAGTGTTGCCACAAGACTGGAAGGTAGGCAAGGTGATTCCAGTTCCTAAAAAAGGTTCGCCATCTTCACGCCATAGCTATCGTCCCATATCCCTCACAAGCATTTGTTAAAGTTAATGGAGCATGTTATCTACACACACATCGCAAATTTTCTTATATCTGTAAATTTTTTTCACCCTAACCAACACGGTTTTCGTAAAGGAATGTCATGTGACACACAGTTAGCTCTATTTATTAATGACATTAGTTCTAACCTAGATGACAACATATCAGTTGATGCATTGTTCTTGGATTTTGAGAAAGCTTTTGACAAAGTTCCCCACAGCCGGCTTCTACTCAAACTTTCACGTTTGAACCTTGACCCACTCATTCTAGCTTGGATAGAACACTTCCTCACTAACCGTAAGCAGTTCGTACACGCTAATGAATTTTTCTCACCTTTAAGCTCTGTCGCCTCTGGAGTGCCACAAGGTACTGTACTTGGTCCATTACTTTTCCTAATCTATATTATTGACCTGGCTACTGATATAACTTCTAACATACGACTATTTGCGGATGACTGCGTAATATATCGACCTATCGCTAACAGCAACGATACTAAACTGTTACAGAACAACTTGAATTACATCGAATACTGGTGTAGCAAATGGCTCATGTTCCTAAACACAAATAAGACGTCATTAATTACATTCCACCGTAGACAGTCCTTTCCTTCACGATCGTATTATATATTTGGCTTTAAAGTTTCCGCAGTTGACTCTTATAAATATCTTAGTGTAACCATTACCCGTTCCCTCACTTGGTCTACTCACGTCTCTAACATTGCTAAAGACGCCAATCGCACGCTTGGTTTTTTACGCCGTAACTTGCGACTTTCATCTCCTTCTGTCAAACTGCTGACCTATTTAACATTCGTCCGTCCCAAACTAGAATACGCATGCGCAGTTTGGGACCCTCACCTGTTTAACCTTTCCCTCACCCTCGAATCCATCCAAAATCGTGCAGCAAGGTTCATTCATTCAGACTACTCATATCACTCAAGTGTTACTGATTTGAAGACAAAATCTAATCTCCTTTCCCTCCAATCACGCCGCAAAATAGCCCGGCTGTACCTTTTTCATAAATTTTACCATTCATCACTAGGAAACTGTGCCATAATGCCTTGTCACCGCGTATCCCATCGACTTAATCACAATAAACTAGTATACCCGCCATCCGCAAATGCTACTGCACATCTAAATGCTTTTTTCGTCCAGACAGCAAAGGACTGGAATCGCCTTCCTGCCGACGCAGTTCATCTCGCTCATCCAGCACACTTCAAAGCATTCATTGAAAGACTCGCCAATGAACTGTAACAGCCCACCCCTCATGTAATACCCCACCAGGGGCACTTGAGGTATAAATAAATAAATAAATAAATAAATAAATAAATAAATAAATAAATAAATAAATAAATAAATAAATAAATAAATAAATAAATAAATAAATAAATAAATAAATAAATAAATAAATAAATAAATAAAATTCCCTCGGCCACTTAGCTGCGCTCACAAGACAGAAGCAGGATGAGCCTTTGGAGCACAAACACCGGCCAAAATTAATCTTAGTTTAGAATACCTTGTAGCAGCTACGTTATTCACAGCATCACAAAAGTGCGTCTTTGATGCATCCAACCATTCCAACCTATAATTCCAAAAAGATATATATTTTCTAGTGATCACTTAAGATATGAAACTCCTATTAAGTCATTGCAATTGTTATTTATATTAGATGATACCTGAAAGGCAGTTCTAAAGCAGGCGCTATCCCAGATAGAAAAACATGATCACCTAGAAGGACACAGGCGCAAACTCATCAACCGAGGAAGTGTAAGCTGATCCACATGCTCGAGGAACTTGCTACACTATAGATAGCTGGGCATGTGCATTTCGTTTCTCTTCAACGCACTTTGCTGTCCAATTGTTCAGTTTTTAGTTAGCTTTTGCCCATTTATTCGGCCATGTTTTTCTCGTGGTACGCCTTTTTTTCAGGCCCCAATTGATCCCCCTTTGCTAAGAGCTGTTGTATATTTCTGTGTGTCTATAAATGAATTGATGTGTAGTAGCTTCAAATCTTAGAATTTTTGTCTTCATTGATATTCTTTCACTACACATCAGTGAGAATTATAAATGGCACCAAATCAATACATTTCGTGCACTCATTGTTTTCTCAAAGCATCCCTTTTCAGTGGGGAAATCCTTACTGCTTCCCTTCTGCCTGATGCTGTGCGACAGCTTTTCACTGTGCCTAACATTACCATGCCGTGGCGCCATTTTCCTGGATGTATAAATATTTTGGAAAAGTACTCATTTTGTACGCATTGGTATTGGTTGCGGCGCCTTCTCGCTATCAAAAAAGCGATGACGCAATGTACATGCGCGTGCCCACAACCACCAAAACTTTCCAAGGAGACTATCTTAACAAAGTTCTTGGAATCAACGAAATGGCATTTTTGAAGGAACTTCGCCATTCCTCATATACATTTACCACTGGGGGGGGGGGGGGGGGGGGGGCGATGCGATCAAGAAGAGCTGGGTTATATTATGAAACAAGTGAAAGAACGCACTGTTCCGCGTAAATGTTTTTCGCGTTGCTTTCTTTGCTTCTGAAAGAAATTGTTATAATTGATAGTACATTATTCTCATTGCTTATGAAGCAAAAATTAATTTTTTTCCTTTTTTTCATAGTGGTTAAAATGCCGCTACCTCTTGTACGCAAACAGGCTTTTTTACAGCACAGTGTCGTATGGCTGTTCTCGATCGTTTGTTCGGCCCAAATAATTCTTCTAATGGCCGATTTTGTCCTTACCAGAGAGATGCGAAAAAACATCGGAACGCTCATAAACCATTTAGAAGACTTTATTGTCATTTCGCACAATAAACCAGCCTATGCATTTCCAACACGTGACTCCACTCATGGTATCTCTGCTTGTGACGACATAATGACGATTCATTCAGAACAGAAAAGAATAAAGTTTCTTTGTCTTTTCTTTTTCTTTCAGACAGGCGTATCGGGTTTTTTCTGCCACGCGGATATGCTGAGAATAAAAATAGCATCCAAGAAAGCCGAGCGAAGATAAAGAGAAAGATTGCGGCAGCCCGCGACGTCCTGAAAGAAAGCTACATCTGAATGGGTACGTCTTGTCCTGTCAGCAACGATGGCCCTGCTCCATCGATGGCGGCCAGGGACTCCACAATGAGCCCTTTCATTGTGACCGGGGAATCCAGTGGAAAGAACCTCGCCCATTAAGAGGTGCACAACAAAGCGTTCACCAGGGCCTTTTGAAACGGCCTGCATGCGACGCATTGGGCAAGTCTGGCAGCCTGGGCAGGAGAATCGATGTGGCCGGAGCTCCTGCGATGGCTGGGCTCAGACATCGTTATTTTCCCTGCATGCCCACTTTCCATTGTTTGTTTTTCTCTCCGTATTTGCTTTTTTGGCAGACTAAAACAAGTGGCTCACTACATTATTTTACTTCCTTTTTAGTTTCGTCTTGCTGCGTGAGGTGCGACAGGTGAATAAAATAAAATTGCCCGAAAAAAGACACAATCAATCTTTCATGCCATCCATGCCCCGAATATTGTCATGTTTCTTGTTGTCTTGTATGCTCATATTTCCACCCACCCACTTTGCGATTGTTGGCAGATTGCACGCGTCTTATTCATATAAGGCCAGTGTGTTTTGAATAAATGTGAGTTTCCCCGCCACGGGAGCGCAGTGATTAGAGCGATCGACTGCTGTCCTAAGAATGAGGGATCGAATCCAGGCCGCGGCGGCTGCTTCGATGGAGGCACAAAGCAAAGACGCCCATGCGCTCGGCGATCTCGGCTCAGATATAAAACCCAACGTGGTTGAAATTTCCGGAGAACTCTACTATGGCGTCTCTATAGCCTTAGCCGCTCTGGGACGTTAAAGCAAACCAATAAATGTTAGTTATCAGTACCACCCTATGTTGCCTCGTTTGCGTCGGTTTCGTTTCTGCGGTCTTTTCCTTCGACGCCGCACCAACTATCCTAAAACCACCCTCTATAAATGAAATCACATTTGGCGGCTCATTTAGAGAGTATGAGCGCTTACACAGTGCTCATTTAAAAAGAATTTGATAGCGCTGCTGTAAGGCAGTGTAAGAGCTGTCACATAGTGTACCGGTTTATATCTCGCAGACTTTGTTTAAATGCCGATTAGGACAACCCCATTTGTCAAAAGTGTACAGCACATGGGATCTGTTTCTCAGCCGTGTAGTGGGGTTGATTTATGTTTAGTAGACGTCATTCCCTTTGGAGAGGGAACAGGACAAAAAAATTTAACCACTAAGAGATTCGGAACACTAGAAATGTATTACATGCTGCGAAAATTGGCTCAAAAGCGAACCTATGGGCTCTAAAGTTTTGACAAAGGCTGTACTTCGGTGGGAAAAACTGCACATATATATATTTTTTTTTTGAACCCTCGATCTACAACTATGTGAAACGCACTTGGTCACTTACTTCTTATTTAACATTTTGCACTACTCATCTTAGGCGATTAATATTTAAGAAAATGTGACAATTACTCGAAAGAATGCTAAATTACTGGAACAGATATTCTGCTGGTTTCCCCTAAGAATGGCGCGCACCATTTTTTTTTTTAAGTTCTTTGGCTGAAATTAGCGAAACACCCTGTGCATTAACACCCGAACACAGCAGGCGATCTTGAGCAAGAGCAGTCAACTACAAACGGCCCCGCAGGGAGCTTTTTAGACACGCTCTGAGCTTAATCAGGGCCACTCCGCTGAGCAGCATTCATCCGAAACGAGTGTTTCGGAACGAATCTCTTGCAGTCAGTCGCCTACACAGCCGTAGGCGTAAGCTGTATTTAGCGCGCTTTGCCTGCTACGTGCGGCACACCCACATCCATTAGTCGGCAGTTGCGACTGCGCTCATTGATGCTCGGACGATAGCCGGAACCAGGACGATCAATGAGGCTGCCTCGGCGGGCGAATGTGTCCACGCCTTGTCGGCGGTGGACGCGTCCCTTCGCGGATCTGCCTGTGCGGTTGCTCGAAATGTTCCCATGACGTCACGCCGTTGCAAGGCTTGGTATTCAATACTTGTCAAACACATTGAGAACAGGAGTAAGGAATTTTCGGGACATGCTTTAGCCTATTAGAGAAAGCGATATAGGACACAACATGTATTTTGCGATTCTTTAGCGCTATCATTCTACCTGGAAGCAGTTATAAGTACATCAGTGTAAGCGCACGTCGATGGGAGTGAACATCCTTCTTGATTCAGCAAAAAAGAATCGTCCCAGATTGTCTGGTCACCTGCAGCTATTTCAGCTCTTACTTCGTGTCACGCTCGATACCTGCCGCCCTCTTGCTAGCGCTATAGAATTATTCTGCATTGTCGGATATATTGCTATTGATAAGGAAGCCCACACCTTTTTAATTCACAAAACCCCTATAGAATAGTGCATGACCACTTTTTAGCACTCTGTAAGCTTTAGCTGTCATTCTAACCTCGCAAAGTGCGATTGCGCTGCTTTGAATACTAGCTATCTCCTCTGTCAACTGTGCTAGACTTGTGTTCCTTGGTTTCTAGCACTAAATTGGGCACGATTTTGTTTCTAATTGTAGTGATACAATATTTTTGGGGTATTTCCTATACCTTGGTGTTCGGACCATTGCTGCATATATGTAGCGCAGGAATTTCGAAGGCACGTGCTAGCCTTGTTTACCTATCTCACATGTTTACTCATTTCATATGCGTAATAAGATCTATGGATGATTTCAACGCCGCAAGCGCAATAATAGTCGATTAGTAAAGCGATTTTGGCGACAATAACGACCTATATAAACTTTATATTTCAATCAAGGCAAAGAAGCATCACATAATCACTGAAAAAAAAAGCACTATAGTACATTTACATCGAGAGAATCAGAAGGTTGGTATGTGTTTCTGTAGTCACATAATGAAAACGGGCTCATATGCAGAAGCACAGATGTAATAACGCGAGAAATGTCCTACGCAATAGTGGAAGAGAGAGATATGACGCCATTAGAGCTTATTCTCAAGATACCTTTCAGTAAAATGAAAAACTTCATCGCCTTGCGATTATTTCGTCTAGCTTCCTGTCGGAGACAAAAATAAATTGCCCGCAGTTTCATCTTCGCGCCGTTCTCAGGTGTCTCTTGCACTAACCTCCTTCACTTCACTCCACCTTAGAAATAATTCACAAGGAAGGAAGAAGAGTGCCATTAACATGACGTCTCCGTGAACGAGAGCGTACGGGTGCGACTGAAGCACTACAGCCGAAAGCTGATCTCGGGGGAAGGCGAACACTTTATTGCCCATTCTCGACCTCGCCTTTGAGACGATCCTCTTGACGCTGTTTCACTTCTTTATTTTCTTTGTCTTTTTCCTCACTCGAAGCTGTGCCTGCCAGCGATGCCCAAAGAGGGAGACAGACATACTATCCCATGGGAGACCAACGAGAGTGTCTCCCCAATTACCGCCTGTTTGGGATCCTCTTAGGCCCGCATCAGGCTCACATTACAAGAGACCATTTTTATTTGTGCGTTTACATCTTCCCGAAGTTTCGGCTCTTTGTTTGCAAATACTTTTGTCTCAGGCGTTTGTACTCTCCCAATACTCCTCCTTGTTTCAACGGAAGGTGACTCGAGCCCACTTGTACCTCTGTGTTGTCGCCTTGTTCGCCGACTTTTGGGCATCGTGGTTCAGTTCGTAATCATACGCATGGCCAATCAATAAGCTTCCGCTTCAGGCCACCAAAGCCATCAGCGCCTAATATTTCAATCTCATCTTCTTCCCTCCTTTTTTTCTCCTCTGCGAATACAAGGTATGGTTCACAAAGGCTATGCTACCGTTATAACTGCTGCTCTCTTGTCTCTATTGTGGGGCTGATTCCTTTGCTGTTAGTTGGGCCATTTTTTGGGGGGTTTTATACCGGTCTTCATTACAGTATGAACTGTCAAAGATATACTATTTGAAGGTTTTGGTGAATGGGGCAATAAGTCATTGTTTCATATGTTGCGAAGAGCTGAGGGAGGCCGCAAAGTGTGGGGACGAACCGTGTGGTGTTCGTTGTGTGTTATCTGTTCGGGGGTTTCGCCTACTTTAAAATCAATAAACAACGAATCAACTAATAATTGAGATTCCGCAGAGGTTATATAATGACTCATCGTGAGCTCATATTGCTTTTAGGCGAAAACTCCCCAGGGCTGATATCATGATATATTTTATCACACGTTTCCAGGCTTAGATTTTTTATGGTATGCTAAATGAAGCGATATGTGATGAGTAAATAATCTATGATGGCGGGTACGCTATAATAAGGGCAACTCGGACTTCTTTTGCTCAAGCTGGAGCCTGCAGAAGTCATGAACGGAGATATTACTATAAGATGTTGCAGTGTGGCCGCGACCTTCCCCGGGGAGCCTTGAGCGGACGAGAGTGAAGGGTCGTCATGAAAGATAAATTATGAGCGAGAGGTAAGAACGTTTTTGAAGTTGACTTGAAAGGATAGCGTATTAAGATTATTAAGGGCCGTGAATACTAAATTCCCCAACATGCATATTAGACGCGAAGAAATGGTCTCTCAGTACTCTATTCTGAGCACTTTATTCAGTTTATTCGCGGAATGCTCTTTCGAAGTGAATGTTTTAAGGTGATACCAACAGCAGTAATTATGAGTGCAAAAAGCGATCTTGTATCACAATGCTGAAAGCTTAAGTAGCTTCAAATCAGCAGTGCAAACAAGGCGGACGCGGCGAATCTCAACCAGAAGTAAGGTGGAGCTCTGAAAGAAACCACGAGTAGTGAGTTTGTTTACTAATTTCTGTACGAAGATTACCATCCCGAGGAAAGTGTGAAACGAGAAAAGTTACTTATCTATTTTCAACGCTCTCATCTATCGGCCACAGAAAATAATGTTCTCCTGTGCTGCTGATCCTGTGCAGCCGTGCAAGCAGCACAGCTCGCAGCTCAAACTTCTCCACGTTTCACTTCACCCAGAAAACTTGCCCCACTGTTTGCTGGGCGATAAAACTTCGCGCGTTTCGGAGTCTTGTCCACTTCCGCAGAAGTGTGTGCGCAGGAGAGATTAAGGACGCACAATTTTTTTTTTACGCTCTTTGTGTTGTTTATATATATATTAATGCGTTCATATCTCGCTAAAAAACGAATTCGAGAGGAGCGGTGTCCTGGAGAGAACTCCCCGGGGCGTTTTCCAGGTCACTGATGCGTGAAGGCTGTCCGTTGAACGGCGCATCTTAAGAGCCATTAGGAGGGTCTGTTTAACAACAAGGCGAACTGCTTCAGTGAGCCTGTATTGGCTAGAAGAGGAGAGGTCGTCGCTTTAAACGCAGATGCATACATTCGAGGCGGTTTATAAAATTATAAAGGCTCTTTGCCTAATACGTGAAAGACGTTTGACCGTAGTTTGTATTGCTTGTTTATGTGAAGTTGTTATTTTTGGAGGCGTTTAATTCTTTACGGCCCTCATAGATTATATGTTGTAACGATTACACTAAAATGACATGCATAGGTTGCACGCACGTTGTTTCAAAGCAACTTGCGCATTAGACAGTGCCAGTAGTTTACAAGCAAGATAGGAAATGAAAGCATGGACGAGAGCCGTCAGGCATTAGTTTATTTCTTTATTTGGATGCACTTTTTTTTTTGTATAGATACAGTGGCTATAGATATTTTGCATAATGAGGCTGGATAACGTTCGCCTGTTTTATTTTACACTTCCTTAACACGCTTCGGTATTTATTTATTGTTATCAATACCTACAAAATTCCGCTTTTATTCCTTATTCGTTTCTTTAATGTTCAAGTATCACTCCCCGCAATAATGCCCAAAAGGCCATACGAGTATCGAAATAAATAAATAGTTATTTTGAGCAACAGAAACTTGGAATCAGGGAACAAATGAACACAGATACCAAGAGAAGGGGAGGGTGAGTCGTCGTAGGAAAATACCCCGAACTATTTTCGAGCACGAGGTTTTTTTTACATGAACTCAACGCCCAGCAAACCTCTGATTCTTGCGCTTCCACTCCTATGAATACGGCGCTTCTAAAATTACAGCTTCTAAATATAAACACAAATATTTGCCAAGCATATGAATGCAAGACTGTGCGAGTTTTTATGCAGTCATGTTCGACAGTTCAAGTTGCTGGGAATACATTGATATGACCGCATAAATATGTTTCTTTTTTCACACTTCTTTGCTATTGAATCTCTTAGTATTACATCTCTCAACACAGTCATAGTGAACAAATTAATATATTTTTTCCTGGGTGTACTGGGCGATGTTATCCATAACTGCGCATCCATATGTCTTATATACAATCATATTGACATTCTTGACATTAGGCCATATGCAACGCATCATTCTTGCTTACCTATCAGCTGTAACAGTGAATTGAATGTTACATGACAATTTCAAGGTCACCGCTTTTGAAAACACGGTAATTTGATTACAGAATGCGAAAGATATATGCGGTAAAAATATAAACTTTTTAAGGCAAGTGAGGATTTTGTTTTCACAGAGGTGTCTCAGATGCGTGACCGCTGTATACATACTAGACAAAAACACATTATCTTCCGCCATTACTTGATATTTGATTTGCGGTAAAACAAAATTAAAGGGCTGATCAATTATAGCCAGTGAAACTAGGTTACTTCCCTCAAACATTTTCTGAGAGAATAGCAATTTTTGTGCTCAATCGCAGTGCTACAATAACTAAGAAAAATGCCGGTAACAATCTAACTTTAACCTCGGGAGAACGGGAGACAGGTCACGTCTAGGGAGCACTTGCTGTGCTTCCCCCTCTTGCAGACTTACAAACCCCAAGGTTTGCACAAAATTATTACGACTATTTGTTTTACACTAACCTTCATTTTTTACTGTTTCGTCGTTATACATGTCTTTATATTTTCGCTTGACACCCATCGCTTTCCCGTAGTTGCCTACGAAAATTTTCTTGTGTACGCCTCTTCACTTTGTTCCCTGATGAGTGCGTCCCAGGGGTCAAGAGGGCAACAACAACATAGGAATTTCCGGTGCGGGGCTCCAAGGGCATTTACAGCTGGAACTGTTCTTTAAGACCTGTTTTTGTGTACCGATAGTCAGTCTATTTGCGCAAAGGTCCTTCCAGCTATATAATAATCCAGCTTTCATTCGCTGGAGGTGCGGTTGAAACATTTCGAAGCAAATTGTAGAAGGTTTCGTTAATTAACGAGACAGCAGCACAAATGTCCACAAACTCAAGTGCTCTTTGGTCGTCAACGAATATGTCAAGACGATTTGGCGGGTAATTGCGAGGACTTAAGCGGCAAGCTGCGTGTGCGTTTGGTGGACCAGGAACCGCGGCTTCTGGTTTTACGAGTAGGGGTGACGTAGTAATCCCGCATGGTAAACAAGGAGTGACGGTAAAAGGAAGGTGCGAGATTTGAAGTGAAGGTTGGAGGCATGGCATGCGGTCTAAGTGGTCTCTCGAGGCGTACCAAAGGTTGCCGATTAATGCGGCGCGGATGGGAGGAGTCCGACATTGTGAGTTGAGCGGCAAGTAGAATACTGCACCATATGCGCCCGACGTAGATTCTTTAGTAGAGCTTATATACCAAAGAGACAGCAGTGGCATTTTTCACCATTTCAATAAAAAATGCGTTGTAGTCTACCCATTCATGATGCGCTTGTCTTTTTCAGCTTTAGGCATTGAAGAGTCGACACCCTTGAGAGAATATCTTCTTTGTAGCTGGTTAAAATTATTTGGTATGCTGAAATAGGGGCGCATGAGGTTTGTCATTGCGCCATCTCCGCACGGCTGGGCGACGAAAAACCTTTTGCAGCGTCACCTTACAGCATAGCCCAGGTTAGAATGTCCGTCTCGTGATATTCTACCCCTAGGATTAGCACCTTCGCTCACATACAAAATGACGTTGATCTTCATGCGGTCGTTCCTGTTAAGGTTTCTCAGCCACTTGAACGGGGCCAACCAGTCTTCTGCATACTGGTTGATGTGCCCGCTGAAGAAATCTGGGTCGCGCTGTCCAACAACACCGTGCAGCTGACGGGCTGCGAGGGGCTGCTGGCCGTTAACTCGCTTGATTTGTACTAGATATATCAGTAACTGAATTACAGTAATAAAATTAGTGTAGTTTAATTCTATTTTTGGTAACTTGTAATGCAATGAATTACTTTTTTCAGCCTGGTAATTTAGCGATGTCATGAATTAATTTTGGCAGCAATTTCAAAGAAATAGTAATTAATTACTTTCGAAAACACCTTTACTATTCTGCACCATTACATTTTCAGTAGCCGACACCGTAGAGTGCCGAGAAAGCTGAAACTATAGGCAGAAAGCCCTGGGCCAGCGTAAAGGATTGGCTAAAGGAGACAAAATTGAGCAGAACTATGCATCTGATATGTAAGACGTCAAGGAGACGCCGAATGGAAAGATAGTGAAAGATAGCAGGTGTTCTAACTAGTTGGAAGCACGCAGTGTCAACAGCTGCTGCAGTGGGTAGGGAAAAGTCGTGGCTTGTTAAACCCGTCACCACGGGCCGAGAGATGGTTATGGGGTGCGGGAGACAGGCGAAAGGGTTCATGCCGTGAGAATTACTGAGCACAACGTTCCGCGGTCGATTTTTGCGACCATGGTAGCAGTAAATAGCCTAGCTTCTTCGGGGCCTTCAAACGACAGAGACCGCCCCAGAAGCGCAACATGCTGGGTTCGCGACTCATTTCACGCCCATTCCACTAAGCTTCGGCTTTTGTTGTTTTGTTGCCGCGGTCTTGTTTCTGTAGCGGTTCATGCTAGAAGGAGGAGGAAAACAAAAGGAATCTGACACGACCAAATTTGGCAAGGAAACGAAAGAATGTGTGCCTCACGCCCGAAGAGAAGTTGTTTTGTTTACTAGCTTTACTTGGTTTTACATGGATGAAAACTAGAAAGAATTAATTGAATTACCCAGCAGAAGCGACTAATGTACTTTTATTACTTTTATGAGCAGTAATTACAAATGCAATTAGTTACATATTGCGTTTTTCAGTGATGTAGTTAGTATTGTAAATTTAATTTTACGATGTACGGTTTATAGTCATCAGAAAAATGAGGTTGCGAAGGTGCGCAGTGGTCGTGTACAACTCCTACGCCGCGGCATCCACCACAGTCAGCCAATGTGCTGCTTCCGGAGCTCACTGTATAAGGGGATAGCAGTTCTCGTCATCCATAATCATGTTTTTGTACACACCATTTCTTGCACAGTCAGTAAACTCCTCAGGTGTGCACATCTCCACTGAATTCTCTCTTCCAGTTGCGTTCTCGTCTTCCTTCATGGGACGATCTCGCCTGGATGGCTCAGTGGTTACATCCAATTACTGAGGCGAGGCACAGGGCCATAATCAAAACCCTGAGGGCCGCGTTTTGATGGAGGTGAACTGCAAGACGCCCGTATGCGATGCCGACGCGTCATGATGAAGCGTAAAATTGCGACAGTATTTTTCCAAGCACTTGCCTTTACGGAATGTCTAAATTTAATCTCAAAGCCACTGCTAGAAATTCATTGGTTTCGGTGAACAATTTAGAGATATTGCGCTAACACAGAACATGTTTTTACGCCTGTTACGCGCTTAAATACTGAATTATCTCATGCTTTTCCTTAAGAAATGGCTATGGTGAACACTTCATGACAGATCGCGTTGTTCCCTGTCACAGTGAGCTATGTCTGCCGAAGTGGTTTAATAATTGTCATACGGCATTTTCAAGGAACACATAAATTTTACGAACCACCGAACCACGCGTTATACGAGCTCAACAAGCAAAGTGTCTGTAAAGAACGCCGTAATGGCAAAGTTCCACTTCTGATACGTTGTTTTGTATTTTGATGGTAACTTGGCGGTAAAATTTGTAACTTGTAGTTGCAGTTTATCGTTACTAACTTGCGGATAAGCGCCAGCACGGTACAGATAAATAAATAAATGAATAAACTGTCAAAAAAATAAAAAAGGATCTCTTTTTGTCATCGGTTCAGTGGCTTCGATGACGAAAAGAAGCTCTGTTTTTCTTTATTTGAAAGCTTATTTGTCACGGGAAGTTGTTGCGACACGCACATCAGCAATGTCATGGCAATTCTTGGCTCATAATTTTCGTAACGTTTTCCACCAACTCGTCCAAACCTTCGTTCCTGTACCAGCCTTTCTTGCCGCTTATCTGACACGGCTGAATAAAGCCATCGGACCTCCAGAAGTGTCGAGATCAGTTTCTCACGCTCCGCTCAAAGGACAACTCCTCGTCAGAGAGATAACGCTAGCAGACGACTTATAAGGAACAGGAGGACACACACATGCGACAATAAATCACCAACTCACCGAGCGACATACCTCGACAACTCGTCCACTGCAAAACAAGTTTTTCCCCTGATTACTTATGACAAGGCATGGGATAACTCACATCAGCCGAAGTGTTTCCGGACTGCCTGCCATCTGTGTGCTTTCGTTCTTTCCTTTACACCATCCTATTTTCCACTGGCCTAACCTAAGTTACTTATGTCTGGTACCCTTCTCTCTTTCAGATGCATAAAGGCGAAGGTGAATGCCAGGATTTTGGTCATGAGCGTTTATTTGAAGGTTAAATAACTTAAAAAGAGTTTAGCGCAGCAGCAGTGAATACCTAGCAGGGATTAGTCATTCAATGCAGACTTCCAAGTAGCATGTAGCGGAAAAATTACGCATTATCAGAATTCTTGAAAAGTGGGCCCATCAAATGTATATATAAGCGAGCGAATCCAAAAGCCCTTTGAGGAATTGCGCACGTTCTACTTTTTTCAATATTTCACCACGTGCAAGCTCAGAAACGATACGAGGATTCAGTGCTATGTCTAGAAATAGACATTTCGCACGGAGAAAACGGCCCCTTTCCCAAACTATTCTACCATGCATCAGTATCTCCTCATAATAAAAGCGACCTATTAATCGTTTTGAGAGCGCGAAAGGCGCACGCCACCTGCTTGATCATCCTTGTGCATGCAGGCTGACGTGGTAGATTCAGTAGGCCTTAATATGCATGTGCCAACACGCCGGTAAAATTTTAATTCGTAGCCATAAAACTCGCGGGCCTTATCGAATAAATTAAGGCTGTATGAAACCCATAATCTTCGTTAAGATTTCTGCTGCTCGGGAAGGCAACTAGGAGATTTTGCGAAAAAAAGACCAGATTACAGGTTTCTTCGAACGGTACGTCATCGAAGACATTAGCATTTGATGATCGGTATCTTAAGTAGAACATTGCAGAGGACACCGCCGGTTACCAATACAAATTAAAATATCGAAAATAGGAGTTCCATGGCATAGTTACGCTACTGCATTTCTTTGGTTATACATATATTATGTTGAGGCATGCAAAAGGAAAAAAAATAAACAGCCTCTGTCTTTGGTTATACAGAATGCATAATTTCAAATCGCACCCTGACAAATATACTGGGCTTGTCAAAACTCCGCTAAAATTATGGGGATACTTAAGTTCCGCTTTTTAGAATATGACGCGATAGCGTAGGCTACCAGCCCACATATAAATCCCCGCATTAACCAAGCCGCATGAACGTGCCTGCGTGGCCTAGGGGTAACGTGAATGCGAAGTTCCTGGCAGGCTGACTTGACATCACTCTCGGAGACACCCGAAGGAGAGGCCCGAGTTGGTAGTTCCTGCCAAACTTAATTGAAGGCAACCCTATGGTTAGTTAGTTCTCGGCAATTTCAGATATGAGCAACTGCCTGTCATTGTCATTCACGTGAACTTACGCTCACAAAGCCAACGCCAGCTCCGACGCAGGAACGGTGAATTTAGCTATCGCGTTAATAGCGACAATAGCCAAAAGGCCTGAATGTAAACCACCGATGCACAATTCGGGAAAGCGCAACTAGCAACCATAAATGAGAAAGCCTTCTGCTAGTCTCTGTATCAAAAGACAGAAAATAATATAATTAATGAATGGTTCACGGGAAAGGAAAGGCGCAGTATATGTCACACTTGCTCTGTGGACAACTGACCACGCCAGAAATCATCGGATTTTATGCCCGGCCGTGTTGGTGCAGTAGTTAGGCCGCCCTACTGCTGTGCCCAAGAATGCGGGGTCGAATCCCGGGTGCGGTGGTTGCTTTTTGATGCAGATGAAAATCAAGGCGCCTGTATGTGTGCTCTACGATGTCAGTCAAACCACCTAGGAAATTTGTGAAGGCAATTTAATCAGCCCGAAGTGGTCGAAATTTTAAGAGTCCTAAATAAAGCGTCTCCCATAGCCTCTTTGGCACGTTAAACCCCGTAAACTAAACCAAACATTAACCATTTTTTGTCGATGGACACATGAAACACGTCCAGGTCAAGGTGAACTAAGACAAGTTTTCTCCAAACTGAAAACACGCCAATAGCAATTTGTACAATTTTATATTAAAGCTATTTATCTTTTAAGTATAACAATTGAAACCCTTGGACAGTGCGACGGAAACTAGTAAACTTGATTATAAGAAAGGAAAGGCGTATACATATCACACATCCCGATGAACACATGTACTGTAGTTGCGACTGTAGGAAGAAGGCAAAGAAAAATTGGCCGTGGCTTAGCTCAGGTGGGCCAGGCGTGCGCCTGGCGCTGGGCTGCCTACTCATCTCCAATCCAATCTAATCCCATCCAATCCAGTGTAATCCAATCGACTCCAGTCTAATCTAATCCAATCCAAACCAATCCAGCCTAAACAAATACAGGCCAATGAAGTACAGTTCATTTTAATTAAATACATTCCAAGCAATCCTCTCAAATGCAATCCAAACCAGTACAATCGAGTCCAACCAAATTTTGGCTAGCGAGATTTTTTCATCCTTTATCTAATGCAACCTTCTTTTTCGTATAGTAGACATACGCGTACAATCCTTACGCATTATTGATACTTGATTCGCAGGGAAGGAAAGGCGTAGTATCTGTAATACTTGTTGTGTGGACACCTGAACGGTGCCTAAAGGAAGGAAGTAGGATCGAAGTGAAAGTGAAAGAGAAAAAGGGGGCCGTAGTGGAGGGCTCCGGAGTATTTTTGTCCACCTGGCTATCTTTAACGTGCAGTGGCATCGCACAGCCCACGTATGCCTCTTCGTTCCGCTATTGCACTCGCCGCCTCAGACCACACTTACAAATATATTATCACCTACTCACGAGGGGTTTGTCGAAACGTCGCGCGTGGGTGGACCACACCATTAGCCTATAGAATATATTAAAACTGCAGTCGGGACACGGACCCCGCGTGCCGATATCTCGTCTGGGCTCCTAGCCACTAGGGTTTTGCAGGGAACGAGGCAGCTGACACAGCCGCCCGCGCGCTTTCTTTCCGGGCAGTTTCCTCGGGACTCGAATCGGCTGAGGACATCGATTCCAATTCGTCCTACACATTAAAAGATATTAATACGTAGCAAGAAGGTTAGCTCGAGAACGCAACGGCTGATAAGTGAATGTTCGGGTAGCCGCCAACCTTCTCGTAGCACTAGCTACCGTTGCTAAAGCTACGTCTTGCATTGCAAATATCGCGCCGGCTGTGGTTGCACAGAGGCGTCAATACACGTCACCCTGGGATGCGCGTGGCCCGTGAAGTCTTTCGCCCTGGCTGCTGTGCTACATTAACTGTGCTTACAAGCCTTTAGCTGCTTACTGAATCTCTGGAGGCAAGGACGAGACAGTCACATGTTGCGCGAAGTGACGTTCCATTACGCGAGTTCCTTTGGATTTTCGAATTTCGCTATTAATAACCAAAATTTGTGGCCAGAGCGCGTAGGCTGCATTATTATCCTAAAATAAAATGCAGTAATGGCTGCAGCTAGTTGCATGTTTCTGTGTTTCCAACGTAGTATTTGTTTGTGATATAGTATATACATTTATTCCCCCTACGAAAATGACGCATCGCAACTGTAGATAGCTGAAATAAATAAATAAATAAACAAACAAATTGCCTAATACTGTAAATAAATAAAAATTTCAAATGTCTGCTGCTGATCTCCAGCTCCCACCTGCTAGCTCTGTTTTACAATAAAAATGTACTATTAGAAACTAGTTCAGTGAATTATTAAATAACACGATTATGGTGCTCTAACACCCTCCAGTAGTGATACCATTTTGCAGAAAAAATTTTTTTCAAACGTTTTTAATAAAACTTAGAGCGATACTTACGTGAAACCCCTGGCGTATCCTAAACAAATGTGATTACTTTATTATTTCGCAGCTCATTTCTCCCATTCCTGGCTGCTTTCTATTTGTATATTACCTTAAGCATAAAGAAGGCCTATATCCTAGATTACGTTGGGGCATACTCGCTGTTGAGCTTCATTTAATTACCACGGACGCAATGCACTCCTGGAAAAACTGGAGAGAAAGTGAGAGGTTCGAGCATTTCATTCGGCTGTGGAACGGTTAACTGGAAATTAGGTTTCCTCACAAAAGGATCGAAACGTAGGGCAGGCGGGAAGAACGCAACGTAGCCGATAGTGTGAGGGCAGTTGTGCATGCAGTCCATCTGTTCTCGGAGGCATCAGGCAGCGAGCACTCCCTAGTTTTCCACAGGCCCTGCATGATAGGAGAACGGAAGTTGTATGTTCCTAGAAAGTTGGAACCTTTAAGAAGGAAATGTTGCTAGGAGCTGAGAACCGCCTGGAGCTCAGACACTTTCCCAACTTGGATCCGCTGTGTTCTTTCGTGTCATTGCAGCTTACGTTGGCTAGCTTTTTTGTAACTGCCTTTTCGCAATTTTCTCTCGGTGCGTACTTCCGTTTCAGGCAGCCGGCATCGTCTCCTCGGGCCATTCGCGTGGCTATACGTGGCTTCTTTTTGTACAGCTCAAACATTGCAACTAACGTACACTTGTATAGTACTGCGCGAAGTTTGGTCGCACTCACGCATTCACCTACACACGCGCACACACACACACGCACACACGCGCGCGCGCGCACACACACACACACACACACACACACACACACACACACACACACACACACACACACACACACACACACACACACACACACACACACACACACACACACACACACACACACACACACACACACGCACACGCGCACACGCGCACACACACACATGCTGCACGCATCATATTTTTTTATAATACTGGAGGACTTCACCAACAGTGCTCTCTATTCGGCCTGAAACGAAGATGGGCTTTTTACCCACCGCTAAGTTGAAAGTAAAATAGCTATGGTTGATAGCGCCAGGATTTTCTTTTGGGCGAGCTAGACTATAATGATCTGCACCCAAATTCTTTAAGACTAAAATTCTTAAAGGAGGAAAACATATCTCGAAGCATCAAACATTTTTATGTCAAGGAATGACGTGAGGTAGGGTGAAACCTCACTCATCTACCGCGGAGACTCTCAGATGACACCACAAGTAAAATAAACCCAGGGCACCCCCGATCAAGCAGGCACTATCACCGGAGATCATCACGGAGGCCCCGGTTCTACTTCCGTCATTTGAGGCAGCGCCTCCCATAATGCGCAGCTGGTGCACCTGAACCTACAACGCATTAGGCGCATAGCCATAAATATTTTGTAGCAGGTAAGGATCATGTGAAAAACAGATATTACACAGAGTTCGAACAAGGCGTACGAGAACTCGTGCTTTCGCAACGTAATTTATTCAACACAGACAACCCCAGTCAATATGTTTCTTTTGCTGATGGCTCCAATCGTAGCGCTTTTTGAATGGAGGTTTGAATAAATGATCATGACGTCAGAATATTCATTTTATAAGGCCCCTTTGTAGGCACAAAATTTATAGCAAATTATGATAAAGTGAGGTATTCCGCAAAGCCACGAATTAGCTATTCATTACTGCTAAGGCAGTAATGAAATTTTACTATCTCCAAAACAATTGATAGGAAGGCTGTCTTTAGCCTTTTTTTAAGCCTAAACATGTCTGGAAGGACTGGTTCGCATGTATAAGTTGATTGAATAACGTGATGTATAAAACGCAGAAGGAAATTTTCAACAGGAGAAACTGTAGTTCGGGACCACTGAAGAGCCTTTTCCTAACACACTGGAAAAGGTAGCGGTGGTGAGGAACATTGTATACACCAAACTGTGTTCATGCGTCATTTCCTGACTATGCAACCTCAAAAAAAGTCTTGAGGAGAAATGACAGTAAAGGAGAGCTAAAACGACCACCCTCTGATAGGAGCAACATAATTCATGAGCGACACTAAAGAATCGTTCTATTTTCTGCGTAAAATATCTAACGTTCTTAAATGTATCCCAATATATTTTTTTTGCGTCTTTCCGCCTAAATATTCTTCTTGGTGTACAAAAGCAGAGTTGCCAAACTGGTACCAAATTCAGTTCTTACTACAAAAAAATATGCCTTTTCGTCTAGGCCATTTTATGTGTTTACATGAGGGGAAGCGATGCGACAAAGCTTAGAATGCTTGCACTTCATTTCCCAGCCAAGTCATTGCCATGGGTTTCGCTTTACTCTGTCAGTTTTGTGACTCTTTTACTTCAACCTGTAGCCCTCCCCGCATTCACCCTTTCTGTCTCGCGTCATTGATTCTTAATGGCACCGCGCATGCAGTTCACAAAGGCTATTTTCGCGCCTTCCGCACACAAAGCTGTATAATCGTGTTCATTGTGAGCTTCCTTGCACAAAAATATGTTTATGCAACTTTTTATTTCTTCTATTTGCACGCCAGCTCTTTCGCGTTGTTTGCTGTGAGATCGTTTGTTTTGGGCGCTAGCCCTCTTCTCTTCTTCCAGTTCAGCTTCTTCCTTTCTAATATCGGCTCGTTCCTGATTTAACCGACTTGTTGCCTCTCGGAAACAAAAATAAACAACCTCATTTTTAAAATAGGTTACATTCTGGGTGATTGTGAACGTTTTTTTTTTTTCGCCTAAAAGCTGAACAGGCACCTCGGAAAAATATATTTGATGCTTCCAAAGCATTGTAGGGCAAGCATATATCCTTTCAGAATGCGTCTGCAAAACTTGTCCTGCTAAAGCGCTTGAATGAACAGTATGCAGTTTTTGTTTAGTGACGTGACTTCATCCAGTTTGCAGAACCACTTAGGCTGGTTTAGGTACAGAAGCTTGTACTGCGTGCTGGAAATGTTTCGTTTAGTTTCTGTAGGGCCATGGCGTAATGATAACAAATATAAAACTTGACATCATTACAAATGCATAAAGGCGCTTCATAAAATGGGTACGGCCAGTGTATACACTGGTCTCTACATAGCGTAGTTCTCGCTGAGTGCCAGCACACTTGCTTTTAATCAGGTACATGTAGCGCTGGCCACTAGTGGTCTAAACAGTAGAAACAAAAATACAAAAACATGCATATTTACATACATTCCATAAATATCTGTGAAGGAACGGGGCTTGAACATTCCCTCGGGTACGCATCTCTCCTCTTTCTTTCGTGTTGCTTTCGAAAGGCGCGTGTTCGAGGCTCTTCTTGAGATTATATTTTCAGTGGGATTAAATGAATTTCGCGTGCAACTTAAGCTCCGCCCATTAGGGCGTGACGTAAGAGCGTCAATGACTTCCATGTGCAGCTTCCCTAGCGGAACTTCGTTCCCACACATTGCTACTCGCTTGTTCAGTAATCCTCAAATCCGTGCCTGTTTTCCCGCACATACTGCATTCGTAAGCACCCGGATTATACGTAAGACCCCACGACACAAATATGAAAACTCCGGCTCAGTCATGCCGCGGAAACGTTGCTGTGTGGTGTAGGGGTAACGTCTCTAATCCGGCATCCAGTTATTCCGAAGGTTTTGAACCTCGTCTAACCTTCTATCTCAGCGGATTGGAGTAACATGGCCGCAAGCCCAAATTAGACTATGTAATGCGGTTTTCTGGCCCCGTATTCCGAGTTTGCGTCGTTATCGAAAGTGTCGCTATCTCCCAAACCTCGAGTCATCTGATTTGAGGAAACGCCGGAACATGATTTTGCCACCTCTTCCGGTTCCGTAGTGGCAACACCCGGTTCCGGCGTTTCGACCAATCAGATGACTCGAGGTAACGTGAGATAGCGACACTTCGATAACGACGCAAACTCGGAATACGGGCCCAGATGTCTGAACAACCGACGACCAGACTGAGCCACGCCATGCGGCCTGCCTTTAACTGATACCAACTAGAGGCACGCCTGTCATTTTTCGCCTGCAATACCGAGGATGGACATTTGGATGGACGAGGATTTTAACACTGCCCCGTTACATTCCGCACTTGTGCAACGTCTTTTTCTTCACATTTTTCACTTCTTCGTCTTAAATCAGAATCTAACCCTTGACGCCCCAGCCCCAAAAGAGAGCCCAATCGATTTCCTTAAAATTCGCTTTATGTTTTAATTCTGCTCTTTAGATTACATCTGAGTAAATGCAGAGCAAACCGAGCCCCTAGAAATGGACGGCTGCGGAAATCAACTGAAGAACGGTGGCGAAAAGAATGAAAGCAAAAGATCCGTAGCTTGCTTGATGAAGCCGCCTACACCATTATTTTTGCTAGCAAGGAAGTACGAAGAGAGGTGGGAGGAAAATCTGCGTGGGTTAGAAGGAAGCATCCCGGGGGAGGCGGAGCACGTTGTTGTGATTACAAAGCAGGAGATGAAGAGTGTTCGCAATCCGTCAATGTCGGGCGCGTCATGTCGACGGCGCAGCAGAGGGACCGCAGTTGCTTCTGCCTGTCGGCCGCTCTACATAGCAGTTGCTTTTTTTCCAGAGAAGGGGGTGTCTGTAGAATGTACGCACGTCATTCTAAATTACCACGCTAGTTCATCAAGTGTTTTTCTCATATTTTTTTTCCGCGGGTGGGCTGTTCTGTCCTGTTTTACGACAACAGCCATTATTACGTCCTCGCTGAAGCGCCAATAGAGCTGAATCCGTACCATATAAAGGGAATTTGGCTGATTTGCTGCGCAAGTAAAGACAACACAACTGAATATCCTAACAATATTTTGTTTTAAACTGTAACCCACTAGCTGAAAAAGTTCGTTTTTAATGTTTTAGCAGGACAAACTTTGGCATTTTTTTGCTATAGTGTTTGTCTTATCCTGTCAATTTGCCCGTTGGCAGAGTCACTCTGTTTTCATGCACAAATTCGGGTCGAAAATAATCTTTATATTTATATTCCAGAGACCAAGCAGCCCTCTCCTGTTAAAAAACAAAAGTCTACACTCGCTGGCCCAGGTTCAAGTTGTCTGGGGATGGGTGCCTTTCCTAAGCTATGGAGGGATGTGGAGTCGAATCAGTGAATTGCGTGATTGTGAAGAAATACATTTCTATGGACAAAGTGGCTTACAGAATATTGCCCGTTGTCAGCGGCGATAAGTGAAGCCTCTTCCCGAATGGGTCAGCTTAGTAAATGGCATAACGAATGTCTTGTTTTGTAGATTCAGTCCTACCTTGCTGAGCGATTGCAGATTAAAATAATCTCAGACCTCATTTGAGTAGCTCACTGTAATAAGAACAAATGGCGCAACTTCTAGCCCACTGTATGGGTAGCTCACTGATTGGGCCTGCACATTTCACACTGTTACCGGTGCGATTTTGAATAATCGTCCTATTTCCGTACACACGCAATCCGCTTTCCAGCATTCTTCCCGACGGGCAGGTGAGAAAGAGAAAGAGTTGAACTGAAGAGGAGAAATGGGAAAAAGAGCTAGAGAAGTATATAGGAGATGTCACGAAGGACATAGAAGAGGCTGTAAGGGATTGTCCCGAGAGCAGTGCCGAAGCGGCAATGTAAGGAGGCGGTTGTGTGTTAGGTAGATAGCATGCGGCAACAAGGCTGTTCCAAAGTGGTGATTTTGTGGTAGAGAATCCGCCTCGCATTCGGGAGGTACCGGGTTAGATGCCTGGTGTAACCCGGCACCCACCTGTTTTAGAATGAGTGCTAGATTTCTCCCTGCCTTGTGCTCGGCTTCTCACAAGAGCGAAATGCTTGCTAAAAGTGTCATCGACCAAAAAAAAGGGCCATATATAGGCTTATGCCAAATGAGGTGGAATTAAGGTTTTCTGAAGGTGGATCGGGTCCCTGGCCCGTCAGCGCAATTTGTTTGCTCTAGCAGCACTCATATTCCTCAGAGGGGTATGAAATAAAGGCCAAATAGACACGAAGAAAAATCGCAAGCAAGTAGGTCAAATGGGCAGAGAGAAACGGTATAAAGACGAACATAGCATCATTCACGTATACAAGTGCTGGAAGTTTTCAGTTTTATTCCGCATGTATATATAAGAGCCCTGGGGAGGCACAAACAGAACCAACAGAACAAACACAATAAACACTATATAACACTTAAATACGCAAACGCAATCAACTATTTACATATGTGAATAAACATGCTGCGATGGACTATGTACAGATGCACTATGTACAGAGGAGCGAACGGAGTTTCGAGTCATATCACAACTGCAACCACTGGCGCCGTATATATACACAGTATATATAGCGTCACCGGCGCCATTATCCGTACATACACAGAGTGTACATACATTACAAATGGGGATGAAATACATAAGCATGTCACAAACACTAGAGCACAATAACGAGACATGTACAATACTATATACATATATACAGGTATATATACATGCGTACACCGCTACTGGCTCAGAGGTACTGGAAGGTATTTAATAATAACTAATGGTGTTTATTTTACTTCCAGAAAAGCAATTTATGTTATTACGAATTTTAATGCTGTTTTATGCTTAAGCACGGTTCACAAAGGGCCAGAAATGTAACATACTGCTTATCACTAAATATATTTAAAGCACGACTACAACAGCACAAATATTGCTGTACTGAGGAAATGTGCGCCGCTAGGCATCGCCTGAAGTGCGGAAAGCGCCGAGTAAAACATCCCAATAAAAGCGCTTGGGAAAGTTGCAGGATAAACCATAGAAAAGTTTGTACGAAAGAGCTTTGGATCCGACTAGCGCAAAAAGTGTCGTGAATCCCATCAGTCAGTATCTAGGAAACTAGAAAACATAAAATAAAATACTGCCCAAAGCTGCGCCTTTAAATTTCTCTCGTGTTTCGGCATGATAACTTCTTTTTTCCTACTCCATTGAGCGCAGTTTGTTTTCGGGTGCTGTGTTTCACTTGTCTAGCCATTATCGTGGAATCGTGTCCTTAATGCTGGGTTTAAAGTGCTGGTACGGTATTTTCTCGATGTGTACTGCATTCCAGGTAGCGGCTGAATTAATAAATCTATCAGCTCCCTCACTACCTGGTATAGAACAATGATCTCCGCGACAAACGCTTTTGTAGCTCATTTTGTTTTTATACAAGGAACCAAGCTGTGTTTTATGCTCAGGTGATCTTATTCAAAATGGTTTCTTAATTAATGCTTATGCTTAGTGTCTGAGTGAACCACCAGCAGTGCCGTCAAGGTGCATTGGGCAAGCACTATATATCCTTTCAGTTTTCTAAATTCTTGTGGACATTACTGTCTCGTGCAGGAGCTTGCACATGAAATACGTTATTGTCTGACGGCTACTTGACATCGCGAGCTATGCGTGACGCATTTATACTTTACGTGCCACAAAGGAGTTGTGAGCAAAGCTTGCAACCACAAGGGTAAAAGCAACTTGCTGGGGAAAAAATAAGCAGCAAAAATGTCTAACCCTGGAGTTTGCAGAAATGACCAGGTTTTCGCTTGGAATTGCACGTATCCAGGCTTTCCTTCCTTCGTCGGCTTTAGGGAACAAGAAGACAGCACTTTGGGGCCTATCTTGTTTAGATACATTTCACATGCGCCTACAAATTCTTTCAAAATACCTTTTAGTATATTAAGTTGGGAACTATAAAGCACAAAGGATATTTTGTCCTCGCAATATTTTGCCTTGTAGGAATACTTTACACCACGCGTTCCAGCAAGGTTTTCCTTTGTTTTGTGCTTCCTCTGATCTCTTTAGCATATATTGCTGTGCAACGTCCATTATATGCAATCTGATTAACGATTAACGTTCTTGTGCACTTATGTTGGTGATTAAAGAACGAGAACTTATTGAAAGTTTCAGAAAATGCTTCCCGAAGGGTTTTTTTTTGTTTTTTTTTTCGTTCTTTAAACTCAATAGGATTACTTATGTATAACTTCTTATGTCTTGTGGTTAATTTCCTAGAAGTGTGAAGGTGGCCACTTGCACTAAGATCTATCATATCCGACCCAGCGGTTTAAAACAGCCCTGGAGAGGCAATGACATGGTCTGTTGCTATATCTTTGCTTTGCGGTAGGCTGTAGTGCGTTTTGTCTTGTGAGGCTGGTAGGATCCGAAAGATAACAAAACGTCTTCTATCCGCGTACCTTGGGATCCGTGTGATGAACGTTCTCACATAAGTGTTATGCATTAATGTTCGGGAATAAAAAAAATCGGTTCGCGCTCAGGTGAAATAGGTTTTGTGCCCAAGCACTACTTCGGGAAGTCTAACTGGCTCACTGATTTAGAGCGCCGCTGAATTGGTCATAGTTGCCAGCGCATACTCAGGATGTGCGATTAAAATGTGAAAGTGAGGTCAAAATGCAACCTTCCAGGTCCCTCGAGATGCCTAGTTAGGAACCACCAGTCCACTGCACCGGTGGCATTTGCCATCTCGCTAAATCTGCGCTTTTCTGCAGGCTTCAAATGGGACAGTGCAGACTATCAGTGCTGCGAGATTGGTTTGTGGTGTTATCGCCGCTCTGAACGCGATAGCGAATAGATGCCCTTGCCCAGAAGATCCAGCTTCGGTTTGGTCTGCTTTCAGAGTCTGGCATTTGGTAGTTATCAGGTCGAAAAGCCTCGCAGTGGTTGGTTGGTGGGTTGTTTGACGTCACGTGACCACACGACATGTCCAAGCTGACAGGAGCTACCGATTATGGTAGCGCCGTTTGATGGACAGGTGATATGACAACCGAGCCCTCCGTACCCGTCGGATTCGCAGTCAGGAATTCGACGCTACTGGCCACGTAGGCACGTTCGAACGGCACGGTTATAATGCAGGATTTTATACTTATGTCAGAATGGTTTTCACACAACGTAGCTGCTGTTGACTGCATGCTACAGACCACGTGTGAGATAAAAGACTCAAAATAAAGAACAATTTGGATATTCGAGCTGCTGAGGGCATGTGCATGGACGAGGATTCGTAGCAGTGAGAGCCGCAGAGGGCAGCCGTTGACGCTGCTGCGTCATTCCCTTAACTGTTTAGTAAATTTTACATGCCAATATGGTCTCGTATATGGTTAGGCACACGTGTGCTGTGTGATGTCAGATAACGTTAACAACCCTCATTTGGATGAAGCTAGTGCGCCGTTCTCCATTAGGACAGTTAATTCTTCATTCATAACCGTCTTCCTCCCTCCTCTTCACCAATAGTGCGATGCAGGGTTCCGTCCAAATATCTGTTCTTCCATTTCCTGAAGATCAGTTTAAAAAAAAAGCAGGGGGTCACTTAAGCTCCGCCTTTAAGATTATAAAGAGACACTGTGAAGGCTCCCATAGCGAAGGAGTTTGTCGTTGTCGCTATGCTAGCGTTCGCAAAGAAAAACAGCAAAAAAGAACTCGGATATGCTTAGGCTCCGTTCAAGAGTTGGCGTGAGAACAACAGCGTCTTTTTTCCTGAAAGAATCGGGGACTGTAACATGCTACGATAAGGGTGAAACGAGCTGTATACGCTACTAAAACTAGCCGGAGTTAAATTTATTTTAACCTAATAAAAGACATGGTACTGTTCGACGATTTTCGAGAGACTGACACAGAAGTTGGCAGAGTTTCAATTGTCTTAAGTGCATAAATTGACTTTGATGTTTAGGAAAATGAAGGCACAGTATCTGTCTTACTTATCGGTGGACACCTACAAACAAAATGAGCGGCATACAACTGGAGTTTTTCGTATGTCATCGTTTCGAAGCCTTGTCGCCATATACGTAGCCTTTAATTTCACGAGCAGACTGATGCTAAAGATAAAGAGAAAGGAGTCGGTACCGTCGAGCATCACTGGAGGAAGAACAGCCCATCGGCGAGAATGACGGGAGGAGAGTGGTGAGAGGTGGGGAGGAGGTGATAGTGGACCTTTTGCATTGGCCCCTGAAGGGTGCAGCCAATTCTCATGACATGCGTACAGGATGCAAAGCAATGCGCTTGGCGCTAACTCTACTAAAGCGAACGCAACGAGGATTCCCGGTTTTGTTTTCCTTATGTTTCACCAACTGGCCTACACATCTGCCCTGCTAAGTTATGTGTCTCCGGACGTAGGCTCTTTTATGTGTTCTTTGTCCACCGCCCTGTGTTGTCTCCAGCCTCCGTCCTGTGTCTGCTGCGGTTTTATTTTCCTTATGTCTCACCAACTGGCCTACACACCTACCCTGCTAAGTCATGAGGGTAGTTGGCGAGTAAGTTACTCGATACTTAGAACATATAAAACGGACGGGTTTACGTTGTATAATTTTAAGTGCCTCAATGTTATATTTAGTGCAAGTATCCTAGACGGTGCATGTAAATTTAATGATGGTCTTATTATTAAGAAATAGGTTAATTTTTTTAAGTTCGGGAGGCGCAAGCTTTTGTTTGTGTCTAATAAAACACACTACGAAAGGCTGATGTGCACACTTTTGATACATGTTTATTTAAGCTTGATTTTTTTTTATAGCAATACCGACGTACCTGTACTCGCTGACTTCAGTCAGAAGGTGAGATGAAATATTGTAAGGAAAGGAGAAAGGGGTGGGGGGAGCCTTTTTGTTAGGTATTTTCATATACACTGTTTTTTTTTTTTTTTTCTGGAATCAGCTCTATGTCCCATTTATTATACCAAGGAGGTATGTTCTGAATATTAGAGTTTACTAAAGCCTGATCCTCTTGGCTAGTAATTTGACAGAATAAAATGCAGTCTTCAGGCAGCAAGTAGTTTGATTTGAGCAGGGTTAGCTATAACGTTGGTAATGTCATTGCTGTATATTATAAAGAGCAAATATCTGAGCACGTTTGCTGTGGGACGCCTGAAGTGACCCGTAGGCTGGTTTGAACAGCAACCATGAATACAAACAACTTGTGTGTGGTTAGAAAGGTACGAAAAAATCCAACGAATTATCATGAAATTAGGAAGACCAACCAGTTCTAGTTTGTAAGGTAGATTGGCAAGAGAAATGAGATTAAAGGCTTTGCGGAAGTTTAAGAAAATCACATCCATTCGGCCAGCGCTATTGAATATGAATGACAGAGGTGAATGTAGTGACAGGGGAAAAACCTCTCTCGAAAACCGTGTTTATGGGGAGTAAACACCTTGTTGCCGCTTACAAACGCAGTTATGTAGTTCACTATAATATGTTCAGCAAGTTTGCGACATGTAGAAATTATTGATACGAGACGATAATTAGCAATCAAGGTCACATTACCCTTTTTCAGCATGGGCACAATCCGCGTTTTTCTCCGGTCGGAAGAGAAGGTGCCTTTTTAGCATTATCTGAGGAAAATTACAACCAGGATCTCTGTGATAGCTGCTTCATAACGCCGCAGAAATACATTGGGTAGCCGTCAGGTTAAGTGCCTGCTTTATATTTAAGGTTGGGAGCATGGAGACAACACCTGATGAGAAAACAATGTCAAAGGGGGGGAGGGGGGAGAGGGCGCCTCATAGCTTGATTCATTCCTCGATGTTAAACTGCCAGTATTCTTAGAAGTAATTTTGAAACAAATAATAGAAGGAACAAAGTCCTCAATTCTATATTCCTTTCAACATCTAAAGTTGTGGCTGTTGTGTGCTTTGGAACGCAGTTTCATGCACTATTTCTGAAATGTTTGCTGATCACAACTTTATTGTATTGCAGAGAGCCTAATCGCGTTTGTAACTGTGACAGTTACGCGCTCTGAAAGAGTCTTTATCTGTGCGGCTTTCCTATACAGAAACGAACTGAACCTTCCCCTCAAAGATGAAAACGACACCAGAGGATAGAGGCGTCCAGCTGACAAACTGACTCGCATCCCAGGAGGAACCGAGGTCTTCTGGGGTCTGCACAGCCCTTTATTAGCTTGGCAACCCCATACATAGCAGTAGAAGCTGTTCGGTTCACTGAAACCCGAAAAGGTTGATTACATTCCGAGTGGGCTTCGCCAAGTGGAAACAGAGCGAGATTACTCTGGCGCTGGCCGCTGGGATGCCGTCGGTTTCCTGTAGCGAAGGCAGTCTCCGATTGCCAGGGAAACCAGTACACGCCGCGAGACCGAATAGGTTGGGGTGGCAGTCTGGGCTTTTGTAACTGGATAGCGAGCGCATAAAAGTTTGTCAGACAGGCTATGCAAGCTGACGCAGCACGGATCTGGTCGAGTCAAGATGTATTTTATTCATTGTTAAGTTAATCAGGGAAACTTGAGAGAGACCGTAATGCGCAGAGAAATGAAATAGCCTTGCAGGAAAATTACAGGAAAAACACTTGCAGAAACGCGAAGTGTGAACCGAGCTCTACTCTGACGAACAGTGCACAATGTAAAGCCCCAACCAAAAAGCAGCTCTTACACGGCGTTGTACCAGCATCTCGTCTGATAGGAGTAGTCGCTAAATAACAAAAGAGGGCGAATAAACACGCTATAGAAAAGGATATAGGGCAGGTGTTAGCAAATACTGGGTGTCCCGTGAATTGCAACCTACTCGTTGCTAATTTTCGTCATATGCAGCGGCGCCGGTAATCAAGCGTGAGGTCAAACGAAATATGCGCTTGTGGGTGCATGGGGGGAGGTGCTCGGAGGGGTGTGGGGCTGAAATAGTGGCATTCATTAACCATGGATGCACCAATGGATGGTACAGTAGTATGGATGAACTGAAAGTCACTGCCACACATTGCTACTCATTTTTCTTCACAACATGGTTTTCACCAACTTTATTTGCGAATAGTTTGTGACACCGACGTTGAGATCTGGGTTTGCTACATATTGTCAGATAAGCAGACAGACGCTCGTCGCTTATCTGGGACTGCTAGACCGGGCCGAGAAATTTCTTCTCGGGTTCTGAAATGCCGTTGAGAATCCCGTCTGCTTGCTTTTTTTTTTTCGGCATGCTTTTTCAAAGTGGCCTAACTTTCGACGAGACCTACACCTTTCTTGTTGCGCTTGGCAACTGCTTCTCGAATGAAATGGTCGAGCGCAGAAACTACAGCTGTTCTGGCAGTTACTTCTGTCTGCGTGTAAACGTGTTTCTACACGCCATTTTCTTACCATGGCGACGCAAGCGTCTGGGATCGCACTGTCGTTTCCTTTTAGCTCAGCTTGCTGTTTCTTCACCGTTTCGCTCGTACGCGCTTTTGCCAAAGCAGTGTTCAGCGTGAGATTCGGATCCATCTGCAGTTCTTCCGATAATGCATGGTCCCATTGACCGACTACGAACCCGTCTCTAATTAAGCGTTCCTTCATGTCCTTAAACTCGCACCTGTCTGCTAGCCTTTTAAGCTCGGTTGCCAACTCCTCTACTGTTTCGCCCAGTTGCTGGCTGTGTTGATTAAAGCGAGCACTCTCGTAGACTGTATTCTTGGTGTAGACGAAGTAGATATGAAGGTTCGACTTTATGAAGCTGAGGTACTTCATTTCTTCGTCTGTGATGCTTAACGATCGAAGAATATCCCGCGATTGTATGCTAATTGTATAGAAAAGAGTCCTTACTTGAACTTCGTCTGGCTTCTCGTGTAGTCCGGACGCGAACCTGTAGTCATCAAATTCATCCATCCAGGCAGGCCAGTCCGCGGCGTTATGGAAGTCGAAAGGCCTCGGAGGCTTGATTCCCGCCGTTCCGAAGCGTTGCTTGTCGCTTGACTCCGGAACGCTTTCATGCAGTTGCTGGAACGCTTTGATGCAGTTGCTGATCGTTCGCCGGTTGACGGGGCTGCAGCGGTGTTACGTCGGGGTCGGCTTTGATCCCACCGCTGCCACCATGTCAGATAAGCAGACGGACGCTCGTGGTATCCTGACCAAGAATGCCCTTTTTTAATATTTAACCATCAAATATATACCCAGCCAGAACGATCACATGACTTCCGTGAGAGCTGGGTGAGAGCAAGGAAAGGGAAGGGACGGGCGTGCACAGTGCGCCTCAGGATGACGCCACAAATATCTGCGCCCCTCTAAGTTGCATCACTCCAAGCGTAGCTATTTATCCTGTGCGAACGCTGCTATTAGGGAGTTTTGTCAGTCCGTACTTTGCATGCTCATTTTTGGCTCGATGATGGCCACCTATGTCAAGGTCACGAATGTTGATTCTCTGCTGTTTAGTTTGTTAGAAGCCAGGATGAGGGCTACAGTAGGCGCAATTGTACGTCAGGATAATATTAGCAGTGACCGGTTGAGGGAAATGTTAGCCCTCTCTTGCAAATAGCACCGACTATTTAGCTGGGCGACATACTTGACGGACAACGTAGCTTCGATTGGCGTGGAAATGTAAACAAAGAAAACAGAACCACAAAGTAATGAGGGAAACGAAGTTTCTCCCTTCTTTTCTTGGTGCTCCTAACAAAACATTGAACTTTGGAAATGATATATTTCCTTCCCATCCTGTTCTGCATCATGCTCTTCTTATCTGCACTGGTGGTCCTAAATTTTATAGCGTGATAGTGAACTATAATGCTATAAAGTCATGACTTACCATGTCTAGGAGCGGTACGCTGTGGACCTAAGATTGACCTCGAACGGCGGAACTGCAGCAGTCAACAGTCTTCGTATGCACCAGCGTCTCAAACATGCTCACAATTGCGCCGTTGCCTCAAGGAGTAAGGTTAGACAAATCCTATTTGGAGGAACAAGATAATGCAGCGTAGTGCCCACGTCACGTGTTCTATCGCAGCCTACCTATTCGTCTTTTTGCTGAGTTTACAGCAGCCCATTCGTCTTAGCGGCGCCATTCTTAATAAATTTGCATCATTTAAACCTTTCTTTAAACCTTATCTGAGAGCTATGCTATCACTATATAGCATTCAGGTGAGAGTAGCGATTTCGAGAAGTGCATATTTTATGCTGGTTCCTCAACACTCAACTCCTTTGCTGCGGAAGAGTGAGCCATGCATTGCCGCCAATTGCATTACAATTGCGAGTCTCTTCTGTATACAGAGTGGTCGCCTAGGAATGTGGAAATCCAGCAAACCTGTTAAGAACATTCTTCTTGTGAGCATATTATGTAGACATATGCAAATATTTGCGATGCTTCGGTCGTACACCATCTGCACCAGGACTATAGGCAACGGCGAGCGTTAATCAAAATCCACTTTCATGACTGAGTGGAATCCAACACCGAAACCAGATGCAAACGACTCCGTGTTTTGTGTCGGATGCTGCGTTACTGGCCAAGATACGCATCAGGTATGGAAGCGGAGGTTTCTGCGTTATGAAGCTTGCATGCGCGTCCAAGGTACATTATAGACGCGAATGCAGAGCGCTAGATGGAAAGTTCTGCTTCGGTTCGTCTCTACAGTTTTCTCTCCCACAACGACTCATTCATGATGCTGAGGACTGACTGAAAGCAATGAGAGATCGCTGTGCACATTTCCGTGGTACACTGCCGCTTTCGCATCTCAGTCGTAACGATCTGTGGCGCCTGCATTTGCATGCCCAGAAATTCTGGACAAAAGGATTTTACATAGGCAGTTTTTTGGAAAGAAATCTTTCTGCCTGTCGTGAAATTCCACTCTAAAAATCAATATATTCGCAGATTTCTGACGGGAGGCTCATTGTTCCTTTCTTTTCCAGCGATCACTCTTGCCAACGTCAAGATCTTTCAGAAGTGCGGAATTTTTTTTTTTTTTTTGGTGGCATCTGCATTTTAGCGAAAAAGACAAAACAAAAAAGGTTTTAATGCACTACAGGAGATTACACAATTGTCTTTATTATTTTTGTGACAGTAATCGCCATCACCAGCCGGACTATACCCAGTGCAGGAAGAATAGGCCTTGCCCATATTCTTCCAATTAACTCGTGTCCTGCTTCATAACTGTTATAATATTGCACAGTTGCCTGAAAATTAAAACTGATGTCCAAGGAACGACTTGAAGGACGCCTAGTGTATTTTCTACGCCAAGACCAGTATTTCATAAGAGATCTTTATTAAGTTTTGATTCATTTCGTCATGTTTAGTAGTCCCTTTTGTTCGGTGATGAGGGTACGACTTTTCAAGAGTGCGTGGAAAGCCATCTGACAATCTGCAGGTCAAGGAACGCAGGTCAGCATTGTCTAGAGTAAGGTAGAGGTTTTGGCTAGTTGGTGAAGATTCACGGTGAAATGCTGCTGTCAGTGATAGCTGTCGTCGTTTGTCACCAGTGCGGCACCAACTGCGACTCTTGGTAACATTCGCACCAACAACGCCGCGCCCTCATCCTCACCGAGAGACGTTAATAACTACTATTTATATCGCGTCTAGATGAAGCCAACAAGCATATTTTGGTTGTGTACTGATTTTACGGTCCGGCATATATAGTGCTGGAGAAAAGAATGAAATCTAATGGCACACCGAGCAAAATAAATAATAAGGGTAAAGCCTTACGGCGTGATTACACGTTACGAAGTTTCTATTTTAAGGTGAAAGCATTTATAAGCTCATGGGTGTGCTCATAAAGTGCCCGTCCGCAAAGCGTGTCACACCGTATTCGAAAAATGACACGATTTATGAGTAAAAGAATGTGTTATGAGGTTAAGAGTGTAAAAATCTCGATGTGCAAAACCTCCTTGGTATGGAGTAATTAGTTTCTTAATTAGAGTCGAAAAAGTCAGTTCGGCGTCAATATAGCCATGGACGTCGAAATTCGGAAAACACGCAAAAACGTTGTAAAGCTTTAATGCCAGGACTCGTCATTGCATTACAATATCAAAAAGCGTCTCTCATAGCCCGAGTTGTTTTGGGACGCTAAATCCTACAAACCAAACCACTAATATCAAAAACAGCCAGTCAAGAGTGAAAGGCAAAAAAGTACAAGAAGAGTAAGCACAATAAAAAGAGATGAATGCAATCAAAAGAGAAAAACGAAGAAAGCGTAAAAACAGGTAAGCAAAAGGAGAAAAAAGAGGAAAAATGAAGAAATACTAAGAGAGGAAGCAAATGACTGAAAAAGGGGAAAAGTGTTCAGGAAAGGCTTTTGCCTTACCGCACTTAAGAGAGATATAAGTGCCCTCCAACGAATTTTTAAGGCGAAATCCTTTCTAGGCTCCTGAAACAAAATCCCGTGCGCGAGATGTACGCGGGATCTGAGCGTCGGATTTGTGCGCTGATGTCACTTGTCAATTATCCTGATAACGTCATCGGAAAAATTAAAATTCTGTCTCTACAGGGAATCGAACTTCCATCCCTTGGATCGAGAGCTGAGCGGTTCAACAACTGCGCCATGCCCAAGAATATTATTTTTTTTCTGCATGGTACTTATTACATGCCTTTAAATCCAGGAATTCAGAGCTATATACATTGTTTACAAAGAAATCAGTCTGTAGCCGAAAAGTCTAATTGCAACATACAACACAGCACCGCACAACTACAGTACGTCTTAACACAACTTCATTAAAACGGCGGCAAGAAAAGACAACACCTCGGTAATGGCAGCCAGTCCGATTGATAGTCACTATCTTTGTAAGTGTTTATCAGCTGGTGCACCATCGGGCTGAAATGAGTTCTGGGGGAAACGAGAGGCTCACCATTCTGATCCAACATACGCGTCAAATCGTATCAAAGGTTTCGTGGTTATGTTGAGTGGCCATTAGGCAACGCACGCTGAAGGAAATCAGAATACAGTCTTCAGTGTTCTTTGTAGAATGCCCCAAAATAATATGGCATCTTTGCAGGCAATAAAACAGTTTTCGATGATTTCAGGTGATCACATAGGAAGCAATTAAGAGAAGAAAGAAAATACTTTTTTTTGTTAAGCCACACATTAACGGTTAGAACTTCGGCATGAAGTTTAAAGAAAAACGTTTTAGTAGAAGGTGAGATCGGCATTTTGCGTACTATTTTTAACACATGCCCTATACAGTTAGAATAGAGAGAATGATTTGATGGAGGTGGGAACAACATAGTATTAATTTTTTGTATAAATTTTCTGTGAAACAAAGAATAAACACTGATAAGAAAAGCGACCTGGCAAAAAACGCACTGAATAGTGAACTTCTTTTTATAATCGTATAATAAGGGCCGATCAGTAAAATTGGCAGAGACCAATAAGTTGGGAAGGAGGTACACAAAGTCAGTTTGCAGGTATGCTCTCATAATTGAATGGGAGCTATTACAGAAAAAAAAAGAAGCGAGAAACTAACTGTCTGACATAGGGTATGTGTCAAACCTAGTCCGCCAGCACAACAGGCATCAATAGATTATCGCACCGCATTGGCTCAAAACTGGAAGACCACGTGAACGTCGGAAACGTTCGGTGAAAGCTCTGGACGCAATGCCTGGCGCAATGAAGTACCGGGATTTTGAAGCACATATCATAATTCTCTTTGTCTACCGTGAGGATGATAGTGGCGATGTCAATGACGCTGAAATTAGTTATAATGGTAGTGATGACAGTAGCAATCAAAATGACGGTGCATCTATTTAATAATAATAATAATAATAATAATAATAATAATAATAATAATAATAATAATAATAATAATAATAATAATAATAATAATAATAATAATAATAATAATAATAATAATAATAATAATAATAATAATAATAATAATAATAATAATAATAATAATAATGACAGCAAACGTGATGCACCCTGTGCAGCAGCAACGCTCCGGCTTTCGTATTTCTGCAGTGTAGATTCCATTGTGCTCTTGGACTTTTTATAGCCACAAGGGCACTGAGCTGTGAAGTAAACTGGCTTAGTGGTGCATCCTATGAAAATTTATCCTGCTGTTTATCTCGCTTTATTATTTCAGTCCATGAAAGCCTATTTTCACATGCCGAGCGCGTGCTCTCTCCCATTGCCTGAAAGCGCTTGTCTTGCAAGGTTCCTTGGAAAATGTTATTTTTTCAATAGAGCACAGTTGTTAGTCCAGCTGCCGTGTGTACATCGTCTTCGTCCTCGTCTCTTTGCTGGTTATTATTCTCTGAGACATATTTTACCCTCATGAGCGGCAGATTGTTAATATATAGCAGCCATGTGGAAGTGCGTGAGGAGATACGGTGTTATACTCGTTTTAAGAATAAGGCAAAATTTTCCATTAAACACATACTTTTACACATAGAATAGCAGTGTTGCGTTTGCCACATTTAAGCTTTGAGTTCCAAAATGTTATTATCATAAGCAATAAGAAACCAGTGCCAAGGTATACGTTTTTTTTTTTTTTTCAGCATTGTTTGAATTCACTTACGAATCATCACAAATACTGGCGAGATCTTCTGGTGGCCTCAACCTCCAATAGAGCATCTGATGGCTTTCTATATATCTACTACGCGATGGTGTCATATTTTGCCTGCAATCGTCTGCCTAATGATTACTATGACGAAGGAATTATTTTTTAAAATAAGACATTCCTATCGGTTTCCAATTACCTTTTCTTCTCGTTAGCTGCGGCTATCTTAGCTCTGCGTTCTTTCAAAACACGTTTTGGTCTTAAACTCGTCAACTCAGGCAAATTTGTCTTTTCTCCGACTGCTATAAGAACGGTTAACAAGCGCATTGGTTTATCTTGTGTATTCGCAAAATGGCCGGGAAAGAGAAGATCGTTGAATTTTCAAGAAACTTGGTCATCTCTGAGCCCCTCCTCGCAAAATATCTTCTTATTAATGTCTTAAGGTAATGAGGAATAATTTTTTAATACTGAATAAAGCAGGCGTAAACCTCTGATGACCTCATTCAACAAATATGTTTTCATTTTAACCGTGCGCATTAGAACGACTGTGTTTCATACAAGGTACTGCCACGTAGGGCGTTTTACACTGTGCCAAATAATGAGGGAGAGCTATATAGAGGTCATCTAATTTTTCCTGCTCATCTCGATCTCATCTCTTGTGGAATCACTGCTTCCCTCTCCACCCCTAATTACCAGCGCGCACTGCTACGTCAATTCAGTGATAGCGGCCACCTGCGCACTCCAATACTCAGGTGTCCACCAGCTACCAAATGTTAGCTGCAGCAAATTTTTTTCTTTTTATAGAACATTTCTGCACCAGCGAAATTGCAATTTTCATCTTCATGCTACCTTTTCCACCTTCGATCAAAATATGCGATTTTTTTTTTCAATGGTACTTAGTTGCAGCTTAGTCACATGGGTCAGTTTAATAAGTTAGATGATTGTGACGCTCTTCTGCATGCCTGACTCTCTCTAAAAAAAAAGGTCCATTAAGACCCTGTAGTGAACTCTTGTTGGCAAGCTACATTATTAGTAACGCGATAGCATTGAACGCCAGTTCTCCAGAAGGTATCGCGCCGTGTCAGCGTGAGCGTCGGCGGCCTCGGTCTCAGCATTTCAGCTAAAAATTGTAATATGCATCTGCCATTTGGTAATCCGGAATCAATCAGCACGTGGGGTATGTGGCGTCACGAGACGAAAGAGTCGACTAGGGTCCCTTTTGTGAAATGGAAATAGACCTTTCAGGGAAGCTCGGCTCCCGCGTCAGACGAGATAGTTTGGAGACCACTCGGGTACGTCCGTCCGGTTTGGTTAAATCGGGGTTGTACTATGTATGCATGTCGGACGATTTTTCACAAAATGTTGTACCTTGCCACGGTATGCTAACGTGTACTTGTAACTAGATGCAAAAATAAGGGATTAGTGATTGAGAAGCAAGCAGCAAAGTCAATGTATACGGTCTTCTACTTTAAGTTTGAACAAGCAAGCGCGTGGCATGCGCTCTTCGAAATGCCTTTGCGTTCACCTCAGCCGCGTATCGAGGCAAAGTGGCTTATGGCTTTAGGAGGAACCAGTAGCCGCTTCTTCACACCGTCTTCCTATTTGCTACGGTGGGCAGCTGCGAGGGACGCAGTGGCATTTTGAATAACGCATGCCACTCGCTCGCATGTTCAAACTAAGAGTGGACGACAGTGAACATGGCCGCGGATCCGCCGCGGGAACCCCTGACAATAGTCATTAAAGTTGTTGCGGCATACCCGTAAAGACTGAGCTTAAGCATCCTCCATGCTTTAGTGCGCGGCTCTTAGACGCCTGTTTCTGGCGTTCCTGGCGCTCCTGGTGCCCGTTCTATAGAAACATTGTGATCCTGACTGACCCTTGAAAGCTGTGACATCCTACACTGAAAGATGAAACCTAAGTAGGCACAATTTCACAAAGGGGTGAACGACGCTATCCCATTGGACAGCTGTCTGCTGTCTTAACACAGGAGATTTGACGACTGCCCACCTTAAGAGCCCCGCCAATTCGGTTTCTCTGGGGTCGTGGAATGGTCTATACCCGAGATAGAGGACCCCGGGGGACCAATCATTGCAAGTGACAAACGCCAACCTAACGCGCAAAATTTCTAATCGGCCTCATGCTATCTTGCATGGTCATATGGAACAATTATCATTTCGAACTGTTTTGTGAATGCCAGCATAGGCATCCTGGGAGACCCTTTAACGCTGACGTCTCCGGGTCTTAAAAGCGGAGCTATGCAGTCCCCCCCCCTCCCCCCCCCCCCTTCCCAAATTGTTGCGTCTTAAGAAACACATCCGGTAGCAGAGCGCAAAATAAAGAAAAGACAGAAAAAAACTTGAACAAGTTCGTGCCCCAGGGCGCAAAGCGATTAAAACTAGCGATGAATGGGAGACCACGCTAAGAAGCTCCGACGAAAAAACACAGCGATTCGCCGTCCGCCTGACGGCCGAGGCTGAAGACCTCTTCTCCTAGACGAGGCTGGGTGTCCTCTGGCCGCGGTGTGACAAACTGCCTCCCCGGACGCCTGCGTGCGGACCCGTAGGTGGCTGCTGCACCATATTTGGTGGAAATAAATGTTCTTCCTCCTCCTCCTCCTGAACAAGTGAACTCGAACTACCGCTTTCTCTCTCAGAGACGCAGCGCTGATACAACGCGAAGGAGAAATTGCGAAACGTCGTTTTTAATTGCGCTCTCATTAAGTTTTTATAAGAATTCTTTAATTCGATGACAGCCTTCGCTACTCAACAGGAAGCTTCGGAAATTACTCAATACGCCGCTTGGTGATGCTGCTCAGCTTGAAGCACTGTGAATTAAAGGACTCTATTATTTAGTGAATGGGTGCTTGCTTTATGCTCAAGCAGCTGACGATTAAAACGCCAAGTCGTTTGCGAAACAACGAGCTGCGCTATAACTTCGAATGACCAGGTATTGTAATCGTGGGTGTCAATTTTATATCCTATATTATTAATGTTTTTCTTTCGTTATTCAGGTATATAGATGGGGAAAAGGCAAGGAAAATAGTTACAGGGAAAATAAAGTAAGAAAAGGAAGGAAATAAATTTGTTAGTCTCACCAATACGTATATGCGTAATACGCCACAGGTAGGCCTAATAACTTCTGAGGAAATATATATTTTTTTCTGTTTCAGTAAAAACAAAGTTCTATATCGAACCCAAAGGGTCAAAAGTATTTTTATATTATTTATATGCCGTATCTCAAGCACAGCGACAAACATGCTAATCATTATCATCGAGATCTTAACAAGATGAAGGCGTAAACCTGCAAAAAGATAACGGCAATTTTGTTGAAAAGAATCGTTTGCAAAATAAAAAAAAAAGAGAGAAATATAACAGTGGTTCGACAACAGTTGCAGTTCAGGGAAGCAATAAGGTATATGCCGGTCGGGACAAGATTCGATACCTTCGTAAAAATTATGCTGTTAAACTGGATGCTTGAAAAGATACTAACTATAAGAAATCATCAATCATGCTTCTACTCATGTCCATTCTTTATGTTGGTCGGAAAAATATTCATATCTTCAAATCGGCCCTCTTGGAACCAAAAACTGCAAAAGTAAATAATAATATTAATAAGAAAACCTATATAATATAGATTAAACAGAACCTCCAGCGTCCATAATGACAGGGCTTCCTTCTCGTACGCTAAAGCATGGATAATCAATCCTGCCTTCATGGTTTCTGCTTTCAAATCACAAAAAATAATTAAAGTGCACTAACTGAAATACACAACTCTAAAATCGGGCTTACGTTTGAAGATTTACCTTCAGAACACGACATACCAGAAAATAGCTTTCAGTGCTCCCAAAAGCCAAAGCATTAAGAGATTACTTTGATTTGCAGTAATTCAATGACTACTTTCGCAAGACATGTTACACTCTTCATAATGCACTCCTTTTCCC
Source organism: Amblyomma maculatum (assembly GCF_055883805.1). Taxonomy (NCBI): domain Eukaryota; kingdom Metazoa; phylum Arthropoda; class Arachnida; order Ixodida; family Ixodidae; genus Amblyomma; species Amblyomma maculatum. The sequence continues at coordinate 66,541,719 of NC_139347.1, read as the reverse complement.
GGAATTAAGACTGCACCATCAGATTTTCCTCGAAACATCATCGGAAAACGGAAGGTGCGGAAGTCTGAAACGCATACTTCGAGAGTGGTTTTGGGAAAAGCATTTTGTTTCTAATGATATTCGGCGTATAGTGTTTACACTACTTCCGCTCCTGAAGAGCGACCATAATGTTCTTCAGTGATTTGGGTTCATAAAACAAAAAAGGAAGTATTCGACATTGGGAGGTAAACTTTTTCATTATTGTGAAAATGTGACCACAGCAAAAGGTTGCTTTTGGAAAGGAGGAGGAGGAGGAAAGAAGATGAGGAAGAAGAAAGACAGGAGGTTAACCGATAAAAGAAACCGGGAAAAGGGCTAATGGATATACAAATGCATGCGTCAAGCCATTGAGAGTAGACGCGAAGCCCCTTTAGCACCGCATTTTCATAGCGCTAGTTTTTGGAAATTTTATTGTTTAAGTCATTTTAACTTTTAAATTATTATTACTTAGACATTAGCACACATCAAAAACAAACGTTAATAAGTCATACACACTACAACGCGCTCACAAGATGCCCACATAAAACACTTGGCACCAAGGACCCTTTGTGGTCTATTCATCGCGTGCCCATTTGGCATGCAGGAGAGCAGAATTAAAACCCGAAAGGCGACTTCTTGTTTACTGAATATACTTCGTAGCTTTACTTTGCGCGTGGGGTGCTTGAAATTCTCGCAAGAGGTCATGTGGTTGTCACGTAATATACCTTTCGACCAATCAGTATTTTTCCGCCCGAATGTTTCCGGCCAGCTGGTGCCGACAACTACTACTAATACTACTATTACGACGCCGACAGCTTTTCAACCGAACAAGCTATATGTGCTTCGCATTAAACGTCTGCATACTGCCATTGGGAGCCGAATCTGCCACTTCGGTATGCCGCATGCGGGCTCTAATGACATCAGCTGTGGCGCCGACTGTTCAGATTTCTGCTTTCGATCATTAATGTCATTCGTCACGAGATATCACCGCAAACGCCTCCTGTAACGTGATCGAACGTTGAGGGCAGAGGCTGTGCAAGTGCCTTGTGATGGCAGCTATGATATCAAGACTTTCTCAACAGATGCTTTCCTCAATATGTCTAGCACAGGTGAGGCGCTTTTTGTAGAATACGCCGGAAATACACGACACAACGATCCTCCGTGTCACTCTCTCCCCTTTCTACCGGAGTCAGAGAGAGACTTAGAAAACAATTATTTGAAATGCCAAGGACTTCGTGCCACGCAGGCTCCAGGGCTTCCCATCGCCGCTGCCCACCATCATTCGTATCCTTACAGTCTATCACGTTGGCAACACAGTCCGCTTCGATATTCTGCTCAACGAAGTCCTTAAAGCGCAACAGGGTCTACCGGGCCCAGTAGATGGTGAGGGGGGTCCAAGTCTCACGGGGGAAAGTTCGCCGTCGGGTGGAGGTTGCATATTTGTAGCGCTGCTGCTCACGGTTCAGGGCAGTGTACACAAGCAGGGAGGGATGAGATACAGGGGGTGGTTGCGGAAGAAGAACCATGGTGAGGGCTTAGTATGCACCTGAAGGCGGTCCACATGGTTGCCGTATATTATCTTCCAAGGCAGGATGTGATTGAAGTATTTTTAGGCCATGTGCGCTTTGATAGTGGCCCACCTATATAGACTAGCGATGTGGGAACTATTTCAATGTACGTTCCCGAATTAAGTGCTTGTTTGGAAGCTTTTAGACAATGCTTTCGAAGTATGTTGACAAATTTTAATGTGACGTTTAAGGCGATGCGTGTTGCATTGTAAAATTTATAATTTTTTGCATGAACCAGAACAAGTGCTCGTTCCCGGCAAATAAGCTTAGAAACAGAGGAAGAAGATCGCTGAACAGTTTGAAAGAGAACTGTACAAGAGTTGAAGGGCAGCCTCAGTTCGCAAGCCGAGCCAACGTTTCGACAAGTGGACTTAACTTTTTCAGGACAAAAGAGATATATAGAAGCACGTCGGAGATGTTGGCAAATTCATTTCTATCATTTTTTTTTTCTCAAAAGCGTGAAACAAACGATGTCCAGGATTCTGCAACATATCTTATTTGTGAAACAACTATAAGACAATATAGGAGCTGTTATATGCACATGTTGATGACATGCATCGCCTAAGCTTCTAATTCGTGACAAAAATTTGATTTTAAAGTTTTTCGTGCGCTCTTGCGAGTTTTCAAAACTCTCAAAGAAAGCCAATGAACTCCACTGATGAAGATATATTGTGAGACGCACGTACAATGTTTTAAGGTGCTTTTTATGAACATGCAAATATAGAGAATCTGCGTTTCCGAATAGTCGCGAAAGTTTGTTTTTGAACTAATTGGCCTGGTCTTGTAACGGCTAACTTAGAATTTCCATAGAGAATTTACATATTTGTTAAACAACTCTAGAATTACGTGACGAACTTCTATGAACTAATTAACGGAAATGGTCTAACCTTCAGGCGCATATAAATATTTTACATGTGAAGCATGTCCTACACTCTCAAGACGTAGGTCGCACTGCAAAGAAAAACAGTGACACATTATTAACTAGAACCTAGCCGACGCAACATTTACAGATAGGATTCTTATCGTGAATTTCAATAGTAAGTGATGCCTTGCGTTAAAAACATCCTTTCTAAAAACGAAAATCTATTTCTTGTTACGGAGGCACCTCTGAAACCTGAAGTGCCGATTTCATTTGCGAATCAAACGAAGGAACTATTGCTGCTATGAGCTCAACAACGATTATATTCGTGAACGACTGCCATCGCGTTTCTATTGTGATTTAGTCGTATTTTTACAGTCTAGTAAATGCTTACAGTGTAGTAAACGGCCCCTAATCATTCACAGTGCCTAAATCACATTTTTACCAGAGGTCTCGAATGCTGACAGTTATTACCCTTACTAACGTACTTAGCCATAAACACACCCCTACGCTGGTAAACCAACTTCGCGAGCGAAACAAAGGAAGAAATATTGATTGAGTTAGTAAGAAAGGTAATCAGAAAATGGATAGAGGCATTTAAGACAGCTTAGATTCGATAATGTGAAAGCATTACTGATGCTCTTCTTCTCAATTTTTTGCCTTCCTCACGTTTGTGGCATTTCGCCTCCGCCTCTCGTCTTAATCTATGCGTCTTGCTGGCGCTTTTCTCGAATCGCCTCGGTCTCTCACCGTCAATGTTTTTCGACGATAAAATACAAATATTACCCCCCTTCCGACCCAAGCGAAGCTCTTTTCGCAGAGCGCGCCTGACTCTTCCGTCCGCGCTCTCTTCGCTGTCTGCGCATTTTAAGGGGATCCCGTTCGTTTTCCACGCGTGTAACAGTGCGCGAATACGAGCAGCAAAACGCAAGTATGCGCTAGATGCGCAAGTATGCGCAAGTATGCGCAAGTATGCAAGTAGTGTCCTTGTCGCGAGCGCAAACGACGACCTTGCGCTATCGCCATTACTCCTCTCGGACTCATGCTTTCAATGGCCACATCTCTCTTTTTCCACTAGCTTTGTACTGCTGCCTACGAATAGTTGGGGTTTGGTACCTGAAAAATTGCAACCTCGCTGACGGCTCTTTCGATCTGCTTAACATTTCCCTGCAAAACCCTCTGGGCTAATGATCCTTATGTTTTAATATTACAGTTGCAAAACTTTCGCTACATAAGAAATGATAATATGATGGTCTGTATTCCGAGCAATTTAGATGCATTGAGTTCCGGAAAAGGCGTTAAAACTACTAAAATATTTTTTTAGAAAAAAGGAGGGGAACGTTTAAGGTGGCATATAAGTTGCACCTTGGTATATGTGTGGGAACTCGACATGAACAAAAAAAAAAAAAAAAAAACGCTCTCCCACCACTGTCCGTCCACGCGCCTCTAAGTCCGTCCGTCCGTTCATCCTTCCCGCCTGCCTGATCGCCCATTAGTCTTTGCGTCTATGCGTCCCGCCCACCCGCTTTTCTCTCTGTCTCCGTCTGTCAGCAGCGTCCTGTATGCATCCGTTGCTATAACACATAGGAAAAGCTGGCGGGACTGCAGCTCGTACACCACAGAGGGTTGAGCCCGTCGGAAAGACCTCCCATTTGCTGCAGGCCAGTCAGATTTCTTACAGCTGTGTCATGCCGACAACGCTGTTTCTTCCTGCTTTTGCGCAATGACATCTAGGACAGGAACTTGTTGCAACCGCCATACGCAAAACCAGGATTCGGACACGATAATATTACTAAGGGTATGTTTCTTTATTTGACAATGGCAGCATAGATATGTTTGAAAGTATGCATAAGAAATAATAATATTTAAAATATATTTGCACTAAAAAGTGTACTTATGTTCCAGCGGTGTGCTGCATTTAATAAATAAGAAAAAAAGTTCGTGTCTATTTTTAGGCACATTTTGGTCTCACTCAGATCACCGTGCTTTTCTGCTCGTTCATATAGCCACTTAGAGCCCTGAAAATTACATTTCCAGCAGTGAATGAAGTCTTGGTAAAAATTTGGTTAGACAGTGGTCTCGCATTTTTCTCTAGGCAATAAAAATAAACTACGGCTTAAGCGCAGCCTTTCAGTTTAGGCAAGTTTCATTGCTTTTAAAAACTCACACTACTCACCTTTTTTTTTTTTTTATGCCGTGAAACCTAACTTGCCGTGAAACCTAACTGGACTTAATAATCCACGAGAAAGTGTGCACCACAAAATTCAAATGTCTGACGCTGAAAACTTCCAGCGAATATTTAAACCGTGGGCAAGTAAAATACTGCCATAAATGCACTTCGCAGTGGACGACAGATTAAGTTTACCTTCCTAATGAGCGCTGAGAAAGGTGTTGCCTTGACTATTCTGGGCGCTAATCTGCTTTCGGGGAAGGCGTAATCCTTCTTCACTTGGGCATAGTACAGCTGTCCAATTACAGGACATTTGCCGCTTTTGATCTGTTTGTGCCGTTTGGGCATTTTTAGCTGCTGTTCTGGTTGTAGCTAGCCTTCACTTACGGGAAGAGAGCTGATCTGTCATTAAGAAACGTCACCTTTCTGGTATGCTGCACTTACGGTTGCTACATCTTAAAATTTAGATTTTTTTTAATCACGTTTTATAGTTTGCGATCTCAGCTTGGCGGATGCGAAGCTGCTTACATAGCGATCTGTGTTCATTAAAAATTCAATTGTTACTTGAGCCGTTGCTTTTTATTGTTTTTGTATGCATCTTTTTTGTCAGGGGGTGGATGTAAAAAAAAAAAAAAAGTCGCTTTCAACCTTCTACCTAACTTACCTTTCTGTATAGGAGATCAGACATGAGAGTCATCCAATATCCTTCACGAAGTATTTTTTGTAATTTTAATGTATTTTCGTGTAATTCCTCTGGATGCCTTGCTTTGCAGCTGATGGCACGTAATGCCCCAAACTCTTCGTGTCTTTGTCATATCGGGTCGCCTTCCTCCCAGTATTTTAAGCGTTCCTAATGAGTACATATATCAACGAAGATTGAAGCCATTGTTATTCTGAAGCCGCATTCACAAGTTAATATTTTACATGTAAATCGCTTCCCGACGATTAAATTTATGTAAAGTTCTTATGACTAGCAAAATAGCGTTAGATGATAAGAACCATGTCATGTGATTGACTACTGCTTCCGATAGTAGCATTCACAGAAAAACGTTTTCTTATAAAGCAAGAACGTTAATAAGCCATTTCACAATGCGTTAAAGCTGAGCCCGACGCAAAACCAGCTGACGCTGGAGACAAATAAGAAGCTTGGTCTATTAGCAAGCCCACATTGTGATCTCTGTGAAACAGAAGTGATTGTGAATTGTGGTGTTCATAAGCTTGCCTAAACTGAAGGTTTTCGTTTTGTGGCTTTTGTTTCCACCGTGTTCTTTTTTTATATAATGCTTACAGTGTATTGCGAAAGAATGCGCTCCAGGGCACTAAATCAAATGGTCTATGTTCTTATCCGCTGTGAACGCAAGAACTTGTAATATGCGTTGAAACGTTTTAAACCTAACTAAAAAAAAAAAAAAAACTTGATTATTTGGGATGAGACCTAGAAGTAAAAAATAGCAAGTATATCTGCAATACGCGTAATGAGCAAAGTTAGCTGGGTAGTGAAGATCCGGGACAGTTTTGCCGTTTTGCCGCTAGAAATTTGCGGCGAGGTGTTAGCAGAGTGTCAATTATTTCGAGTACATTGGTATACCCGTTACAATGATTAAAGCACGGTATTTTAGGCGTACCCATGAAAAGACTTCATGTTGTGATGTCGTCTCATCTCTAATTCTCGTTCAGCTTATTAGGAAAATGGTTTAAAAATTTATATCGACAATGGGAATAAAAGCTCTTAACGTTCGCTTTTGTTTACTCCAAAAAATTAAGCCTGCTATTTGAATATGTAGCATTTTGATTAAAATGTTTAAAATATTTTTCAACACCGCCAAACTGAAAAAAAAAAAAATTGAAAGCAGTTTTCTGTTAAGAATGTGAGCAAGTAGTTCCTACAATATATTAAAAAAAAAAACAGGGCGCTATAATTCAATCCTTCTTTTTTTTTTAATTACGTGAAGAAAACGAAAAATAATTTAGGAGCTTAACAATCTGGCAGATGATACAAAACTAAATGGAGATTAATAAGTATCAAAGCTTTAATGTGTTTCCTGTGTAAAACAGAGGTGTTCTAAGGTGTTCTGATGGTTTTCCTATATGTTTTATTCAAAGAGGTGGCGGACAGACCTCCCCATAAAGCTATGAAATGTAGTCAATCAGATAACGTCTTTCATTATGCCGATAAACCCTTCAGAGAAACACTCCTCTGCCATTTCACTACCCTGTGGAGTTTTCCCAACAGGCCATGTGTGACCAAGGGGAATAAATATCCCACGGCAGTTCACTACACAGCATTGACACGCACTGCGCTCTTACCATCGCATGGACGTATATGGAAGGCCTGATGTCACCTCATCTGCGTTCGGCGTGTGGTGTGCTGGGATACAGCGCATTAGATTATGTGCTCTCTAGTGTACAGGGCAGAAATGCGTATGTTGCTCACTTCCCTCAAGAAGACTTCCCTCACAGTTCCCTTCCGGGCATTGCTTTCCTGCGCGGAAAGCGAAAATGTAAAAAGACGGTTTCACGCCTTCTTTTTACATTTCCTCCGGGGCTGGGACCTGGACTCTATATGGGGACAGCGAGAATTGTCTTTTAGGCCTGATTAGTGTGTATTATTGTTTAGCAGCCAAGCCTTAGATACTTGCCTGAGCTTATTGTAGAGCTTATTTAACATTTGAGAACAACTACGGCGGATCCACTGGCGGCATGATACGCAGGGCTAATCTCGCCTGTCACTCCCAACAACCTCCATGTCTCCAGCGGATATAAATACTTTTACAGGTAACAATATACTGGAGGGTGACTGGATATCTTGATTTGCGGCTAGGAATGCTGTCTGGAATGTGCCTATAGGTAAACCAGCAGAAAGAACTAATCCCCCCCCCCCCCCTTCCTACTCTCCCTCTTTTTTCCTGGCCAGGCTTGGCTTCACTGACGTGAAAATACTCTCAAAATAAGCACGTTTTTTCTAAGTATGCATTTACGGGCTATTCATTTTGTCGCTTTTGACAAGATATACCTGAAGTAGAAAGCATAGAAAGCACGAGGTTACTTGCACAAAGTCGTTGTGTTATCGCGAAATGGGGTGGCCAACAGGGCGGCCGCCTTCTCCCGAGCCTGCGGCATGCCCCTTTCTTCTAATTATGCCGGCTACAAAAACGTCATTCCCCTATACTCCTACAGCTACTACTACTGCGCATTCGACGATGAAGCTTTTCCCTCAATAACTTTTTTAGCTAGCCTGTAGTACGGTGAAATGGACACTGAACCAGTGGGAAAAAATAAAAACAGGATAATATAATTTTCCTTGGGCGAGCTGATGAAAACTACCTTGACTATTTTTTCGCCGGTTAAAGGTAAAATATTCAAGAATTGAAATATTGCTTTATCTAAGCCTCCCAGTATTAATCATTCCAAGTCTAGCACTGACCTCAGTTGTAGGAATACAGCGCCAATCAAAAACGATTTTAAAATAAATGTACATTTGAGCGAACGCCTTTGTTCTTTTTTGTATACTGTGTCAAGGCAAGCAAGAAACATTGCGCCTACGGATGCGCTAAGAGCACTTGCCTGTGTCATAAGTGACACTGAAACCTGCGAGGTAGATACGAACGCACGGTCAAGAAAATCAGCAGGCCGATTTAGGAAAAGGGTGTTACTGCAAGTGCGATGAAGGCAAGAGCATAAGCAGTGTGCAAATGTGAGGTGAAGTGATTTTTAAGCAGAGAAGTATCGGGCACAAACTCGTGGGTATTCCAAACAGCGGCTATTATTTTCCTTAAACGCGCATATCTAAAATAATATTTTTCAGACTGCCCTTGTATATATTCAATTCTATGATTTTCAGTTGCCTAACATATTTTTAAGCGCCTATGGGAGCTTCGTTATCTTTCGGAGGTTATTAAGTGGTTTATCTATATTTGCGAAAGAACGGACAGGGGTGGACCATACATTGCACATCTTCAATTTATCATGTTACCGGAAGGAGCCAAGAAACTCTAGTTCTTAGTAACCCATGTGTGAGCCCATCTAATCTAGTCACGGCTATGGCGGGAAGGAAGCAATAACTTAAGGATATATGCGACGTCCATTGCACTAAAACGCGTCGATAATTATCAGCGGACTGGAAAGCATATGTCTTTTTGAAGCACATTTTGCCATGTGCTGGGCGTGCTCAACGCAGATCTATTATATTATCGATGCACGAAAAAGGACGGCTCCTTTTCGCCTTATCTCTGTTAATATCTTATTGGGAATGAGGAATAACCTAATGCGAATGGTAGGAAAGTGACGCAGGGAAAGCGCTGCTTTCCGCTTTTCGTTCACACCATGTATCTATGTATTAGCTGTCAGTGTCGGTTCATCACTGCCTTCCATCTACATACCCATATGAACCTTCATTTGTGGCAAAAGCCGCTGGCAATTCCCCGGTGCCAGGTCAGTAGTGGTCAGCAAGATATGTGTCACGGTGCCAGGTTGATGGTGTGGAGGCAACTAGCGTAGCCTCCGTCTAGGGGCACTGGCCTAGACGCTATGCAAATATTCTATTTGAGAAGCAAAATTGTTTTTACTGGGCTAATTGTACATTCGAAGGTCCTATACTATGCTAACACGCAGGAATGAGAGCCGCGTTTCTAGTATTATGTACATGTGATGGAACCCATCCCGATGGAATGGACGGACAAAGCTTGGCTGGAGAGCATTATGAGGATAACCACAGAGGAACTCAAAAAGGAAAAAAAGAACTCTTTCGCCTGCGCACACCCGGAGAGAAGTACAAAATGTTCGTGTGCGGCGCCACGCCTTTTGTCAACTTTCTTATTGCCCTGCATATTATTTCTCGTTTCATACGAAGCAACAGCGACGATGCGGAGCCACCGTATATCATGGGGGCTGTGTACGACTCGGGTTACATCACCACCGCCATTACAATCTTCATTTTGCAGTGAGCAAAACTTCCCGGCCTCGAGGGAGTCAACGCCGTGTCGAGACCTTGGGCCGTCGCATTTCGCTGCGAAAACACAACTGCATCAGCCATAGTTGGATTAAAATTAGGGTAACAAAAATTACCGAGTTATATGTTTGTTTTTCCTCGCTGTAGGCAGATTATGACTGGAGAAAAAATTCTTCCCAATCCCAGACTAGTACGACGCCACACTGCCAACGCTGCTACTAGCACTAGTTTGCGCTGTCATTATTCCCACTACAACAAAGGGCACATTTCTGCAAGGCGGTTATTCCTAACACAAGATCGCATATGTGGTCTGGTCTGGTCTGGTCTTGGGGTTTAACATCCCAAAGCGACTCAGGCTATGAGAGGCGCCGAAGTGATGGACTCCGGAAATTTCGACCACCTGGGGCTCTTTAACGTGCTCTGACATCACACAGCACACGGGCGCCTAGCTTGTCGCCTTCATCGAAAAGCCGCCGCCGAGGCCAGGATTCGATCCCGCACCCTTGGGAACAGTAGTCGAGCGCCCTGACCATTGCGCCACCCCGGCGGGGCAAGGTCGCATATGTAAATGCATGTTATTGGCCTAATAAGAGAGCTGACGATCAAAGCGAAGGTTACAATGATATCAAAATAAACAAAATCCCTCAAACTGATAGATCTGTATTGTATTGTATTGCTCCTCCTACTTGAGACAGTTTATGGCCTGCAGTATAAATAAACAAAATAAAATTAACAAAATAAAGATAGCACATTGTTCTTCTTCTCTATACGCTTGCTCGCCCTATGCAGGGCCTCCTGCCAGCAGCTTTGCAAACGATTTTAAATACTGTGTCATGAGTTCCCCAACTTCTCATCCACCTAACCTTTATAACGAAAAGCTCCGCGCATACGCATTGATTGTGTCCAATCAGGTTACTTAGGAGCGCGTCTGGTAGCGGCTTTTAGCAAGACATTTTATTAAACCGATACCAAACAACTCTCTAAAACATGAAGACACTACATTCACAAAGGCTGTTTCAATGGACGAGATCCCGCTGCCTGTAAAAGGTGAATAGGAGTAGCTAAAAAAATGTTCATTTGTCAGGTAGAAGATTATATACACCGCCTTTTTTTCTTGGCGTTTTTGTTTTGTTTAGTCGTTGTGTTTGTATCTGACGTCATTGACTAAAAATGAGAACAGGAAGAAAAGTCATTATTTCTTCCGTTATGATCTTCTTCAGTTCCTGAGAAGCAAGGAAAATGCATACTAGATAAAAAAAATTGGATTAATGAATCCCGCAAAAGGAAACATGAATAGAGTACATTACATACTTATACGGTTTATTATGGGCAGTGCCGATAAGACGCCTGAGCCAAATGAGCGTTCATTGAATGGAAGAACTGATTGCCGTCTTCTTCAAATAGACTACATGATCACTGAGGACAGAAAAGACCTTAGACAGCTCCGCAGGATTCAGCACCATGCTATTCCTTTGGGCGAAGCTGGACTAACAGAACAGAAACGATGTACTGCAGAACATCTAAAGCATAAGTGTGCCGGTTTCTTTGACTACAGGGCAGAACAGCGCTGTGCATTTTCCCTCAGGTCCAGTATCTGAATCAAGCGGTATACCATGCCAGGTTTTTATTTTTTTTTATGTGTTGTTCCAGCTGCACAAACCTGGAAATGAACAGCTAGATGGGTGAGAAGAGTTATTAATGCACCAAGACTGATGCTTTTGGGGCAAATTCAGTGCCTGTGGTCATGACTATAGGTATGTACAGTGCCGAAAGATTAAGTCCACGCCGTCTGTTGAAAGCGATATTGCGGCAAAAGATCTCTCAGAGACTTGGAATGACCGTGTAGGCGCCTCTTGGACTGATAGATTACAGTAAAAGCAAGAGAAAGCCATCGAGTTGTGCTTAGAATGGAGGAAAGGATACTGGTGAAAATGTATCATGCGTCTATCTCGGTCTTTCCAATGGGCAGACGATGCGAAGATGCATTTTGGTGACAATCACAATTGAATTTTTTACTGTTTGCATCACTATACGTTGTTCCGTCTGCTCTCTCTGCTCTGTTCGGGCCTAATACACCACCTTATTTTTGGTAAAAAGAATGGAATAATAAAATGCTGTAATATTCTTGCTAAAAATGACACAATGGTATCGGTAAAGTCATGGAGTATCATTTGAAAGAGACAAGATCGAGAGAGTTAAGCTTACAGACCTTTCATCAAAGCCGAGACAATAACAGCTGTGTGCACCCGCCGTGACACTTTCCAGGAACGCCAATTTCACTGCATATATCAGACATGGCCACTACAGGCACAAACCTTTACCGAAGATATATTCTGGAGAGTGTGCTTTTTTCGAAATACTTTGTGAATATTCTTTATACTAAAACTCAAACATATGTTCTCCGGCGCACAAACGCCGTGGCGATCAGCCTACACTAGCGACAGCTGATTAAAAATCTGTCGCTGAAAAACAAAAAACAAAAGAGAACTAACTTGCTTCGTTGTGAATGGTGCTGTCATTCTGCCTTCCAAGCTGTTCGCAAGCTATTAAAAGCTGATAGACATGGAATGAAATTATACCTCGGTGGCCTACGGTTCCTTCAGCGTAAGGTAGAACTGCCTCTTCGATTACCTACTCAAAGTGAGAACATTAAGAACATGTTCTTCTAGGCATTTTCTTTTTGGGGACGTTTATAGGAAGACAACAAGAAGACAATGGCTGAAATATTTGTGATATTCTCTAAACTAAGCGTCAGGGAAACTTGGATACAACTATTCATTAATGATTTGACATTTCCTTGCGCGACTAAATTATTTTGGTGAATTTATACCTACCTGTCTCACCCATATACATACCCGTTTTGTTTTTCCATGAAGGACTGTAAGGAGGTGAGGCAAAGGTTGTGATTTGTGGCTTGATAATTTATCCCGATGTCTGCGCACACCTTAAGGCGTACGCAGCAGCAGACAGGGACATAAAAATTACATGTGCCCTTATTTAATAAACGGGTAAAGATAATATGAGAGGCATCAGACAACACAGCCATCTCAAATAATAACATCAATAAACCAATGTTTTCGAATATAAACATGTATTATATGATGGTCCGCAAAAATAAAAGAAATAAATGTGGTATAAATTATATTGGTTAACCAGACCACAAACAAAAATGTTTATTCAATTTCACAAAAGAAAATTGTGTAAAATGTCAGTACCTGCTTCAGAGCGAAACCCAGCATATGTTAGCGCCATCTTTTCTACAGATATTTTCTTTCTCTAGAGAATCAAGGACAAAGGAAGGAATTCGGCTTTATTTTCCTACGACCATAATCTGGATGTAATGGGTAACGACATTCCTACTTCCTGCGCAGCTGTTCCTACAGCAGTTGCCTGGCCCGTACATAAGCCTTAGCGGACTTTACATCGGTGCGTTCGCTGGATTTTTAATGTGGAGGCCCAATGCAGTGAGCCCCCATTAATACTTATCTCAAAATAACTGAACACGACGCTTTTGCCCCAGCTAAACTCAAGTACGTCGACTGAATGGTACTTGAAAAGCATATTAAGAAGGGATTAAAAGCCCTCACTGGCAAATTGAAGGACAGCATAGGTAATGTTATGTATGTTGATTAAAATCGCATCACGTCAAATAGAATGGGCATTGACTTTGATATAACGTCTACGCCCTATTCGGCGGCAAGCAGAAAAGCTACACAGACGAGCCAGTTCCTAATTGATCAGAGAGAAGCTAGATGTATGCAGATAAAAAAAAGATCAAGATAGGCTGGCGGAGCTGCGCTAAAAATATTTCTGTCAACATTTGCATCTCCGTAAGCCCATGTCCCTTATCTGGTAGACTGTACGGGCCTTCGTATGCTTCCAGGGTAAAGACCGATCTTTTATGATTTGGCTGTCTATCAAGATTGTAAGCAGATTGAGGTAACGACTGGCGTCAAAAAAAGTTGAAGATGCAGCGACTACTTCGCGACCCCTGCGTCTTGGTCCTACCTCACGACAATCAGCAATGGATGTCAATTTTTCTCGCGAGGCACTGGACGCTGCTCTTGCGGGGTATATACATCCGTCTTCTCCAGGACCAGATGGAATCACATATGCTATACTCTCCCACTTTTGCCACAATGCCCGAGAAGAGTTCTGCAAACATTCTAATCACTATAGAGTCGACGGTGTTGCTCCTATAGCAGTGCGGGATCCATGTTAGATTGAGGTTACGAGAATTCCTAAGACACGACACTTGCAATAATAAAAAAAAAAAAGAAATTACCATCGGTACAGATCGGATATGGAGTCACAGATTTGAGTGTAAATACATTAGCGCGCGCTTTTTTGGTGAAACTAGGAGACCTTGTTTCTGTAGAAAAGAAATTATCGTTGCTTAAGACGCGTTAGAGAGGAGGCTCAAAATGCAGATGTCATTGGCGTGCATACCGTGTATACATATCCGGACGGTGTTAGAGATGTTTTCTTTGAGGGCGATGAGTAGAAGGTTTAACAAAGCAGGGCTGAGGACATCGCCCCGGACACGACTCGATAGGTGCAATACGCAGGTGTCGGGCCATCATCACACGAAAAAAAAAATAAAAACAAAAAAAAATACAGTCGGGTCAGAAAACTCTCAATCCATGCAAACATCCGACCATCGGTGCCCACATTTTCCAGCGCATCGAGAATGGCTGCATGGGGCATATAATCCTAGGCATCTTTCACACCAAGAAGGAGTCCACGGAGAGACATTTCATTTGTTTCTGTTTCTGAACCGTGGACACGAGGTCAACGACGTTGCGTTGCACACTAGAGGAGGGTGGCGCGATTGAATACGCATCAAAATTATTTGTCCAACGTCTTTCTGAAGCAACTTGCGAAAGTTATACTGGTCTGTGCAATATGAGTCCAAGCAGGTGATTCTCCCAGTTTCTTAGAGGTATCAGACGAATTTATTTCTGTTCGTGCCGTATTTAAAGAAGCTAACGTCTATAGCTCGCTTACTACGATTTCTTGGCAGAAAATTACGGGGCTTGTCGATTGAGTTAATGCTGGAGTTGTACATATCACTGGTCTTGGGTTTCTTGCGATGCGGCGCATCCGCATTTTCAAACATGTGCATGACCAATTTTCGTGCCCTCCAGAAAGTCGAGGGTCGGGCCCTTCCCACATGCTTGGGTCTTCCTCAAAGTGCATCAACATTTGTGAAATATTTAACTTGCCAAATACGACCAGCTTTCGACGTATATTGCCATAGACTGCTAGCAATGGGCACACGTCATATTTCAAGTATTGCACAGCATCACCTTGCGTCTGTGCCTCTACATAGACCAAATCCTACATTTTAAAAGGTCAAAGCAACACAACAATCGTTCATTCCAAATCAGTTCACCCTGGCAGCTCGAACTCCTTATCTACTACGGTGTCTGAAGCTGCCATGTGTGAGCCTTGCTATTCCAAGGCTAGCGGAGAAATCGAATTCATAAACGCTTGCCCTTAACCCACAGACCCTGCACTTGCTACACTTCCATCAATGGGACTGTACTCAAGTTTATACGGATGGGTCGAAATGCTCTACTAGTTTTGCTTCCGCTGTGATCGTTCCTGTGAGACAAACCAAAATTACCCAACTAATTTCTGATAGGACTACTTCTAATGGGGAAGAGCTCGCTGCACTTAGTGCGGCTTTGAAGTCCAGCTCCCAATAAACCCATTTGGGCTGTGATTTGTGGCTTTAAAGCTTCCCTACAATGTTTTTTTTTTTTTTTAATAACGTTGTTTATTGCCTCAGAGCACTAGACAATAATCTCTTCCCGACAATGTCTTCTACCTTCTTTGAGCTATGGCCATCATGAGAACTAGTTGAGGAGGTAGATCTGCGCAAACAAGCAATAGCAGAGGTCTGGTCACTAAATAATCTTCCGATGTCTACAAGGTCATAGTAGCATTGTTAGCAACGATTTAGACGACAATGCTACTCGATCCGCTCCTGATATAATTAAAATTGTTCAGGGAACACTGATAGTCCGACGTAGCAAGGTAGTTTCAACGGCTCACCCTAAACATATCTATAGAGTCATAGGCAACCCTTGGAGGCTTGAAATCTCTTTCGCACCACTTTGACCTTTTTACCCGCAATTACCATACCGCCTCTCCCTCAGTAGTACGCTACCCTGTTGTACTGCTTGCAACTGGAAGTGGCGTTTACAAGTGCCTATATACCCAACTCATAGTAATGGGCTTCTAACCAATGTGTTAGCAGTGCGGGTGAGATGAATTGTTTAGGCACATACTTTGTGGCTGCCCTTGGTTTGAGCGAGAGCGTGCCTTCTTGGCTGTTACACTTAACTGATTGGACCTCTTACAAGAGTAACTATTGTTGGGCCTTAGACAAAATCTGCCTGACAAATTAAAGGCGATGAGTGCGCTCCTGGAGTTCATAAGGGTCTCGTGCTTGAGTTCCCGACTATTCGAAACAAAGGTAAGCTGAGCTACCGAGGCAAGGAATAAGTAGAAGAAACACACATTTATGCGTAATGCCTTCTCTTAACCCTTATGTCAGTAGCGCAACTTTTCTTTATCAAATCATGAACCAATTAGCCCCACAAGTCGACTCTCAACTATAGACGTAAAGTGAACACCCATGTCCCCTTGCGAGTGTTGCATATGGACGCATGAAAAACTTCAATCATTACCGCTATTTCTTTTTGTTCACCATTCGCAAGGAAGCCTACTGGGCATCGATAACCTAGTTAACCTCTCTGTCTTTACATTATTCTGTTTCTCTCTCCCTTTCTCAATAGTAGTGGAAGGATACTCCGAATGATTTGTTGTTAATTGGTTGTCAAACTTTTCAGAACATCTCTTTCGCAATCGATATTTTTGCGCAGTTTTATGTTTTAACCTTCTGCCGTATTAAATTCTCCCTTATGTTCCGGTTAAATGACGCACTGTGCGAATCGCCCAATGGCGAGTTGGTGTCACGGAGCTTAAAGCAGTCAACTAATTATTATCAACATTTGTTTTTTCATTGTTTTTTTATTTCCGAAGGTAGGAGTTGGCCTACACATTGTGTAGAAGAACATACGAGTAAGTTACTTGTTTGGCTAAAAAGTAATCATGGTGCATGCATTAATGGAAAAAAATTCTTAAGAACAGAAGTACCAAGAAATGCTCTTGAGTAAATATAAAAGCTATTACTTCATTGATTACTGATTTTACGTAATGCATCTGCGAGCTTTAGTTTGAAGGAGCGGAAATCAGAAATTTGATATCTCTATGTGCGTCGCCACCGTAGCTTCAGGCATGAATAACGAACGAAAAGGCTTACGTGCTGTCGGGGAACACCAAAGGCGTATGAAACAAAGCAAGTTTCGCGGGCGCGAAACATTCTTTCGTCACGCTAGGGAATGGCAATTGGAAATGGGGTTGCTCTTTCTCCCGTATTCATATAAATCAATCACTAACATATCAAATCAAGATATATCGAATTATTGCTTATAGAGAACTGTCAAAACACGCTTCGAATGCCTTATGCAAAAACATAGCAATGTTCGCTTTTAACGAACATTCGTAAACAGACAGCTAATTTCACATATTGAAATGCGCGCCATGGCATTGCAAAGTGTGTTTCTCACGATGGCGCTCCCACGCTAACTTTGCGCGCATTAAGCCGGGTCGGCTGAACGTCATTGTGCAACGGCTGGCAGCGTTCCCCCCACCGTCGGCTCACATAAATAGGTAGAATTAGCCCAAAATTACAAAGCTGATGCGCAGCGGATATATGTGTACAACAGTATTGTGAACGCGTCTTGGAACGCTAGCTAAAATTCGCGAAAAACCTGGTTTAAAACTCTTTCAAAAGTCGCCTGCAGGAAACAATAAGAGCTATAGGCAAAATAAGAAACCGACCTATGAATTCTAAGATAAAATTATGACAGTTTTACATACAAATATTTAAAGAAAACAAACTATACTGTGAGCCGCCCCTCCTTTATAAAGGGGTGGGTATATCTGGCAGGATTTTTAAGCCGCTTCTATTGTTTATTTAAGCCTGTCATTTCAAAGGCATTGATATGTACTATCAATTTACGAAAAATTGAAATATTAGATTTTTTGGCTGATTTTGCCTACCCTTAGGAGTGCGAGGGGGCACCCAGTCTGCTTCGTTTCTAAGGCCTGGAGAGAGATGCTGCTCGGTGAGAGGGTGCGCTTTACGGGTCAGCGCACTCGAAGGGAGCGGTGCACTCATGCTGACAAGCAATACGTCGCACCAGGAAGCGAAACGCTAGCGCGGATGCATCTTATTCGCCCTACTGGTTTTCACGAAGAAGCCTATCATTTGGCATGTGATATGTACCAAATGATCGATATTCAAGCTATTTCGCGATACCCTTAGAGTTTGATATACCCGGAAACTACTGTGCATATCCCATGCATTACCGTCGTACATGCAGCATGCATGCCTGATATGTGTACACCACAGCCTTTTCGCTGTGGCAGGTTTCACTCGCTGCTCGAGCATATTGATATGACTTGTGAATGTGTCAGTGAAGCTGAAAAAGCAGGTGACCATGAATTAGTATCAAAGATCAACTGTCGGTTTGCTGACTAAGCTCCTGATTGCGGTTCTCACGACTGTTGCCGGCTGACCGAGCGTTTCCATTTTCGTTGGAAAGGTAACTAAACTGAGCACCGATAGCTTTAAGACTCGTACTGCTGACCAGGAGTACTGCATTACTATTCATCAGCAGATGAATGGTAATTTACGGCCGCTGAAAGTACAATTCGCAACTGAAACTTAACGGTGCAAATGTAGCTGGTACCACGAACAAAATTAATTTTGTATTGTTAGATTTGCGACTGCTCAATATAGCGTTCAATGTGCGATTCCACAAAAGCTTCCAAAAAGCCATTTCGCGACGTTGGCGCTAAAAAACTACGTTTTCTAGAACGTCACGACCATGCCTTTGGCAAGTAATAGATTGCAGGTGACATAACCAGGAACTATTAAGTCAAAGGTGGCATTGCGGGCAAACGCTCCTTCAGTTTTTCCTGTTGAAAATTACCGGACGTGCGATTCGTTGGTGGGATGTGTGACGTCACTATCGAGACCAGATGGCACGGTAGAGTTGGACGGAGCTGCCAATAGGAGCAGCCGCTTCCGTATGGAACGGTGAGATGGCAATCGAACTCGCGGGATTCTTGTACGCTGAAGCCATGCCGCTTCGCATAAAAATTACCACCGTGCCTCCGGGAGGTGGCTTAGAAGTATTCACTGCTCTCACCACTCGAATCAGCTCGAAATGTCCATCTGAAAGAAATGACGAAAGCCAGCGCATCCCACAAGGCCGTCTAAGTAAATAAAAAAAAAATGCCACCGCTTAATATATGATTAAGAAACGAGCCATAACGGATTTGTCATTTCTTCAGGTAGCATAAGCAGTAGCATGCTGCAGAAACGTATAAGGAAGAGGAGGAGGAAGATTAGGAGGAAAGGCAAGGAGGTTAACCGGTAAAGGAACTGGTTTGCTACAATGCACTGGAGGAGAGGGGTAGGTGGGAATAAAAATTGTGGGTGAGAGAGGGATGGGTGATGACAGTACAGTCACATTACAGACATGTCACATCACATCACGTCACAGTCATATCACGTAACATAAATAATCATAGTCTTTCGATCAGTCCTGTGCTTTTCATAAAGCGGAGCAGTGCCTGGGAGGCCTTCACTGCAGACGATCGCCGTGGCCAGGGACCTAGGATCTTAATTTCAGTTAGTGGGCGTCCATCTAGACGCTCCAGCGCACGGCATAGACACTGTCTTTCCTCGCTGTATATGGGGCACTCACAAAGAATGTGGCCTATAGTCTCGTCGCACCCGCAGTTTGTACATGCAGGAGTATTTGCCATACTCATCACAAAATAATAACAGTTTGTAAATGCTACACCAACCCACAGGCGGCACAGCAAAGTTTCTTCACATCGGGGTAGGCCATGTGGAAGCCGGAGCTTCAGGTCAGGGTCCAGGGATTTTAAGCGGCGGTTCGCAAACTGGTCAGAATTTCACAACGAGAGCTTGTGTTCCCGCTCAAGTGCGCGAAGCCTGCCCGCTGCGTTTGCCTTGAAAAATGGAATCAACACACAATCGCTGTCTTGGTGGGCTGTTCGTGCGACCTAGTCCGCCCGGAGATTGCCTGCTATGCCGCTGTGTCCTGGAAGCCATTGGTAGATGATGTCATGTCCTCCATTTATGGCATAGTGATGAATTTGTCGTATTTCCGCGGCGAGTTGCTCATGGGCTCCACGGCGAAAAGCCGCTTTTAAGGCTTACAGAGCTGCTTTTGAATCTGTGAAAATAGACCATCGTTGAGGGCTTTGCTGACTGACATGCCTAACAGCGCAGAATTAACACGTAGAGCGGTTAGTTCTGCGGCTGTTGAAGAAGTACGATGAATTGTCCTAACTTTTATTTCTGTGGTAATTGCGGGTATAAGAGACGTATAAGACTCTTGCGTATAAGTCGTATGAATAGAATTGATCGTCTGGCATTTTTCTGTACCTGTTTCTCTTGTTTCAGAACGTTGTTAAGTAATATAAATTTCTTTTCAATTTTCGGTATTTCTTTTCAAACTATTTTTCAACTAACTCGAGCCACTGTACTTCCTTTCAGCGACCACCGTGATGCAAAAGGGCTTTTTCTGTTTTGATTTTCTTTTATTTGAGCAGACTGTCAATCACATGTTCTCTCCTTTCTCTATGCATGACCAGAAGCCACGATCCTGTACTGATATCGCGACACTCCAAGGTTATAACCGACAGAAATGTGCAGAGCATAAGTGCTTGTGAAATTTCTTTCTCGGCTCGGCTGACTGCCGAACCCGCTTTACCAACCCTACTAAATTTTTTTTTGTTTTTTTTTTTTGTCCAGCGATCAATCGCACGTGCTCTGAATTATGCCTTGTGCTACGAGATGTGATTTGCGAAAACTCTGAATTGTTTCTATCTGTCTTGTAAAGAATTTGAAGTTACTTTGTACAAAAGCTGCTTTCGTGATGTGAATGTTCCCTTGCGCGCATCGCATCAAGGTCCCTCCCCCCATACCTCCAACCGTCACCCCAAAGCGAAGGGATTATGGCGGTAACAAATGAGTTACCTCGGAAAAATGGCCAGCGGCGACGGCGTGCGACGGGGTCGATCACCGAGTGCAGGAGCCAATTGCGAGGCTCGACCCACTTCCTTCAGTGAAAAATGTGTATGGCCGGCGTGTGCAAGGGCTGCGCAGATGGCAGAGGGGTTTGGAGGAAACGGACAACAGGAACGAAAGACTCTGAGAAATGTCTAGACGGGGCAAATAACACTCAACACGGTGTCGTACTCTGCGGAACCGGGTCGTGTGAGGGCTTCTGAACGCAGAAACAAGGGAGGCGAACTTGGCCACTGGCTTCTTATCCATTTGGAACTTTCAATACTCGGCATGAGCACAAAGAAACAATGTGCTCTAAGTTTAGTTCGAGCCTTCGTAAGTCTATATTTAGAATACACGGTAGGATAAAATATGCCTGTTCTGAAATAGGCCGAAGCTGGCGCTTGAAGTATTTACTAAAGTGTTGCGGTTTTGTTTTATTTTCTTGTGTGTAAAAAAGAAAAAATGCAGCCAGGCCAGATGGGCTTCTTCAGTGACGAAATAGCTTATCTGTTTTAGTTAGGTGGCTGCGCAGAATGCACGCGTTCCACAGGCATGTTAAAAAAAGGAAGGTGATCATCTGATGGAAACCAAGAATAATCATGTGACCCAGCTTTTTTAGAAAATTGCGTTATCGGTAATAATTTTCGATATCTTCAATCAGCACTCTGATGCTTTTAATGTGTTTAATGCTTCATCGCCTTATTTTGGCAGCTCTCGTATACAGAACACTAAAGTTGGATCTCTATTAAACGTCTTTAGGTCGTTTTGTTTTATTTCTGACCTGCTCTTTGGCATACTCAAAGGCAGCCCCCTAAACTCTGTCTTTACTGAGACATCTAACGATTCATTTTTTGCACGAAACACAATGCTAAAAGCAGAGAGGCAGAGTTAAGTAGCATAATAAATTGCTGAAGAAAGATATTGTAATGAATATGCAGGGATGTTTTGAGCCCGGCTCGTCTAATTTGTTTTCTTTGCTGATCAACCTCTTTTTATATAACGCATGTTTCGTAAAGGAGCGATTGAATTTGTGGGATGAAATATAAAAACGCAAAAACCTGCACCGAGACGAGGCCCACTATGTATGCGGATACCGGCTTTTCATTACAAATTTTATATGCGTGCCTATAAAGACACAAAGTTTCACCGTCACTAGGAGCAAGTGCGAGTACCCTACTAGGCAAGGCTCATGTTTTGCCGCACGTTCTGTATATGAGGCCAAACTACATTTAAATAAACCCGCAAATACGTACAACTGTTAAGAAATTTAACTAGACCAAGAAAACCAAAGCGCGAGAAAAATGTGCGAAAGCTTCCACTGGAGAAAGCTCCTCTTCAGCAAAAAGAAAAGTTTCAATCCGAAAGCGTGCACACTGTCCTTTCAGTCAGTTCAGTCATTCAGTCGTGTCCGACTCTTCGTGACCTTATGGACCATGCCACACCACGCTTTCCGGTCTCTCACTATCTTCCTAACATCACATGACTTCATCTGCAGTGCCTCGAGGATGCCATCTAACCATCGCGTTCGCTGCCTACCCCTTCTCCGGCGACCCTCAACCTTTCCCAACATCAAATCTTTCTCCACCGACTCCTCTGTTCTCATTAGATGACCAAAGTAGCTGAGCTTTAACTTTAGAATTTGACCCTCCAACAAAGAAAGGTTTAAATGATTCTTGTTTGAAGCACCAAAAGCTGGTGGCCCAGCGCTCTCCAAAAAGAGCATGGTGATCTTTTATCTTATTTCTGAAAAGTGTGTGTTAGTGTCCTATGGGTCCGCTTGCATCCTCTTTCCTCAAAGTTGTGTTATTTATTTCAAGGGAAGTGTACCCGCTTGATTAAAAGCACCTTTTTTCAATGCAGAGAGTATATATATATATATATTATATTATTTTACATATTTTCAAGGCACATAGGCGCAACTGAAAGGAGTGGTGAAACCGATAACATTATTTTAAGTACAAAGCAAACCAAAGAATTAAATATAAGGAAGATTCAACGGTGGTCTTGAATGGTACAAGTTCCTGCGACATGATGGCATTGCAAATTTGTGTTGATGATCGATTTGAGATTAAATGTAACAGTGTGCGGCGAAAAGATTTTCTTTCGGGAGTGGATTGAAGTAGTATATATTATAAAAAAACACACAGGCGAGGGTACTTGCGACGTAGCAAAACGTAAGGCAGATTTAGGGCTTTTTTCAATGACGTCACGCTAGAATGGCGTGAATAATTAGAGAAAATAAAACGGGCGGCGCGGTTCTAAAGGCTTTCAAGAGAACTCATTAAATTCTGAAATTGGTGTGGGCAGGGTCTCGTATGTCACAAGCATACCCCAACCTGGGACCGGCAAGCGTCTTGAATAAAATAAGTTTTTGTGAGGCCGGTGCTGATGCAAAGTTGCCTTTTAGGTAAGCTATCGTACGGTTAATAATAATTGGTTCACCGGAAGGTGAAGGATCCGCATCCATCACATTTGTTTTTGTAGACACCTGAACCGCGCCGTAAGGGAAGGGAGGAAATTGGGAGGGAAACAAAAGAGAGAAAGAGGAGCCGAAGTGAAGGAATACGACGCAATTTCGACCCCCTGGGATCGTTAACGTGCACTGACATCGCACAGCACAAGAACGCACCTTCGTTTTGCCTCCATCGAAACGCAGCAGCCGGAGGCCAGGTGCCAACCTGGGTTCTCCGACACAGCAACGGGGTATCTAATCACTGCACCACCATTATTAGAGAAAAATTTCGCATGATGTTTCATGAAAGATTGCTGGTCAAGGTACCTATAAATGTTAACAACCTACACTACAGTGCCAATATATAAAATATGGGAGTGCATCAGACAGGGTAGAGCGAGAAAACACACGCATAGTTTTGTATTTATTAGCATTACGCTTCATTAGCCATTTACTACACAAGGTGAATGCACTCTTAAGATCATTTCGAAGCTCACCGGAATAGCTAGGGCTAGTTATTTTGTTGTAGATAACACAATCGTTTGCGAACAGTCTAATTTTAGAACAAGACACACAGTCAGAAAAGTCATTAATGTAGATAATAAAAAGCAACGGACCTTGCACCGATCCTTGTAGATTTTTCCTTCTGTGGGCATAAATTTTTACTTCAATGAACCATTCAGTTGCACATGGAAATAATTACTGCACCGAAAAATAAAATAATGGGGACCTGTTCCTAGTTTCCTTTCAAGTTTCGTTGTTTGCTGTCCTTATTCGTCTCTGGACATAAACAAGCCTGCAAGAGAAGGCGGAGCACTAATAACACTGACTGCTGCTTTGAAGTGTGGGCAGCTCCCCGCCCACTGACGCCTCAGCAAACGAGCCTGAGCGCCGCGCTCTCTGACGCGCGCTCTCTTTCCCTCTTCCGAGTGAACTCCGGTGAGACACGACGGCGCATGCTGGTTTGTTGCGCGACCAGGCGCTATATGATGGATCGTGGCGGCAAAGCTTATTTATTTATTTGTAATACCGGCAGCGCTCGACTGCATTATTGCAGCGGGTAATGCTTATTGTTTGCGAGAGGCCGTTGTGTGAAAAAGAAGGCAAGAAAAGAACAGAATGTCGGCACAATAATAAACTAAGAAAAATAAATTACAGGAATGAACGAGCAAATTAAACGAAGTGACTGCGCTAGTAGCTACACTTCTGACATTAAAGCCCGAAACAATGTTTAACGGTGATATTCAGCAATTTTCTGTGCAATTCGATTTCATTCGCTGACCTAGTGTGGAAAAAATTAATAACGAAAGACATTGGTCCGACAAATAAATTCTCTAATTTTAAGTTGCTGATCGCAGTGACCTCTTAGACACAAAACGAGAAGGCAAACAGTAAGCTTTTCTGTCTACTCTAACTGTTCCGAAATACATTCTGTGGAGCATTTCTAACCGCAAGTGTTTTCTGCGCCTGCTTAATAGTTCCCATTCCAAGCCATTCCTATGTGATGAAACGCTAGACGTGAAGTTATAATTATTGCAGAAACATCGAGCTGCACAATTTTGCATCCTTTCAAGCATGTCGGAAATAAGTTTGATATGAGGGTCTCAAATCGTACAGGCATACTCCAAAATAGATGTTACGTTAGTAAAGTAAAATATTTCTCTAATTTCGGTAGGCGCTTTTCTAAAATTACGTTTGATGAAATTTAGCATTTTGAAGCCCTTGCTGATATGTATTCGACATATTTATTCCAGATTAGGTTAGATGAAAAATGAGCCCCTATATATATATGTATTCGCTCACTCACGACAGCTGTACAATGTCTAAAGTACATAAACAGGGATGGGTAGCATTTACGTGTGAAGAAGACAAATTGCCACTTAGAGGGGTTAAGAGGCATACATCACACACCAGCTCTGTACAAAGTTCACATTTCTCTAGAGATAATTATGGTAAGAGGGACACATGATGCTGTGATAAATGATGGAATCACCTGCATACAGACTTATTTTGCATGACAGATTATAAAAAAATATCATTGAAATATATAAAAAGACAGCAAGTTCCCTAAAACAGATTCCTGAGGGACTCCAGAGGTGACCGCAACATAATCAGACTGTGAGCCATTAATTATAACGCGTTGCTTTCAATCCTGTAGATAGCATTGAATCTAGTCAATTAGTAAAAGGTAGACCTAGAAAAAATTATTCATGCAACAACAAATTATGGGAAACATAATTAAACGCTTTTTTAAACTCCAGAAATAAGCAGTCAATCTGTACACCACGGTCAAACGAAACAAAAAGATTATGACTGAATTCCCAGAGTTGGGTTGAACAAATGGCCAGTTCTGAAACCATGCTGGGATCAGGGGAACCACTATTGTTTTCTAAATGCTTTACTAAAGCGCTGTACACTATGTGTTCCATCGTTGTATTGCATACACTTGTGAGCAAAATTGGTCTGCAATTGAATACAGTGTGTGTTGGGCCACCTTTAAGAATTGGGACTACATTTGCAGTTTTCGATTCTTGAGGTAAAGATGAAGAATCTAAGGATATTTCAAATATCAAAACCAAAAAATAGGCAATTGTGTTGGAGCAAGCCTTTAACACGTAGGAAGGTAGGCTATCAAGTCCATTTGCCGAGGAAACGTCTATATTGGCAAGCAATTTGACAACGCCATTGTATGTAACAAAGAGTTCGGTTTTATAGCTTCAACACAACGTCACGAGTAATCTGCAGTTTATGATGCAGTGAAGTCTTGAAAGCTGACTGGAAATAAGTATCAAATTAGCAGGCCTTCTTGTAGTCATCTAACTAATACATTACAATTTTTTATGCTATGAAAGGCAGTTGATTTTCTACCGGCTGTTTTTAAAGACTTACACATTCCTTTCGAGTTGTTCTTTAATTAAGACCTAGTTCTAAGAAATATCTTTCTTTTGAAACCTTGTTTGCTATATTTACATCTTTTGTAAGAGAACGTAACATGGCACGTGCTCTAGGATTGCGATGCCTCCGGTAAGTGTTTAGGAGACGATGTCTCTTATTAACCAGTCGCCTGACCTCCTGAGTAACCCAAGGTTTACGTCTGCGTTTCTTTGCTGTCGGAATTTTGGAGGGAACGTATTTGTCTATAACATGTTTCAGGGTGCAGCTGAATGTTTTCCACAAATCATTACACTCTAAGGATGAATTTAGGTGGCTGAATTCCGGCAGAAAATTGGCAAGCTCCTGTGAGAGTGATGCGAATACGGGCAACAACGCATTCATGGTCACTAATACCAGGAATGACCAAGTTTTCAGATACCAGTGAAGCCCGATTTGAAAAAGCAGGTCTAGAACAGAAAACTGGCTAGGACCAAGCCTAGTAGGCTCAGTAACAAAGTGGTAGAGTTCATTTGCCATTATTAAGTCATGAAAAGCTAAGTAAAGTGCTGATAAATTGCTAAGGACAGACTTATTCTTCAACCGCTGAACTTCAGACATATTGAAGTCCCCGCCAATAAGATAGTCGTTATTTATTGTACACAAACAGTCAGACAATAATCTACACGACTCAGGTGAAGTGAAGCATGGGTGAGGTGTGCCAACATTTAATAGATGCCCATTGCTAAGACGGATATTGCAGCAGACAAATTCTGCGCCTGCAGCTGGGACTACAAGAGGAGACGACTGAAGTAATGAATCAGCGAGAAGAAAAACACCAGCGTCATTTAGATGGCGCTCGAAATGGTACACGTGAAATCTAGGTGGAAAAACTTGGGAACTAAAAATGTAATCATCGCGTCATAACTTTGTGCCTATAACTACGTGTGGTTTAACGAAAGAGACAAGAGTAGCAAATTTGTCGGTTTTGTTTTTATGCTCCTACAGTTTACGACCAAAAATGTAAGGTCAGAAATATGGCGGGCTGGACGATTTGTATGCTCCCCTTGCTAACGGGCCAATTTCGCAGCTGCCTCCCTCTTTGCTATTCCTTTAACTCAACAATTAAGCCCTGAGTGCGGAGTAAACAGCTGACGGAGGGAAAGGGGGTCGGAGGTTCTGCAAGAGCATGTGAAGAAGCGGGGCTGGGACTCGGGTGTGCTGCCTGCGGGCCAGGCAGGCATTGCTGTAGCGACGGCCCGTTGGAGCCCGCCGCGACATTCCCGGACCAAATAGGGTGCATGTCGCCCATCCTGGCGGAGGCGCACCGGGGCGAGCCTCAAGACGGAGCCTGTTGCGGCATCAGGCGTGGGTGGCTCCTTCCCCCGCAGTCCGTCTTCGTACCACTGGTTACATTCAATTTTTCAGTCCCGGACTATCATAGAGAAAGGATTGGATAGTCCTTTTTCTATGGGTCTACTGGCTGACAGTTGTCGTCTACCACTTTAACGGAAAGCAGCGCTATGGTCACATGACCTTGTAAGTTTCCTCTATCGTTTGCTTTTAGCAGACGATCCCAGCCATCAGTCACCACCAAGCATTTCTTTCGTAGTGACGCCGCGCGCGTGTTTATCGTTTGACGTGGCTGTAGTACTAAATATAAATACCAAAGGCACGAGTAAATCGGTGCTTTTCGGGAACGGAGCGTGGCATGCCTGAAGGCTAAGAGCTTTGCAGAACTTTGTTTGGCAGGGTTTGCTTGTCGTTTCTGGTCGGAAAGTCCTTCCAATCAGGGCCCAGCTCATTGCGCTCAAAAGTAGACAAAGCTTTTGCAAAAGCATTTAAGACAAGTGTTAGCTGCGGCAGCACACGATGGTTCGGTTGCGATGCTTTCAAGCCTACGAGCTGAAACGATCGCGAAATAGATGAAGTTGTGACCAGCACTAACAAACATCCGTGGCTCTGGACGTTCCGTGAGTTATGGAATCCAAGGCAAGAAAGCAAAGATGAAGATGCAACACTGAAATGTCTTACAGCGGCTTCGAAACCAACTACGGAGCTTATCTCATTGTTCAATGCAAGGCAAAAAGTGTTCATAATACGCCTCACTCAATATGGCCTCAGTAGTCTGACTCAATATGGCCACCAGCCCGGGAGCTATACTGGTGTGCCGATCTTCTGGGCTGCCCGTGGAAAATCGAACGCCGGACGCCTGTCAGCAAGTGCTTCGCGACTGCCATAGGCTGACAATCGAAATTACCGACTATGTATTGTTAGCGTATGGCTTCTTTTCCCGGCAATCGGACCGGCCTTGTAGGTCACGGCATCATTTTGCAAGCTCTCTCGCTGTAACAAATATACAGCAGCTTCTACTAGTCTTTGTTGTCCCGGAATAAACGGTGTTTTATCTAGATTGCTCGTGGTGTTTCATTCGTCGTGTGGTACCATGGCTGAAGAACCTAACTGTAAAAGGCGTGGTCCAAACTACGATTTCTTTGTCGAATTTTCTTTCTTGTGCTTGGTGGGCATGTTGTCAGTGGCGGTTACTCAAAGAAGGAGATGGGCGGCTATTGGGAGGATCGTTTTATGGGGTGCCGTTATTTAAAAGTGTAGAATTTTTGTTCACACATTTACATAGTCCACAGCTTCTCGTCGACAGAAGACCATACTGCTAAAGCAGTGAAAACGATGGCTTGTTCTCCGAACACGCAGAGTAAAGCCCCGAAACAAGTGAAGTGTACTGGATTATCATCCGCGACCTGCACGAGCTCTCATAGCTTCTGGTAAAAAACCTTTGATGGCCAGTTCTTCAGTAATTACCCGTTTAGTAACGCGGAAATTATTGTTCGCATTCTGCTTGGCAGCTTTCCGGATGGCCTGTAAGGTATGGTTAACAGCGGCACATTAAGTTTATTCGGCCCCTCAGAACATAATTCTACATCGTCGGCCGTTATATGGAGCCCGGCCTGAGTCGTTGCAAGATAAATGTCCGTTCCAAGTCAGCATCAGCAGTTCAAGCGGCCCAGAGAGAAAGATAAGAAAACGTAGACAGCAGAGAGTGCTTCGGCACCCCTAATCAAAACGGCTGGCAGGGAAAGTAATAAAATGATGAGATCAGAAAACGTTTTGTCGTCCACTGCCAAAGATGTCAGGAAAGTGCCTGGAGACAAATATAAGAGAATGTGATAACAGAACGCTTCAACACCCAGTACAATACAATGGAAACATACGTACTAGAACAGCAAGATATTGACACTTCTTGACATTAATCTCACGCAAACTCAAGCTGAAAAAGTAGAATTACTTGCACTTAACAGCGCTACGAATGGTTGGCACATACGCCCAGAGGAGTAGCTATGACTGCTTCCTCAATGCGTAATTAATTTTTTTTTGTCACACGTTACAGAAAGTATTGAGACGCGGACTTCTTTATTGTCTCGCAGCCTTTGTTTAGCTTCGACGCTACCTAGTCTAGCTAATATTTTTCTCATCATATACAAGTTTTGTGCAGGCGCGAAGCTCGGCTAATAATGTATTATATGCATAAAATCATTTCCTGCAGTACTCAATTCTTAAAATAGTTCCTTAGATTATACTCTTGTGTTTACATTAGGCTCCCAGCACCCATGTTTATCACAGTGCACGCTCTGCTTTCTTAATGCGCACTGAGAGTAGCCGCCCAAAGCAATAGATGAGTAGCTTTTGATCGTGTCTGAAAACATTGCCACAGATACAAAGAATAACTGCTTGCCTCAGTGAACCAGATGACCATATTTGTAGCATGCGATTACAGTGACAGTATCAAATGCGATGGAGGGATGACACGTCCTCTTAAAGAGTAGCTTTAGCACAAGTATGCAAAGGTACTGAAGCAGGATAGGGTTTGGGTTGCGTGTGAAAGTCTAACTTTCTTGGATATCACTTAGTATAATTTATGAAACAACTATGAAATACTGAAGATACTGAGGCCAGCAAGAGTGGAAATTCTGCACGCCTTCGCAGTGTGAGTGTTACAGGAGCAGCCTTAAATAGCACCCCTAAGTGTGCTACTGCTTACGTAAAGATCAGGAACTCTGGACCTAAAGTTATCTCGACAAACCCAGCCCTGACACATCGATATGATGGCCACGCGCCTTCAAGACACTCTCCCATGAACTGTTTGCTGACGAACCTCAGCTTTTTGCCTCCATCATAAAATAGCTATCCGATCATAATATGTATTTTCGATATTAAGCGCCGTCAGGATATTAAGCCAATGCCTCGCTGAAATGAGCTAATCAATTCTTTCAACAAAGGCAGAGCCACTACACGAAATCAGTAAATGAGAAGGCATCCCAATTATTTTTCAGGGTTCTAAAAGTTTGTCTCTGTTCGTTACGGCATGACCTCAACAGTTCCCAGTGCTGAATCGTTGAGAAATAAAGTTGTTTACCAAAACAGTCGAAACCGTTTCGAAACGCTCACAGGTTTTCTGACATTTCGCACCCTAACAGATAGATAACCGTCATTGCGCGAGTGCCAGACTACGTCGCTTGCGATCGCTACTGCCTTCCCAATGAAGCGCTGAGGGCCCGGTAACATATAAAAAACAGCTCGATGCCTCAGTAATCACCTCAAACGTTGCACAGGTTATGTGGCTCAAGCTACAATAACGTGCGAATGCAATAGTTTGGCGCAGGTGATTTGTAGGTAGAAGATGAAAATGATATCGCTCTTTTCTCGTCATTACTTGTCAGAGGTAGGATCGTGGGGAGGACCGTGATGTACTACATTGACCAAGTTACCAGGAACGACACTGATATAAATCTCGCTTTAACCAAGAAATGAAAAAGTGCTGGCTACCTTCCTTAAAGAAGTTAAGACAACGCTAAAAAGTTTGTTGTATGGTAACAATGTGGGGTCCCTGTCTAACTGCCGCAATCTTTTTGAACCTCATCTACGGCAACAAAGCGATACCCTTGATTGCTCTGGTATCGAACACATAAAGCATTAAGCAGAAAGCTGCCAAGTCATAAATCAGCGCTAGAATGTTTTAGGTTTTCCATAGCATTTTAGAAGATAATGTAATGAACAGTACCTTTTGTTCACTACGACATGGGCAGCTTCTTATCAAGGAAGGACTGCTGTCCATATTGTACTGCTCTTCACTGCGTCTGGTCTGGTGTTTCGAAGCCAACCAAAAATAGCAAAAAGTATATAGGCATCATGGGTACGGAGAGACAGGAAGACAAGAAAAGACAAGGAGGCTAACCGAGAGAAGACAACGCTCTGCTGGCCTACAACGTGGAAAAAGAAAGATATTTAATTGATATTAGAGTATAGATAGTGAGAAGAATTCAAAGGCCCGCTGGAAGCAGAGCGAGAGGTGTGTTAAGAGTGTCGTGCTTTCTTTGACGATGAATAAAAAACCGTCCAAGAACTTGGAAGGGTCACTATTATTATTACATAGTAATTATGCCTAAATATTTATTTAAACATGGGCGATATAAAGCAGGATTTTATGTCGTATTGAAATGACATAAAGAGTGGACATTACGGAGTTATGAATTACGTGTGCGTATAAATTTCGGGACAAATACTTTAATTTGCTATATTTGCGCAGCCAATTCATACATCGTTCAGAGAGAAAGGCGAGGCACTAAAATGAGACTGCCAATGTGGGTTCGCAGTTCTGCTTGGATACATTCGAGAAGCTAGCAGCAAGGCGCAAATCGCCCGTTTTCGTGCCTTAGTGCCGATAAATAGCACCCAAGGGACGAAACGATAGATTTTAGATCGATGTTTTCCACAACTGAACAAGAGAAGCGCTGCCTCTTAAAGTGAGAAAATAGAGTATTTCACGCGCTACAAAAGCCATCGAGCCATCGGCAACGCAAGCTGATTTACGAGAGGACCCCTGGAGCCTTGTCGTCTATAGTGCTCTGACGACAGCGCTGCGGCTCCCCTGTTACCGGGCGTAGAAGACGCTCTTCGATTTTATGCCTCCGCTAGAATCGGACTTGGGTTTCGCTGCGGCCGAGCATTTACGTTAGCTGCTATTCGTCATAGCAATAAAATGAGCGACACGCCACAAAAACACAGCGTAGACAACCGGTCACGCTAATGCACTCGCACTCGGGCATAAAATTGGACAAAGAAATGGCGTGATACAATTGATTTATTCAGTCGAATGCGGAGAAAATAATTTACGATCGGTATTTGCAAACGCCTTCAATGTTTTGAGAGGGTAATCACAAATCCATCAGTCACAGGTTTCACAAGAAAGGAGTACTTCTGTACTGTTCTCTGTGATTACGTATCTCACTCGTGAGTTAAAACTGGCAGTGTCTTCAGAAGGCCCTAAACAAAAAAGGCAAACTTTTTGCCGGATAAAATGAAATGATATGAAATATGGAGCGACGCTATTACCTCGCCTGCCACGGTGGTGCAGTGGTTAAGGTGCCCGACTACTGTGCCGGAGCACTTGGGTTCAATCCCGACGGCCGGCGGCTGCGCTTCGATGGAGGCAAAACAGAGAGGCTTTGATGTGTTGTTGTTGTGGCTGTAGGAAGAAGGAAAGGAAAATGCACGGGCCTGCTACTGGCTGTGTAGCTGAGCCACCTCCGCTGCTTCGTGCGGACAGAAGAGAAAATAGAGAAGAAAAAGAAGAGGGAGAGAAAGACGCGCGCCGCAACAACAGCCATCGTCCACCACCGACGCAGTTGCAGGTGCAATGACGGCCTACAACGAATCAAATTCAGTGGCAGGCTAGCCCCCGCCGCAAGCGGCGGTGGCCTACCTGTCCCAATCCCATCAGGGCCAGGATCAGCCACCCTTCACCACCTCCGCCGCTTTGATGTGCTGTGCAAAGTCAGTGCTCGTTAAAGGTCCCCAGTTGGTCGAAAATACTACGTAGCCCTCCATGATGGCACCTCTTTTTTTCTTTTAACTTTCCTCCCACTTTTCGCAGATAGTTTACGGCATGGTTCAAGGGCCCACAGGCCAAGTGTGACAGATACTGCGCCTTGAGTGAGTGAGTGAGTGAACTTTATTAATTGCTCGGAGATATTTTTCTTCGCCTCTTCAACCGAGGCTGACGAGCGGTTGGCGCCCCCAGTCCAGGGCACCACTGGCTTTCGCCAGTTTGCGAGCTCTTGTGACCAGGTAGAGCTGAGCCTCCGGGTCAGAGCTGGCCAGCAAAGCCTCCCACTGTCTTTCATTTGGGTTTTCAATTTTTTGCAGTTGATGTGAGCTGCATTCCCATGTTATGTGGTACAGGGTAGGGGTCTTCCCGCACCACGGGCACTCGTCTCTGAATGTTGTGGGATGCATCATGTGTAATATGTGTAAATTAATGAAGGTGCCCGTCTGTAGCCGCCTCAGATCTATGGCCTCCTCGTTGCTGAGCTTTTTATGCGGCTCCGGATATACTTTCCGCAAGCCTCTGTAGTGTTGTAGTATTGTGGTGTAGTCAGGGTCAAGCGGAATCAGGTCCTCTGTCCCGAGACTGTTGGGCGCACGGTAGGTTGCATGTCCTCGTGCTACCCTGTCTGCGTACAAATTCCCCGTGATCCCTGCATGCCCCGGAATCCACACTAGTGTTTGAGTGTATAGTTTTGTTGGCTCGCTTGTGGAAGAAAGGATTTGGTGCGCTACCTTAGATAATTTACCCCGTTGAAAATTTCTGCATGCGGATTGAGAGTCTGACAGTATCGTCAGACTCTCTCCCGTTTCTCTTCCTTGCCTAATGGCCAGTGCGATAGCCACTTCCTCTGCCTCCGTGACTGTACAGTTTTGGATCGAGGCGCTAACTACCTCCCGGCCTTCGCAGTCTGTGACCGTGGCTATCGCCCTCTTTGCGTTGGTTTCGTATAAGGCTGCGTCGGTGAACCTTGACGTGTCTTGTTGGCCGAATGTTTTTTCATAATACTCTGCCCTTGCCTGCCTTCTTCCCGGGTGTAGGCGGGGGTCCATGTTTCTTGGTATGGGCCGAACTCGGTACCAATTTCTGACTTCCCGCGATACCTCTCTTGTCTTGTTATAAGCCTGTAGGTGTGTGCTATATCCCAGTCTTTCCAACACCCGTCTTCCCGTCCTCGTTTGTAGAAGTCTGTTTAGCTGTGACTTGATTTGGGCTTCTGCTAATTCTTGTATTGTATTGTACAGACCCAGAGCTGCTAGTTTGTGGTTCGGTGTGTTCTTGGGGAGCTTGAGTGCGGTCTTGATAGCCATTTTGATGATGGCGTCCGCTCTGTCTTCCTCTCCTTTGGTCATATTGAAGTAGGGTAGAGCATACGCTACTCTGCTAATAACGAGGCTCCGGACCAGTTTGAGTGTGTCGGGCTCCTTCATCCCCATTTTTTTTTTTTGCTGGTCACCCGTGCTATCATTCGGGCGACCTGCTGGGTCGAGGTCTTGAGCAGATTAAGTGTGTGTTGACACCTTTGATTCGATTGGAGCCACATCCCCAGGATCCTCACGGTTGTCTTTTCGGGTACTGTCTCCCCTTGCAGCCGGATCTCGAGCTTGTGGCCTTGATCTGTGGGAGCAGAGCGGTTGCCCTTCCCTCGCCAGAATCTGATCAGTTCTGATTTTCTTGATGAGCACTCCAAACCCCTTTGCTTTAGATATTCTTCGATGACAGATGCTGCTTCTTGCAATTTCGCTTCCTTCTCCCCGAGTGATCCTGTGGTCGTCCAGATGGTGACGTCATCAGCATACATAGCGTGCTGTATGCCCTCCACCTTCTCGAGGCGCCTGGCCAGGCCAATCATTGCCACGTTGAACAGCGTGAGCGAAATGACTTCTCCTTGAGGTGTCCCTTTGTTGGGCGGGGAGAAGGTCTCTGTTTCTATATTGCCAATCTTGATTTCGGCCGTCCGGTTACTCAGAAAGCTCCTAACGTACTCGTAGACTCTGGTTCCACAATTCGTGTCTGCCAGACCATCTAAGATCGCCTTGTGACTAACATTATCAAATGCACCTTTAATGTCCACTGCCAAAACTACGTGTTCTGCCGAGCGTGGGATACCTGTCAAGACATCTTATTTGATCTGCAGGAGAACGTCCTGGGCTGACAGCTTTTCTCTGAAGCCAAACATGGTGTCCGGCATCTGAGCGCTATCCTCTAAGTAATTTTTCAGTCTATTATTGACAACCCTCTCGAAAATCTTTCCCAGGCACGAAGTTAAAGAAATGGGCTGCAAATTCTCTATTGCCAATTTTTTCCCGGGTTTCTGGATCATGATGACCACCGAGTGTTTCCACTGCGCTGGCACCGTTCCTGCTTCCCAATGCTTGTTCATGAAATGCGCCAGTGCCTTGATATTGCTGTTGCTCATGTTCCGAATTATGCCATTAGTGATCTTGTCGTCACCAGCCGCTGTGTTTCGAGTGGCACTTGCTATTGCCGTCCGGACTACTTCCTCCGTGATCGGCTCGTCCAATTTTGGATTTGGGTCTCCTTTGTAATCTTCTGCGTATGGATATGGATCCTCTAGGTCTACTCCGTAGCATTTGTCGTGGACGGCCTTGATCACATCTTCCTTCGTGCCTGGGAATGTGTGTAGCAACCGCTCCAGCGACTTTTGCCCCTCTCGCTTGGTTTTGGTGGGGTCCATGATGGCTTTTAGAATTCGCCATGTCTTGGAAGTGCTGAGTGTCCCCTGCAGAGAGTCGCAGAATTTGCACCAGTTGGCTCTCGTCAGTTGTTCCGCGTACTCCGCCGCCTTCTTTGTGATCTCCACGATTTTCATCCTAAGCTTTCGATTGTGCCTCTGTTTCTTCCATCTTCTTAACAGTCCCCTCCTCGCTTCCCACAGGTGGAGTAGATGGGCGTCTATTTCTGGTGTCTCATTTGTGCGTGTCAGTTCTTGCGTAAATCTGCTTGTTTTTCCGCAGCGCCCCGCACCAGCTATCAAGATCCTCAATCTCGCCTTGGTCCTCCTCCTGCGCTTCTCTGAACATGTGCCAGTTGGTAATCCTGGCTGCGCCAACCTGACGCCTGATCTTGTAGGTGTGGATGGTCGTGCTCAATATATAGTGATCACTGCCCAGATCGTTAAGCGTGTTTATCCACTTAACATCGCCACAGTTCTTGACCATCGTAAGGTCCGGGGTAGTGTCCTTGCTCACACTGTTGCCCGTTCTCGTGGGCACTCCCGGGTCCGTTACCAGTGTTAATTCATGTCTGTCTATTAGCTCTCTAATAATGCGGCCTCTCTTGTCCTGTCGCGTGTATCCTCAGGCCAGGTCTTTTGCATTAAAGTCGCCTAATATAATTAGCTGATTTCCTCTTACCAAGTTTAATATGTTTCTCCGAGAAGCCTGTCGAAGTCGATTTTTCGTTGGGAGGGGGAGCTGTATACATTTAGGATAAAAGTGCCCTGTTTTTTGTCACTCTTTTGGACCACCTCCACAAGGATATGGGGTGTTTCAATCCCTTTAAATTGGTCATGCCGAATTGTTGTAATGGTCTTCTCCACCATTGTCGCCACCTTCCAGCTCTCGTCATCGGCAGCAAAGACCTCGTACCCGCTAATTGAAGGGGAACTGCCAACCTCCTGTAGGGCTATCACAGCCGGTGGTTCCGCTTGTGAGGCCAGCAGCTGTGACAGCATTCCTTTCTTGCGTCTGATGCCTCTAGAATTCCACTGCCAAATCTCTAGGCGGTCTTGCTTCGCCTTCTGGTGTCTAGTCATGACCGGTCTCAGATTGCAAGCTGGTCAGTCCGGGCCTGTGATATGGCTTCTCCGCCCTTTCTCTTACTGTGGTGGCTGTTGTTTGCTTCCTAATCAGTTTGGTCATCTCGATTTGCATCGCCTGAAACTTTTGCTCTATATAGCCTGTGACTTGTTCCATGGCTTTCTTTGTGATTTGCTCAATGATGTGTGGGAGCAGCTGTGCTAGCTTTCCTCTACTATTCTTCCTACGTCTTCGGCAGTCAAAGGGGGTGTCTGATTTACCGATGGTGTGGATTTTTCGAACTTGTTTTGTGTAATGTTAATTTGGTTCTGCATCTGATCTAATCGTTGCTTAATCATTGCGTTCTTCTTTCTTATTCCTTTTAGCTCGGCTAGAATTTCTGTTCTTTCCTCATCTAGCTGTTTTTGGGAGGGCAATGCTGGCCAGCTCACCTGATCAAGGTCTTTTTTCTTCTCTTCTTTCTTCTTCTCCCAGGCCCCTGGCTTGCTTTTCTTCGCTGGCTTCTTGGGTTCCGCGTTGGCCTCCGACCTGGACTGGGACCTGGACCGCTCACGCGATGTTTCCTCCTCCCCGTCCGAACTGAACCACCTCTGATGCTTCTTCATGATGCCACTCGTTTCTGGGCGGCTCTGACGTGACTTTGGATGTCCCTTTGTCTTCTTTGTGATCTCCTTGAGCTTGCTTCGGCAGCCGGTGGCTCCAGTCTCATGTGCTCCTCCACAGAGAGCGCATTGGGGTTCGCACTCGTGACTTTCCTCCGGATCTTGCTTGTTGCATCTTCTGCATGCCCTGATAGACGGGTTCGGGCATACGTCTGTTCGGTGTCCTGGCTTTCGGCAGGTGTAGCAAAATTGCTTCGTTGGCTTGTACGGATCGCATGGGATCTCTCCCCCATAGTAGTACACCCACTTCGGTACGATTGGCCCCTCAAAGACAATGAGGGCCGACTTGGACTTGCCCATTGCTCTGGCCGCGATAATTTTCACGCCCTGGGTCCTGACGAACAGGTTCTCCATTAATTCCTTCTCCGTTGCCCCGGGGTTGATGCCGTGGGCCACCCCTTTGAGGTACTCTTCCGGTGTAGTCATAAAAGCGTTGACCGGATGGTCTTTTCCCTCGAAATTCAAGCTTCGGATGCTCATCATGCGCTCCGCCATCTGTATGTCTGGGGTGCTGGTGACGATGATGTTGGATCCCGGTCGGAGGCGGACCAACAAGTCTTTCAGACGAAAATTCTGTGGATCTCCGCAGGCTTGCGCTATAGCCTTGGCTGCTTGGGGTGTTGTCAAGTTCTTCACCACCAGACCCTGATGGGGTCTGAAGATCACCTTAGCGTCATTCATCGGCAGTGGTTTCGCGCGCCTGAGTCGCCACTCCGCCTCTCCGCCTTTAAAACGGTTCGAATTCCGCGCTCCCTCCTCCGCGCCGGGCCGGCGTCCTCTCGGAACAGGCGCGTCAGCTACGTCGTGACGTTGGCTGGAATCTTGCACGGTGGCGCTGCCTCCGCGGCCTCCCCGGCTGCTCTCCGCGCCGCTCGCCATCTTGGATTCATGTACCGCCGCAACGGCCATCTTGGCTGGTGGCGCCGTCGTCGCCGTCTCGCCCACTTGAGTGTTTGCTGTCGTATTCTCGGTAATCTTGGCCTAACGCTCCCGTTTTTTCGCTTTTTTCTGCCATAGTCTCGAAACTACGGTTGTCCACTCGCCTTGAAAGGTGTTGTCCGTGGTATTCGTATCGGTGGTCTCGATGGTGTTGGCAGCCGGCGTTCCGCCTGTTTCCCCGTCGGGTGGAGGCAGGTTCGGGCACGGTGTGGTGTCCATCGATAGATCTTGGCCTTGGGTGCCGTCCATTCTCGAGCGAAATGTTGGCCCGGGTGGACCTCCTTTGTCTAGATCCTCGCCCCCGCGGTGGCTGCCGCCAGCCGCAGGGCGCTCTCGGTCCCACTCGCTCCTCCGCTGCCGCGCTAAGCCTAACGCCGGCGTAGTCGATGGAAGTGCTGCAATAATCGAAAAATCGGTGGTCCGCTCACCAAAAAAAAATTGGTACTGTCAGACTCCTGTCATCTTCCGATCTTCGATTGATAATTTGAAGGTGGTCCGATGGAAGTTGGCACCGCAATTGGCTCTTTTGTCGGGAGCCGAAGTGGACGCGTCCGCCCTGTCCGGCGTCAGTCCGGCGAAAAACCTACTGCGCCTTTCATCTCCTATCAGAATCAGAATCAAAATTTATTCAACGAGCTATGATTGTATATAAAGATTTTTGTAAATACCGGAGGAGGTCCCAAAGCCGAAGGCTTCACTGGCTCTACCAATTATTAAAATGGTGCGAGGGTATGCAAACAATGGCATTTTGCGAAGCAGCCGGAAAAATGGAAAATAATAGGTTTTTTTAAATATGCATCTGTTGCTATGATGTCATAAACATTCTGCTGTTTCTTTCGCCACAAAGTTAGAAATATGCCTGTGAATAAGAACTGTAAAAGAGGCTGTGGTTATTAGAAAGGTAGTGGAGGTGTGCCCGTTGTTTTATTCCAGGCGCTGTCAACGAAGTCAAAAGCATTGTACAGCCGAAACGGTTTCTTCACTTCGCCTTACTCTAGATTAGTGAGAATGACATTTAGGTGAATACGCTCACTCTATAATATACGTGGAACATGCCACATGCACAAAATCAAGTCCATGAAACACATTATTGGACAATTCCCCTAAGGAACGACTAAAAAGAATGTTGTATTCATGTCTTTGATTTTGAAGGGAGGCAACGTGAAAAAGATCTTCGAAAAATGTTGAGCATGGTATAGCTTGGCCTAACCCGAAATAGCCGTGGAAAAGTATTGAAATTGCCACAGCAAACATCTCTGCATGAAGTGCCACCGCATCGTAGACGTATATTGCATTGCGCACATCCGCCGATCTACGTAACAGCTCTGTCATAGCAGCTGCCTCCTAGCTTAGTCTACCATTTACGCTACTATGTGATATGAAAGATTTCTATACAAGCGTATAAAATGGTACTTAAGCAAGCTGTACGAACGTGCCTGCGTGGTCTAGAGGCAGCGTGTCTCACTCTGAATCTTAGAATCCTATAAGGCTCTATCCTGACCTCACCCTCACCTCAGAATTCAGTAGCCCAAGGTGGCAGCTGCCGCCAAATCGGCCATGTCATAGGCTCGCATGACATCGCACAATCCCAAAAGTAATCAGCCTCAGGCCATGTCGGTTAACAGCTTTAACCTACCAGAGTCATCCCTGTGACATTCATTACACAAACTTGACGACATTCATGCCTGGATGAGTATGTTTTGCACTAAATACAGTAGTCTCGAGCCTTATCTCTCATACGATCACTTTATATAGGCGCCAAGAAGCGGGACTGTTCCGAAAAGATAAAAGCGTAGACCAGAGGGAACCGACGATAGACATGCAGCAAGAGAAAATACCTACGCTACGAAAAATTCCAGCACACACCAATATCACTCCAAAAACTAACTGCTCTTCCAAGACACCTATAATTAAGTATCCGGGGCCTATACGATTGAAAAACGAACGCACATATTAGGAATCAGAATAATCGTCATGGCAATATCTTAGTTAACGAAGTGCAGAAATACTGAGAACCTTCAATAATATGAGCAATTTTCTGGTTTAAAGATATAAATTTGAAATCAGCATTTTTCCTGTATATAAATGCAAGATTCTAGGCACTTTCTTAGGCTGTTTCACTGGGTAGTACCATGGAAGAAGAGTATGTACGAACGCATGCTTTCAGTACGGAAAACCTGCTGAAAACATTTCCATCAGGTTATTGCTTCGCATAGCTACAGGTCTCGATAATCGTTTCATGAGGAGTTCTAGCTGCGAACGTTAAAGTAGGCTTTGTTTGTTTAATTGCAAATAGAACGGTTTAAGTCAATAGCCCCTTCATAATAAAGCGTATGGTAATATGCCAGTCTTAGTATCTGCGTGTACCAGAAGGTCAACAATCTTTCGTGAAAAAAGACTGAAGCTCCGGGAAGGTTTCAGAACAAAGAGATCAATATCTGTAATGAAAAGTGTGAGCCATGATATCGTGCTTTTCCAATCTATAGCACTGATAATGACAGCGCAGCAGATAGCCAAGATAAAGGGTTTGCGTGAATCTTTAAAAAATTTTTAAAAATTTATTTTTTACTCGTCTGTGATTGGAGTGGTTTGCTTGTTTTTATATACGCTTAACTGCTGGCGTATGTTGGTTAAGTTTGCAGTACACGTGCTCAGAATTCATTACCGACACAGGATGTCACTCGGTCATACCTGTGAGAAAAATATTTATGCCTCTCTGTAGTATTTGCAAATAGCGTTATTTAAAAAAGAAGTCGTTCCATCTGAGGTTTGTCATAAAAGCGATGACGCTTCCAGACTGACTGGACAGCTTAATATTATAAAGCAATAATGGAGATTTACTTTGTACGTAACCGTTGAATTACCCACTATTATGCAGACAGGAAATGAAATAATCTCAGCAAGTTTGCGCTGTATTGAGTGTTCAGTGCGATCAATTTATTTTGTTCATCTTAAACTAATTGGAAAGAAAGCCTGCGCTGACGCACATTGATGCTTCAATTTTTGCGATGTTTCCTTCCTTTTTTTCTCGTTTTTCGCGAGAGAATATTAGGAACAATAATTTACCAATGCCAGTGAACATTCGTCGCTGCTAGGAGATGAGTGTGCTTCTACTTCAAGAGTTCGTCAAAGTAGCTACTTGGACTAGGATTTAAGAGAGATGATACATCAATGACTGTGTTTAGAGAAGTTGATAATGTAAGATCTGTATGAAGTCAAAGGTAAAAGTGCACGTTTTTTCGGAAGCAGAATTCTGAAACTGTGAATGCTGCCAGTATGGCCTGCGTGCGTCTTTGATAGCTGCTGCGAGAGCGTTATGTTCCAGATTTAGGGACAGGCCGGGGAATTACGTTTGAGTTTAGGCGGTAGCTATTTCCCTGTCTACTGCCAGAAAAAGCTTATCACTCAAGAAGCAACAGCTCGTTTTACTAGCGTTATCCCCACCAATACAAGGAATAGATAAAACTAGAGGTAGCATATGTACCTTAGTAGACTGTGATCGGCTTCTTCTGTCCTTTTCATCCAATTTCTCCCCACAGCCGCAACAAATAAGTTCACATACGTAAAATCCGGAGATTTTGCTTTGACTACTTGACGTGTGATTGGTGTATACGTTCCCATTTTCTGTACTCGCGAAGGAAGCGAGGAAGGTTATTTGCTTTCACCGAACACCTCAATTGTCTGTGCATGTTTTTATTTTCTACATGCATGCATGTAGCTAACCGGCGTAGCATCGCAAGACTATCTCTTTTTTATAAATTTTATCATCATCTTTCGCACGAATCTGTTATCATCCCTACATACCGCATCTTCAGCCGCACGAACCACGAAAAGATAACCCATCTTCCGCAAGCCCGCACATCTGCGCATCTATATAAGTTTTTCGTTCGCACAGCAAAAGACTGGAATGACTTGCCTGCCGACGTCGTGCTCCATACAGACCCATCAATGTTCAAAGCATCACTCGAAGCAATATTATGCCCTGTAACCCACTCCCTCATGTAATACCCCTTCAATGGGGCTTTTAGGTCGAAATAAATAAATAAATAAATAAATAAATAAATAAATAAATAAATAAATAAATAAATAAATAAATAAATAAATAAATAAATAAATCTAGCAATGGGAAAACTGTATCTAGACGCGCAGGTTCGTATGTTTTTCATCAAGAATTCGCTGGCCCTTTTAAGGCCAGTATCTTATAGACTGGATAGAACGTCCTCACTTTAAAATATTTTTAATAATTAGTTGATCTTTCTAATCTTATTATTAGTTAATCTGGAACTCAATTTGACATGTTAAATTTCAATTGATGGATTATACATACATATTCTGTCCTTTCAGTTGGTACTTACATGTTGCTGAGTAAACGTCGGCAATTTTCTTTATATTTAGTCCATTCGTGCTTAAAGTTTTCAATGCAATGACCGTTAACAAACCAGCAGCAAAGACCATTAATAAAGCAAGACAAAATGAACCGCCATGACGCTCCACACTCGCCCTCGACTCTCGTGATAAATTAATGAACCGAACTGGCACCGCACATGGCCTTCGGCTCCTACCGCAAACACTGTCCGGTCTCTACGCAGTTCTGCAAAAGAAAGGCGCCGTATCTCCTTTCGAAGGTGAGGGCCGCGTGGCAGAGTAATGACTTGCCGTGACTTGCCGTCGCCTTTCGCACTCTCTGTTTCCATAGAGCAAACAGCACCTGCCTCTATATACTCAAAGCCCACTGTTTGGCTTTGCCGCCGCAGCTTGGTGGACTCTTGGCACGAACGTGGCAATGTATACCGCTTCCACCATTAGCATGATTGATATTACTTTCTGTGCGTAGTACCGCCTGAGTGAAAGGGAACTGCACAGCGTTTACTTTTCTTGGGTGCGGCTCTGACGTAAATGGCAGGGAGCGAAGTAATCTCATACCTTGTCTAGGTGACGTTGCAAGTTTATCATCCAAGGTACGGCATTTTCAATACTCGCGCGGCTCGAAGCCTAGTGGTGCTTCTTCAGCAACCAGTCGCAATGTGCGTCCACATTATGACAGTCTCTGGTGCGGGTTTCGGATCGTGTGCTTTGTGCTGTGGCATGCATTTTTCACTTATCTAAAGAAATAGCTAAGCAAAGCTATTTAATTTTCCCTTTTGGCGATTTGAAATCATCCTATTTTGGCGTTGAGATCATGAGCAAAGCCATGCAACAGAAAAGAGCAAGCCTGCCGAAAAGTGCGCTCAGCTTCTGTTTGCTCACATATTGGGGTCGGAAATTTTAGTAGCTGGCATATTATGCTCAGAATACCTTTTTTGGTGAGCTAAGGTGATTGCTGCAAGCAAAAGGTAAACGTGAGGGCAAACATATTTAAGAACTTCCCAAGTTCCTTTTTCTTTTTTTACAAAGACATCAAGCAGAAAACGATACAGCGTTTTTCCACGAGCAGGATAGTAAGCCAGTGGTTGCGCAGAGATATTTTCTGTCCCGATCATTAACGACTTGAACACAGCATCAGCCGATATGTTCCCTACTCTTACGCTACATTCTCCAACTGGCCTCATTTCGCCCTACGTTTGAAATCTTGAATTCATCATTGGTTACTTGGTCCACATGCGTCACGAGTGTATGATATATATAAGGATTTTGGCAAACGAAATTTTGAAATCAGCGCCGTGTAAGCTATCCGACCCTAAATAGAGAAGTGGCTGAACCCGATGGAACGTAAATTACTCAAATGTGGAAATCACCAAGCAGTCTCGTTAGCTAACATTTTGCGCGGACACATAAGTGCCGCCTTGTTAATTGCTACTTTATGTGATTCAGCTTACGAATCCTCAATTACGTACATGCACATTGATAGTCGCTTGATCTCTAATACCTAATTTAAGCCTCTCTTATGGCGCCCATATTCATTAGGATACAGCCATGAGCTATACTCGGCATACATACTTAAGTCCCAATTTAACCAAGCCTTAAGGATATGCCTGCATGGCTGAAGAAAAACGTTTCTGGCTCATTCCCACTGTTCCTGAAGCGTTCAAGTTTGAG
This sequence comes from Amblyomma maculatum, assembly GCF_055883805.1. NCBI lineage: Eukaryota > Metazoa > Arthropoda > Arachnida > Ixodida > Ixodidae > Amblyomma > Amblyomma maculatum. The sequence goes on along the minus strand of NC_139347.1, from coordinate 66,497,325 downwards.
CACAACCCGCCGACTAAACAGTGCACAACCATGTTACCTGCCAGAGTTATGCCCGTAATATTTTGTTCACAACACCGAACACACCAGATTTTCCTTACTATAGATCCTTTAACGCTATCTAGTTAAAAAGCAGACGTTGACGAAGGGTGCTGGAAGGGAGAAAAACGCTACAAACGCCTTGTGTGTAACAAGCGCACAAGCAGGTCGTGATATCACGCAGGTTGGCTAATTCCAGCAACCAAAATGCTTGATCAATATTGGAGCGCGGACACCAGCATCGACAAGCAGTCGTTGTAAACGGTATGCCGCCCCTTCAGTGCAGGTCAAGATTTGCATCTACGCTCGACCACGAGATGACAAACTGTTTGTAAACGATAGCATTAAAGCCTTTTCTCGAGAAAATTTGACGCTGTCATTGGTGCCAGCGTTAGTAGTGTGGGCGGCGTTGTGAGCGAAAACTCATGAGCATGCCTGTAAGTGAAAATAGTTGGCAGCTGACTAGAAAGGGCCCTGACAAGTTGGTGAGTTGTGTCAGGTTACCATATCACGTGATATTTATCGAGCTCTGCCAACGGCTGGCAACTCGTTGAGATCATTCAAGATGGGAATAGACCTTTCTGGAAACCTTGGATCCGAGACAAACACGCTGCTCCCAGACCATTCAGAAATATTCCGTCGGCTTGATTCAAACTTTCCACATATCTAACTGAACGGACAATGTCACAACGATAGCATAAAATGAGCAGGAATCTTGATTGCTAGTTCTTGCCATTTCCTATCTGTTATCTATTTGTTTAGGAACAACTCACTAGTCAGGTACACTAATAGCGCCAGCCACACTCACAATACCGTTTATCCTTTTCAGACTTCGGTGTAGCTATACGAACAATATTGTCGACGTAATCAAAATGAACACGGAGAAACGCCAGAACAAAGAAGACGTCTATTTTTGGAAGCGGTAGTTTTAGAGGCCAGAAATTATAGTTGTCTGCGTCTTGTTATTAGTTCTGAAGCAAAGAAACCAACGTCTCGATTAGTATCACACTTCGGTTTAATTAATACGGAGGAAAAATAGTAGTCGACCGCAATTTCAAAGCAATCTCGTATGTGTAAATCAGAAGTGCTTTCTGGAGCCAGGCTTGTTGTCCTGTCGGCATTTGCTAAGACTCCATAATCAAGCTGACACAGTCAACTTTATATTATTCGTTACCAAGTAAGGCATGCTTTCGGAAAGTGAATTCTTTTGCATTGTGTGAATTATTGCTATTTATGTGAATGTGACGAAGCAAGGCATTTATTCTTTTTTCCTGCTTAACGCATGCTGATGCTGCTCCACATTTTATTACTTGAATATAACGAAATCTTGAGCTCCACGATTTTTTATACCTATATCCTGAGCACCTTTTTTTTTTTTTTTTTACCTATATGCTATATTCTTGAACTGCCCTCACCTCAACTTTTTGGCCAGTTTCTTATCCGTAGGGCGCCGGAAAACGGTTACATCCTAAATCTATATATTTACACGGTGGCAAGGCAAGGTCTAGCAAAGGAACTAATGAGGCATACGCGCTTTTGTAAAATCAAAAATTGACATTCGGGAGCAAAGCATGGTGGAGAAACTTACTTCTGCAGACTCCATCTGTGGAATATAATAGACAATAAGAAAAGATCAACCGAAGAGCTGCAGAATAATATTCACCCTCTGAAGTTTTTCAATGTTCATTGGCATCACAGAGTCACGTGCTTTTGTATTCTCTTCGCTGCACTGTATCATGCGCGCTGTGCAGAGTGTCATTGGCCAATGTCGAAAGTATTTAGTAACTCTTGCCTACTAGCTGTGTCTCTCTATTACACAAGCACATCTCGTGGGCAGGTCGCATGTCTTCACAGATTAATCATTTTCGAGTTTCTCCATAACATGCTGCTTTACTCTACAGTAATATCAAAGCTGTGAATGAAATCAGCTTGAAAGACCGAACGATGCATCCACCCGAACAAGCCAGCCTTCTACATCTGTGGTTTAGAAGCCAGGAGCAAGTACTAGAAGGAATTGCGGACAGAGATTGCGGCATGTATAACCTCAGAGTTTGGACTTCGGGAGAGAATGGGAGGCTCAGATGCCGAGTTAGGAGAGTGTTGGTTCACCTGGCGCAAATGAGGAGGCACGTGTTATTGACATAATTGTACGAAGGGAATAAGATGGAGAACAGGCCTCTAAACAAACGACCGCCGTTTAGGACAACACGTTTGGTTCATCTCACAGATGCGTGTGACATCTCGGACGAATAGGTGTTTCGGCACGCTAGACTGATTTCCACGCGACTTCAGCACCCACGGGACTGCGATACCCCAAAGAGGCACGCCTAATGCTTAGTCGGCTTGAAATTATTCTCGCTTGGTTGTTCAATATTTGCTGCGTGAATGCAAAGTGATGAAGAAATGCAGATGTTTGCCGCCATTCCTAGTAAATAATGGCAAAAATAGCGCTTACGATTACGGCAACACTGCGTGGACACAGATTGAAAAAGTGCTCAGTTAGAGAGCGCGGGATTTTGGCGTCAAGATCCAAGAGCGCACATTTCGACAAAGGCTAAACACAAATGCACAATTGACTTTTGTTTTGTGTGCTAGGTGGGCATCTGAGAATTTATTGGTAACTCTTGTTTAAGGAATCTCTCATAGGTTTCCTTAGCGCCTCTCGCGGATAGGCTACACTCCAAATAAAACGCCAACAAACAGCAATGAAACATTTGATGGTGCAAGAGTTGGTTGCATTCATACATATCTTGTACATGACAAGCAGCGTCCCATTCATGAATTCATGCCTTCCTTGCTGTCAGAAGGTAACAGCTCATGCAAGTGTTTTTTGTTGTTGTTTATTGTCGGCATTGTTGTTCTTGCTGTTGACATGAATGCGCTCTTGGCTGCATTATGGCAATTTCGTCGTGCCGCGTACTTCTGCGCGTGAGCGCATCCTTTTCCCCTGTTTCTTCCGTAACTATGCACCAACTGCTCAAACAAGCTATACTTATAAGAACCAGCATATTTCCTCTTGTTTTCCTGCTTTCTTCGAGAAGTGACTGATGCCTAGCAAATCGGTTTCCTAACTACAGCATTTACGACATCTTTTGTGGCCCCGTCATTAAAACATGGGCTCCGTCTCGCTAAGCTACCAAGAGCTCAATGGATGAAGTGTGAGTATAGCGTGCTTAGAGGCCCTCCAGAAGCCTGGGTCATCAGGTCTTGATCGTAACGTGGGACAGCTATTAACGTCCGTTCAGCCGTACATAATTTGGAAAGGCAGCTTTGACTTAAAAGGTTAAAAAGAATAAAATGGAGAGTAAAACTGATTCATGAACCTCTTCCTGCAACGCTCTGCTCTTTTAAACCTATTAGTCGTCGCGGTAGCCGGAGGTCCGGAACTAAAAAGCGCAGCAACCTCTCGTTTATGCGATATATCTGGTGGTGTTCGTTTTACCTCATCTTGATCTTCACTGCATCTGTACGCGGCGTGGCTTAGGCTGTTGCCTAAAAAAAGGCATTTTGAACAACAAAAAGGACACTGTAGCCTTAAATATGCTTCTGCTGGGGGCTTTCTTCAAGTAGAATTACGGGACCGGGTTGTTTGCAAAAAGTTTAAGAGTGCCGGTATATCCCTGTTTCATTTTTTTTTTTTTTTTGAATGAGATAGAAAGTCTAGCCAAATGTACTCACACCAACTAACATCTTCGCACTACTAAGATTCATTTACAATATTCCACTTTCAAGCTGTTCATGCATTCGGCACGCTCTGTAATTTTCAAACTTTTGTTTATTTTGGATGGTGGAGTGACTTTCCGATAGTGCGTGCTGTCCCGGCCTGTTTGGATCCCCGATGTGAGAATTTTCTTCATATTTGCAGATTTTAACAATGCTACATTCCCTTTCTCGGTGACCACGTGGCGGCTTCAAGGTGAATGAAAATGAGTAAATACATTTTATAAGAATTTCTACTGAATATAGGTATAAGAGTTCTGAAAACTAGTTACGGTGCATAAGTGAAGAGTCTCTTCATTTATATGTGTCTCTGCTGACTTAAGGACCGTACTGCGTGTTTCTTTTAGTGCACTGTTAGAGCACAAAACTTACATTTTTACCGCTATATTGTCTATAAAAATGACGGCGAAAAAAATACTTTCACAAAAGAAACAGACATGTTTCGTAGTATTATCGTTGTGTTTTAACAAAGCAGCACTGGAGGATATCTCTTTATCTTGAATTTTATTAGGATCTGCTCAAAAATTGGGGAAAGGTCGTAACCTAAAACTTTCAACCGCAATCCGTGTTCGTGAGTACTAGCCGGAATCAAATGCTCACTACCATTTCACAACAGTGATAAGCGTTTTGTCTCCGCGTCTTTCAGACTTCTGATAAGCGTTTACAATTCTCATTCATATAATTTCTCAAAGAACATGTGCATTGATGTATGATAAAGACCAGCTATCAATATTAAAGGGCTCATCACAGCATTACCTCTCATTCGGAACTTAGAAGGGGATTGAGCATTGCCTTTAAGATTTTAACACTACTGTGTTACATCGCACGAATCGCATCTCGAATTCATTGACCTAATCATATTTTGCTTGAGCCAAGATCTTTTGTGGTGCATAGATAGCATGTTGGCCTCTCAACACAGAGGTCGTGGAAACGATTCACAAACCCACCCAAAATGAACCATTTTATCTATCAGTCTAATCTATTCCTTTTATTTAAAGGAGCTTTCTTCACATATCTGATGTCAATCCGAACCATATGGCCTTGTCCTAAATTACGTTGCCCATTTGGAATGTTTCACTTTAGACCAAGACACCAATTTCATCGAGGAGGCAGAATTTTCTGCGACACGGAACATTTAAAAGCGAGCGCATACAAAAAATCTAAGCAAGGTCGTGTGGTGAAAATAACACCTGCTAGGTGAGAGCTCACCGGCAGTATACCAGGTCTTTTGGTGCACAGTTCTTTCTGACGCGTTTTACGGAATACTGCATATATTATGTTTTTTTATAATACGTATTGCAACATGACATCAGCGCGAAACAGTGTCGCTGTATTCTCAGTTGCATTTCGCTTTTGATGTTACAAGCTGCGTCTATTTACTCTTTTACTATTGAATTTGGTTTCATATCATTATAATGTTTTATAAATACTCGTGCAACACTGGTAATTGTTTTTTTGCTACTTACCATGTAAATAGGACCCATAACTATGATGCGTACAGTCACGTTCGTAAATAAAACTAGATTAAATTTGTGCATTTTACTTCTTTATTAAATGTGCCGCAAAACAGCAACTAAAAATGAAAAAAAAAGGCTGTAAATTACTTAGAATGGCAATATATAACAAAGAAAATAAGAAGCTGATTCTTCTCTTCACGCCATATTGAAAGATCTGAATGATTAGTTGCTTTGAGACTCTTTTTTTCAACTTCAGTTTGCTGTGTTCTGCAAATTCCGCATTAAAGTCGGACAGCAAATGTTCCTCAAAATTATACCAATGGGATTTCTTGCGACACCAATGTCATAGCGTTTGCTTTTCGGGATTGTCTCAAACCAGCTCTGTTTAAGCAGTGAAAAATCTACGTTACGCAATTTTTGTTTTGTAAAGTATTTTCTCTTTTGGAGAGAATGAATGCTAGTGTTTGAAAATGAAGCTTATGCGGTTGTAATTTGATCGAATGACATAGTTTGTGAAGGCGTTGCTACTTGTGACAACTGTGGGATATACAGCAATCACATTCCGAATTAAAGATGGAGAGCAAGGTTACCTGTAAACTCTTATTAATAGAAGCATGGCTATATAGACTTTTAAAAAGGCTTTGCAAATTGAAGATTCGATCCTTAAATCACAGCTCCAAAGTATACTTTTCATCGAGTAGAACTCACCCGAAGCCTTCTTTTTCTTTTATATGGTGCTAGACCAGGGCGGGAGAATCGTTTTGAGACCAAGACACACAATCGAATATTCGAGTGATGTTGTGTGGCGAAGCCCTCCTTCGTCGCTCTCTATTGAGAAGACGCTTCCCAGCTTTCCTCGCATCCGGACTCATTCGGCTAAGCCCCTTCTTTTGCTATAATGGTTAAAATTAGTAATTAATAGCCGAAAGCGCTTAAAAGGCAATGAAAAGCGCCTGTAAACCTACTGTGTCGCGAGATTAACTCAACTTTTTCATTATAATTCAGCTGCTATCATACACAACCGTATAACCTATGAGGCCAGGGGGCGCGAACGCGCACGCTCTATATTCCTCTCCAACTGCCTCACATTTATTTTTTTCATGCGCCCTGTCTTTTTCTTTTTTATTTGTTCCGAAATGCAGCGCAAGCAAGCATCCTCGCTGTGGTTCCGCCACAATCTCTAACAGAACCTTCTAAGGGAAGGAGAGGAAAGAGCGCATTAACACAATGCTAACACCGTATTCCCGTGGTTGGGGATCTGTTCAACGCCCATCTGGCGTACTTTTTTCGTTGCATGAAGGCTCATATAGTCTTCGCGGAGATGTTTTACTTTCGGGAGCAAATTTAGGCAGAGTGCCCTTCAAGTTCACCCTTCAGTACGGTATCATGTTTACTCTCCGGTTCGCCATGACCTCCGGATGGTATTCCGCTGAGTTTGCCTAGAAGGTGAGCTGGAAGATTTCCTGCCTAATTAAAGTAACTTAAAGGGGGGGGGGGGGGGCGACTACCTTTGGTGTTTAAAATTACGCCAAGGAGGAGGAGGAGGAAAGGCAGGGAGGTTAACCTAAAAGAAACTGATTTGCTACCCTGCACTGGGGGAAGGAGATTAGTGGATGTAAACGTGATGAGTAAGAGAGGGATGGGTGAAGTCAGTATAGTCACAACACATCACGCCACAGTCATATCACGTCATATAATAGCAAACTCGATCAGGCCCGTGGTTTTCATGAAGCGGAGCAGTGCCTGGGAGGTCTTCACTGCCGACGATCGCCACGGCCAGTGACCTAGAACTTTGATTTCTGTCAGTAGGCGTCCATCTAGACGCTCCAGCGCATGGCAGAGACAGTGTCTTTCCGCACTGTATATGGGGCACTCACAAAGAATGTGACCTACAGTTTCGTCGCACCCGCAAGCTGCATATGCAGGGCTATTTATTATACATATCACAAAAGAATAAGAGTTTGTGAATGCTACACCAACCCACAGGTGGCAAAGCAAAGTTTCTTCACGTCGGAGTACGCCGTGTAGAAGCCGGAGCTTCAGGTCAGTGTCCAGGAATTTTAAGCGCGAGTTCGCAAACTGGCCAAAATTTCCACAAGGTGAGTGTGTGCTCCCGCGTAAGTGTGCGAAGCCTACTCCTCTGCGTCGGCCGTTTAAAAAGGGATCAACACACAATCTCCATCTTGGTGGGCAGTTCGCGCGAATTCGTCCGCACGGAGATTGGCCACTATGCCGCTGTGTCCTAAAACCCATTGGTAGATGATGTCATGTCCTTCATTTATAATAATAATAAGACGTTTCCCGCATGCTCCCGCTTAATAAAAGGAATTAAAGAATGCTGAAGTAAATTTGCGGCGTTTAACCCGTTTCGCATGCAAAACCTTCATACATTTATCCTTATATATCATCCTTTAAATTTTCATATTATAGACTGACATGAAATATTATTAGGTAAAATGCGTCGCATTAGTTTTATTTAAACATATCCGAAAGAAGCGATTTCTCGTCTTAACAAAAGCGTGAGAAAAACTTCTTGCCCTGAGGGAGGAAAGTTATTACAAGGCCGACATTTGTGCGCTGTCCCCCCCCCCCCCCTCCCACCTATCTAAGCCAATATATTCCTTCCTTGTTGGCCGCAGGGTCGCTAGCTTTTCCAAAAGCTAAATAAAGGCGCAGTGAAATAACAGCAATGACAGAACGACACACAGCATGGTAGCTTTCGATGTTTCGGCTAAGAAGCCTTTAGATGATGGAAAGTTTTTCAGATATTCTTTTTTATCTATATCTACCTTCTGCTAGCTTTACCTCTGAGTATGCTAATAGGCATTTCCTTTACTGCGGAGGTGACCACAGCACAATACAAATTATTTTGTTCATGCTATCAAGAATGTCGTCATGTTCCCTATACGTCTACCAGATATGGATTTTTCACTGGCAAAAATGTGGCTGTGCTTGAAGGTGTCAAAAGACGCGAACAAAAGGTTGAGGTTGAGCAAGGCGAAAGGACATGTCGAGAAACATGAAAAGAAATAAAATCGTCAAATTTTGAGAACAAATTTTACCAACTCTGTATTGTCAAAATTTCTTGGGGAATGTCGTCATAGATGTGCGTACAAAAAAATTTCTTAATAATATAGCTGCTGATGCGAGCATGCACAATGCTCAGCACAATAACACTTTGAACTAAACATTTTGAGGTTTTTGAACGACGTCATTGTACAGACCAAGAACCTCCTCGTGCCATCACAATATTTGCGGTCACTGGTGCTGGGAATGTAAATATGCTTAGCTTAACCAAGAACACAAAAACCTAAGTCCTCTAAAATCAGGCGCCTAAGGTTAGCTTTTCTCACATGCTTAAACTGAGATGTTTCGGTTCCTTATGGGAGCCTAGTCGGGGGTACAAAGCTGGCTCTGTTTTTCCACTTATGTTTGTAGGCGTTCTATTCAACTATCCGAATGAAAAAGCACACATACTTGGACCTAATGTTTGAATGCCAACTTCTTTTGAAAGTACGCCTGCATTATTTAGTCCTTTTACGACCACTTTCCCTGTTCTGCTGCGTTCCTCATGACTACTCCTGCGGGCCTGCTACAGTACTCTATCGGCATTCAATTATGGAGTTTCCATAATGGACTCTATTATTATGGTCTTTGATAGTCGAGTTCGTGCGAGGATGAGCGAGGGTAAGTCTACAGAGTGATCTGCGCTTGATTGCTCGCAGCTGGAGGCGTATGTGCTTCAGAAGAAGCGAGTATACTTGCTGCTAGGGATTAGCCTCAGAGTAGGGACGACAAATCCCTGTGATCCGAGCGCAACCATATAGGCAGTGACAAAGTATTATGCACGCAGACTGCTCTATGAGGATAGCAACTGAGCAGCACAGTGAGCTGTTCTGAGGACCTAGGAGATTGGGCATGAGATTAGCGAATGTATACAGCTGGATTAGTAATAAGCAGAGCAATGCAGTAGATGGAAAAGTTCGCGTAGTCTGCGCTTAAAGGCAATGGGCAATTCTCGCTCCGTGATTATTCCTTTGTGTCATTGCGGAACTGAACGTCGGGGTTTGATTTACACGGGCGCAGAAATAAAGGGAAAATCAGAATCCATGAGCGGAGTAAAAATAAACTAAGAGCACTGCAATCTCTGCATTGGAGTAATGCGAAAGCACGGATGCTGCTGTTGGTTGCTTCTGGTTGCTTATAGTTGCCTTATTCACTTCTTGTTTGCCCATTTAGTCTTCGGGGCTTTCAAATTGCGCGCTAATCCATTTCTATGTCCTTTTTCGGCTCTACTTCCGGTCACGTGACGTCACATCCTTGACGTCATGTCCATTATGGCACCCCTTAACTTTCCGCTTTCCACTGCCACCTTCCTCCCTTCCCTACGGCACTGTTCAGTGTCCACCGAACAAATGGGGCAGATATTGCGCCTTTCCTTTCCTGTGATCCAGTTATTCTAATTAATTACCTAATAAACCTATTGGCCCAATTTATTTTTTATTCAGCAACATTACGTCACCCTCTATTGATTGACACCACTAACCTCTACCACTTATCAATTACTCACAACTGCTGCAGACACAATTATGCGGACAAGGTCTGCGGACACGGTCTGCGGACATGGCCTGTGGACATGGCCTGTGGACACGGCCTGCAGACACGGTCTGTGGACAGAAATCTGTGAACATAGCGAAGTAATGCTTTTGCATTGATAAAGAAATGCTTCAATCAGTAAGGTTTAGGGTGACGATGTGAGCAAGTAGCGGTCATTTAAGTTCACCTCCTTAATTGGATCGTGCACTTCTTGTTTTAGTCAAACGGGGGTACTGGATACTTTATCGGAGATTAATCAATAATAAATTTGTTTTACTTCCGGGCCAAGTAGTTCGTAAAGGGGAAAAACAAGCAAGCTTGTCAGGTGAAGTCGTTTTATTTTTGCCTAAGCGTTATTTTGGTCAAAGCAGCTTTCAATTTCTTGATATTTTGTAAAGCTCTTCCTTTTATGTTCCTGCGTTAGAAATGTACATGACAACCACCTAAAAAAGCTTTGGGTACCATGTGTATAATTGCTGATGTTTAGCTAGCAAGGTAGTTTTTAGCAAACCTCATCCAACGTGTTTGCGCCAATATTCAGAAAATTGCTACAAAAGATAACATTTGTAGTCAAATCCGTTTCTGCATTCTGTCTTCATGGAAATGAGACCGCCACCGTCAAGATTGAATCATGCGCCTTCCCTGTACCAAGCTTCGACTTCGACAGTTCCTGAAAAGTCGCAGTGAGTCGCGTTTCGGGTGGTTATTGTGAAGAAACCTCGCACATAAAAATTCCATTCTTAGGGATTCTTAATGGCTTGAGTAGGGTAGTCGATAGGAATGTAGGCGTTACACGTTTCACATTCATGCCTTATGAATATGGGCTATGCACTTTCCGGCTTCCAAGCGAAATCACGTTCCAGTTTTCGCTTTTTTTATAAGCAGAAGACAATAGCCATGCGTGAATAATTTCTCTGGTAAAAATGAGCATTACTAGCTTGCAAAAAAAACAAAACAAAGAAGGCTGAAAGAACCATTCACGAATACGCGGAAGTGCGGGCTTGAAAGAGTGCCAATAGTATAGATTTCCGATAAAAAGCAGGAAAGTAATGGCCGTGTGATGTCGGGGTAAAAAACGAGACAGACTGACACCACGGGCTTCCTTCATTATTTCTGCTATTATCTTCAGTTTCTATAAAGCTACGTCGGTCTGAGAAAGAAATGCAGCATTAATAATTCACCAGCAGTTAGTTCAGTAATGCTGCTGATTATTATGTATCTCTAAAATAAAGTGCAGTCTTTTCACTCTGGCTTGCTTATTTCCTTTTACTAGGCGAGTATTATTTATGTAACAAAAGAACTTCGAAGTGGCTGTACTAAAAATAAAAATGAACGTGCTGCCTATTGTACGCTGTTTTTGGTGTGATTAATGCTAGCTAAGTAGCAACGATTGCAGGAAAAAATGCAAAATTGTCCCTTGTTCGTCGATATTGATTATGTAACCTGTAATGAGTTCTATAGTAAGCTTTAAGGTTTGCGATCAGGTGCCATTACTGAGGCTGTCGATCAGCATGGAACAAAATAGGATTAACAGTGAGTCTCCTTTGAAGACTGAAAATAATTTTGTGCGGCAATCTAGAAATTATCATAGCTATATTTGACAATCAGGCAATAACTCATAGTAATGACTCTCAGTAATAACTCATAGTAATGACTCTCAAAACACCAGACCTAGGATATTGCTCTACAGAACATAATTTGTCGGTCTCTGGTTTAATACTGTCCAAGCTCAGGGCATCCACCTTTTTATCCTCCTTGTTTTCCTGTCAAGTGAACAAACATTTCGGGCTCACTCAGCATATTTTAAGCAGCATATAAGGCATTTAAGTGGGTTATCCCGTAACTGACGCTCTACATCATGCCCGTTGGGCAACTTGCATCACGCAAACGAAAAAGTTATTTCAAGTGCGCTTGGGCACTAAAATTCGAAGACCGCCGCTTATTTCCTCTTGTTACGTTTAACCCAATACAGTAAAGCTCCTTGCTTGCTATTTTGTAACAATGATTCGATTTATTGAAAGCTGGAGTTCAGAATTTTTATTGTTTTTTATAGTGCTTAAGCCATCACGCTATGAAGATGCGCTGCACGGTGACACAGAGAGCACAGAGATAGTAATGTCAGGCACTTGATTTCGAACGCGTTGTGGAACACGACACGTAATTACAGTGTGGTCACGCGTTGAAGGTCTAAGCCAGCCATACGCTGGGATGTTTAAAAAAAAACATAAGTGTAATGGTTTAATGGGGAAATAATGAGAAATATAGCTCAATGCTCCTTATGGTTTCCTGCCGTGGGTTTCTGTAGTAGTTGGTTTAAGCTTTATACTATCAATGCACCTGAAATGACCTAAAAGCAACAAATACTGCGACATCGCCATCGGACCTTGAAAGTGACAAAAAAGTCATATTTTGCAAAACGAATGTGAGGCGAAAGCTCACCTTCGAGCAAACTATATCAACTATGCAATAACAATGCACTTATTCCAGTTATATGCAGTCTGTAGTGGACTTCGAAGCTAAGCGAAGATTGAGCTCAGAAACAAACATGGAAGCTTGATTGTAGCTATTTCGTGGGACCGATGATTTCTTTACCGGAGCAGATACTTGGGCTGGTAAAAAAAAAAAAAAAAAGAGAACTAGTAATTAATTTCAGGACTTCAGCATTACTCTTGTGCATTATTGGCATGGGGCATAATTTCTATTGATCATAGAATACTCAAGGACTTTACAATAAGTACATGCTGATGCATTAAAGGTGATAATGTGCCTTGTGCGGTATAGCCATTTTGGCAGTAGATCTCTATGGAAAGACCGCTGCCGAACGTCCTGCGTGTTTAACTGCCAGTCTCTCCTGCTAAGCTTGGCATCTCGTCGCCTTCATCAACTTTCATCTGCGCTCTTTGAATCAAGAACGCACTTATATCGCACTACCCCTTCAGGTGTCTCAAATAGTGATAAAATTTTACATTCCGATACCACTAATATTCTCAATCACCTTATTTGATCTATTATTAAGCATGCTTGGCTTTAAAAAACGAGCCTGCTCTCGAAGCGCAATTAAAACACGACGTGCTTGAGCACCTCCTTCTCATTTGCCTAATTAGGCTTACTGCTTCGTCATATTATTGTCCTTATTCCCTTTTTACATAATGAACGTTCCTTCCCTCTGCTCTCATTATCTCTTGCTACAATCGTCACGCTAAAATGATAATTTAATTTGGCCACTCATAATGTTACGCTCTATGCCTCGCATATCTGCTTGAAGTCATAAAGCTACTATACTGCACTGTTTATGTATTGTAGGCTAAAAGAATTCATTATCAGCCTTTCTTACTTCTTAGTAAGCTTATTCCAAAACTATCATACTAGTTGCACAATCGCGTGCGCGTATATTGTCACAGGAAACACTCCTTCTCAAATACGTCACCATTTCCTGAACCATCAGCGTACTTCTTTCTCTAAGCCAAGCTAGCCCATTGCTCGCACAGCATTCGAAAGTGAAACAGGGGCATAGCCAAGAAGAGAGCGAAAAGACGATGGCAATCCGAATCAAAGATAAATAATTGGTTTCTACCTTGAAGAGGGTGCCTAAAAACAGCTTAAAATGGATGGCAGTGAAGCAAACTACGTGATCCACCTATCATATAGCTACGAAAAAGATACGTACCGCTGCCATTAGAGACTTGGCTTTATGCCCAAGTATAGAATGGAGGAAGCTTTAAAACTGTGATATATATACAAGGACGTTGGACATTATTGCAGAAAACAATGCAGATAGAACGCTCCGCACCACGGCGTTCGATCGGAATCGGGCCATTATAGAAAATGAAGGGGTGGTTACGTTTTCAGCAGCCGTGTTTTCTAGAACTGCCAGACTCAGCTGATTGCGACATCTCTTGGTTTCTTTCAATTTTATCTCTCATCCGCATTGACTTTGAGCTGGGACCTTTTTACTCAGCACTCGTTATCTTTTTTTGCCGAAAATTAATTATATGAAAAACATAGAACTTAAACCGACGCCGAGATAATTTCTCATCCCGCTCTACTTCTCAAATAGCTCTGTGCTTCGTAGGTGACTTCGTAGGTTTTCGATCGATAGATAAAAAATATAGACGAACACTGAGCGGAGCAGGGCTCAAGGGTGGAATGCGTAATGCTGTCATAAAATAAAACTGCCTCAGAATATATCTTATTATACCCTTCCTGCCCTTTCTCCCTTTCTTATTTTGCGAGAATTGTTTGCAGTTGTAATAAACTGTTATAGAATCTGTGCCCAATAATACCAATCTAATTATGGGCTATAAAATGTTTTAAGAATAGGATATGCACGTCGTGTGCAGGAGAGGGGGGTGGGGTGCTGAGGAATTATGATGCAGTCACTTATCCCAGTTGCTAGTGCCACGTGGCCTTCGGTTAAGATTGCCTACAGCTGCATCTTGTCGCCCCTGTCTGCAGATGACATGCCTAGAGCGCAATCAACCAACCAATTATGGCATCACTCATGACCTTCTAAACAAATTGTCTCCATCCCCCTCGCACCCTTTATCATTATAGGCCCATTACCCCAATTTTCATGATCGCCATCTCCCCCGGCGCAACTCTAAGTGTTTGCATCTCTTACCTTGCAAAGTCCTCGCTGCCTTGTGTACCTTTTATGACAAGAGCCATGCAGTTGAGTGCCAATGCGGGTGCGTTCAGTACCTGAGTGGCGCTGCTCAGTATGGATGTAATCTTGTGTGCTGATTGTCAGCGTCGTAAGACTCTTCCTTTACATCGGTCTACGCCACTGCAGGCTTTCCACTGCCCAAACCGACCATTTCTTCAGTTGAATAGTCCTAGCAGTCTACAGCCTATATAGCTACGCTAAACCGCACCACTTGCGGCCTTCACCTCAACCAATAGCACATCCTTATTGCTTCGAAAATTCCTTTTGAAGCACGGTGCTCCACCTCGAGTTTGCAAGCAATAGGAGCCATGCCATCTTATTTAAAATTTTTGAGCGAAGTACTAATAAATGAATAAAGGCAAAGTACACCGGACTACGAGAGCTTGCGAGTGCCTCAATTACTTACCTAGTAATATGCTACCTATGTATGTCACGTCTGATAACCAGTATTGGGATCAGATTCTACCATTTATTACCTATATGCCTACAGCTTCCTTGTTTATGCAATGACTGAAATCTATCTGTTGTTTCTGTTGTAATGTCGCGAACTTCCGTCTACGCTTGGAACCATCGTTCCCTGCCATCCCCCAGATCTGAGGGCTCATTTCGGTTTGGAAATCTCGAACCGCGCTGAAGAATGCCAGTCAAAGCAGTCAAACAGAAAATAAAGAGAAAGAGAAGAGCTGTCAAACCGAAAATACCCCTAAATATATCTTTGTCCACATCTTCCATCCTGGCACTCATTAATTGGGGCCTCAACACCAGCGGATCTTTACAAGAATGTCTGTCTTAAAGTATCGCGGTCCCTACTGTGTGATACAGTGGACCTCTCCTGTCCCCTGTCTCCTCGAACACTTAGCGCACCCAGTGAGCTTCACTTCCGTAGAAGTGAGATCGTTCATGTCGACTGCATTAAACCCAAGTTATGACCTTGCTGTTATTTTTGTCTATTTCAGCTGCGAAGGCAGCGCCCCCTTCCTCGCGGACGCGAGACTGCAGTGAATACGTTGAGCGAAGACAATGGTGGAATACGAATACGAGAAGCGCTGTTCTCTAGGAGACTACTAGGCACACAGGAAAACCAGCGTTACATTTCGAACGGCTGTCAGCAACCAAATCGCGAATATTGTTGGCATAGCCAAAAGAGATCATGAGCAATCACCGCGACCACGTGACGCGTCCATGTTGGGCGGTATGCGATCGAAAGTCTTGATAAAAGCTCGCCTCTGCCATCGGTCGGCGTTCAAGTGCAGAGGCAACGCATCGGAACCCCACAATACATAATTTAAATGCTCTTGGTAGGTTTTTTTCTGTTTGTCTTATTAGATACAATTCCTTTCAATTGTGCCAGTGCTGCTGCTTTTGCTACTTGTCTGGTTAAGATACAGAGTTTGAAATGTTGTCAGTACCATGAATGCATATCTAGGTAACACTCTATCAATAAGCGGGTGTTTGATGTAGCCTAAGCGTTCAATGAAAATGGCCCCGTACTTAAATATTGTGAGAGAATTAGCATGATCTGCTTCTATATTTCCATACCCTCATATTTTTTACACTGCTTTCAGGAGCAACAAACGAAGCCTGACGCAATCTTCTTCCTTGTGCCTTTGCAGCCGACGAATTGCCGGGTATTTTCGCCTGTTTTAGCAGGCCATGACGCATACTCGTTTTTTCCGAAAAAGATAACGCTGAAAAATTGTGACCATGACTGCCGTGTTAGGTGCCATTGTGTGACAACACCCGAAAAAGCAAGCAATAGGACACAATCCTTGTCGGCAGTGCTTGTCTAAATTTTTGCTTTCTTCTTAAACTCTTTCTACATGGATAATTCGGGTTTCCCGTCCAGCCTTTCTGAACGCATTTGGATTTAGAAAGACGTTGTTTTCGGGACAATGCGAAACGGCTCCGAGCGACTGTATTAGCGTAATTTATTGTCACAGCTCGTAGACGTCTAAGCCGAGCAGCAACTCTTTTCACGATCAGCGTCACAAGGAGTACGGGAAAAGGAAAAAGAAATTATTTATTGTTTACACACATTAATTTCTACACACAACAGTGGTAGGAAGATACGTATTATTTGTTCGTGTTCTGCATAAAACGCTCTGCTTAGTGGCCTATATAAATCCTACTTTTTCATTGGTCCAGTCAAGCTGCCAGAGGGCGGCTTTTTTTCCGCAGCTTTTTCATGTATTTACATATACATGAAAACTAAAGTTCTGATTTGATTTGATTTGATTTTTGCATGTTTGGCGCTAAGCATGCGTAATATAAAATAGAATTAAAGACAAAGACTCCGTGAATAAAAAAAAAACGAAACCATGTGCCGACAGAGCTACACACTCGCTATCTACTCGTTTTAGCGATATACTTTAAAGCTCTAGCCAATTTTGTTTTTCAGGTGAACGTTCATTACCACGTTTTCATCCCGCAATGTCAACAAGCACTGTCTAATTACTCTGCCGGGGGTGCTGAGCAGTGCTCAACTGCCGATCGAGAAGATTCGAGTTCGATCCCGACAATGGCGGCTGCGGGGATGAAATTTGCCCGGTGACCGTGTACTGTGCAATCTCACTGAGCTTTAAATAATTCTAGGTGGTCGAAATATTATCCGCCCTTCACTGAGCCTCCCCCATAGCGTATGTCGCTTTGGGACGTTAAACGCTGTAAACCAAAGCAAAGTATGTTTACCTACTGCAGTTTTGAAAAGTTACCGAACAGTACAATTTATGTAGTACAAAAGTTTTCCCTGTAAACAGGGAGGGAGGCTCATATTTCTTAACAATTTACGGTTTTGCTTCGCTTATTTTTGCAAGCCTAAAAGAAAGAATACTGCGAAGTTACCAACTTCTAGAAAGAACATATTTTTTATAATGTTTGATACATATGAGACGCTCGGGAGAGACACAGCGCAAAAACAGAACGAATGAAGAAAATGACGCAAGCAGGCTTCGATTCTGAACTTTATTTAGTGGTTTTCGGCGAATATAACCATATGGAAAAGACAAGGGGATGATTGGCACAAAGAAATCTTTGTTTTTCTTTACTGAAAGTACAAAAACACTTGCTCAACCTAATAAGTCTGAGCGATATATTAGTTCTTAATCGAAACGCAGGATATAAATAAGGAAGATGCGCTTATGGGTTTTTCTTTCAGTAATATAGTACGTTTCAGAAATTTGGTTAGTTAGCAAGAATTTTAATTTTTAGTGACATGACATTCCTCTATTTATGCATGACAGCATAAATTTTCTCAATGTGTCGCCAAGTGACAGCCATGTCTCCCTATCACCAAATAGTCATGTTTACTGAAGCACTCATTCAAGCATCCTCCAGCATGTCTGACGTAGGAAATTTCTAAATGAGATGAATGAAACAATGAAAATGTTTTGTCTTTCTACACACTTTACTGCATGAAGCTCACTGCAGAAAAATGTCTCCTCAAATCATTGGATCACTACTTGCCCAAGACCGCAGAGCTTCTATGGTAAGCAAGTGACTTGACCCTGCCTAGGTGGGGAGGGAAGAAATATCCGGAATTACAGGCAAGTTCGGTCTTGGTGAGCCAAATGAAGCTGGGCAGAGGCTAGTAGAGTTTTGTCAAGAAAACAACCTGACCATAGCGAATACTCTTTTTCAACAGCACAAGAGGCGCCTGTACACATGGACTTCACCGGACGGTCTGTACAGGAATCAGATTGATTATATTCTTTGCCGGCAGAGATAAAGAACCGCTATACAAGCTGTAAAAACAAGGCCTGGGGCCGATTGTGGCACCTATCATCAGCTTCTTGTTGCCAAATTTAAGCTTCGATTGAGGAAAACGCAGAAAACTAGAAGGCCTATCAGGTATGATCTGGATCGAATTCCATCAGAATATGCTGTGGAAGTGAGGAACCGATTTCAATAAATATATCTAGAAGACAGAGAGCCTGAAAAGATGTGGACTGATGTTCCTGATATAATACAAGTTGCTACTAAGGTAGTTCCAAAGCAAAAGAAATGCAAGAAAGCAAACTGGTTATCTGAAGAGGCTTTGCAAATAGCTGAGGAAAGGAGGATGGCAAAAGTTATGGGGAAAGAGAAAGATACAAGGTTCTCAATGCGGATTTTCAAAAAATAGCAAGGAGAGATAAGAATGCCTTCCTGAACATACAGTGCCAAGCAGTTGAGGACAACAGCCAATTGAGGAACACAAGCGCTCAGTATAAGACAATCAAAGATATCAAAGGAAGCTTCTGTGCTAAGCTGGGCGTGATAAAGGATAAACGAGGCAGGGACCTCACTGAAGCCTCAGAGATAAAGAAGAGGTGGAAGGAATACACAGAAGAACTGTACAAGAAGGACACGGATGTGCAAATCCAACATAAGACGGTTGTGATTACTGATCTCGAGCCAGGCATCCTGAAGAGTTAAGTTGAATGGGCCTTAGACAGCCTTGCTAAGAACAAAGCTAGCGGAATTGATGGAATTCCAGCTTAGTTGCTTCAAAAACTCAACCCTGACGCTGTTAACGTTCTGTATACATTATGTCAGCAAATCTGGACAACGCTGCAGTGGCCACAGGATTGGAGGAGGTCAGTTTACATCCCCATTCCAAATAAAGGCAGAGCCAAAGATTGTTCCAACTACTGCACGCGCTTATTTCGCATGCTAGCAAGGTGATGTTGAAAGTCCTCCTAGGTAGGCTGCAGCAGTATGTGGATCGGGAGCTTCCGGACGTGCAAGCTGGGTTTCGCAAGGGCAGAGGAACTAGAGACCAGATGGCCAACCTTCGCTGGATTATGGAAAAGGCAAGAGAGTTCCAGAAACCAATCTACTTCTGCTTTATTGATTATGCGAAAGCGTTTGAATGCGTTGATCACAGTAGATTGTGGCAAGCTCTTCAAGAGATGGGAGTTCCAATTCACCTCATCTGTCTCCTCAGGAACCTGTATGAAGGGCAAGAGGCCACAGTCAGAACGGGGCATGGTCTTACTCATTGGTGTCCGATTGAGAAAGGAGTGAGACAAGGCTGCATACGGTCGCCCTGCCTATTTAACCTATATGCAGAGCGCATCATGAGGAAGGCCGGTCTGGACGAGTCTTCAGCTGGAGTGAAGATTGCTAGAAAGCGTATCAACAACCTTAGATATGCAGATGATACCACTTTAATGGCAGAAAGTGAAGTGGAACTCAAGAGACACCTGATGCGCGTGCAAGAGGAGAGTGAGAGGTTTAAGCTTAAACTGAACGCTAAAAAGACAAAGATCATGGCGTCTTGCCCTTGCGTCAATAGAACAGAGTCGCCAGATAGACAATTACAAAATACCCATCTAATCCGAATAAACCGTGCTTTCTATTGGCTTTAGCATCCGCGGTGACCACGTAACAGACGTGGATAGGTGCTGGTGAGGTTGACTAAAGCAGTCTGATATGCTCTCATGCATGCTATTCCATATAAAAAAAAGCTGCGGGAAATCGTGCCACTGGAAATAACTAGATAAGAGATGCCTTTGTTTTATGGAGGCTTACAAAATAAGAACCATCCCAGGTAGCACAAAGTGGGCTATGAGGGGTGGGCCCCGGTGGGCCCGATATAGGCAATGCAGGACAGCCCCGGTGGGCTCAATGTGGGTGCTGCAAGAGGGGCCGACGTAGGCCCGAAGGGGGCTGTCGACAAAGCCCCGATGGGCCCCACTAGGGGCCGATGCAGGCAGCCCTTGCAGGGCTGCCCACATTTTTCCGGCATTGTTAAAAGGGCACATCCCGCCAGCTCCCCGCGATGGTCCTACTTTGGACCGATTTGGGCAGCCGCTTTGGAAGAACATTTTTTTTTAATTTCAGTTAGCCCCTCAGATAATGACATAGGACCAATGCGGGTTCTATAGCGCTAGCCGCACTTGGGCTTGCCCACATTATTCTCATAGGGGTCCGACGCAGGAAATTGATGGAAAGCCCTAGTCCCAGTTTTCCCAATCAATGTTTATGCACATAATTAAGTAAATATTTTATACATGTCTGCACTTTCTAAACAGCCACAATAATACATTTTACAATAATTCATAACATTCATCTAGCCGAAATGACTTCATGTACATCTTGTTCAGGCTATGGAGATGTTTGTTCTGAACAGTAATATTGTGCTGGGAGTTGCAGGCTGTCCAAAGCAACCACATAAGAGGCAACAGTTAGCAATCAGTTTGTTTTAGCATTTGTAGCGCAATTTGCATGAGCGCGAGAACTAAAGCCCTGTAAATTTCTAATCGACTAAACCTGGCAACAACTATTATACAAATCATCTATAATAGTAATTTAGGGCAACATCTAATGCAAATAAAGGTTGGAAACAATGATTACGCAATTGCACGCACGCCTTCTAGCCCCATTACGGCCGATGTGGGACCTACAGCGGTTTTGTGTGGGCAGCCCCAATTGGGCTGAGTGTTGGTTTTGAACCTAAAGCCCACTTGCTGTTGCACGTGCCTTCAAATTCCCCACAAGGAACCAATTTTGGTATCATGCGGGCCCTCCCGCCTTCTAGCCCCATTAGGGCACAGGTGGGATATAAAGCAGTTTTATGTGGGCAGCCCCAATTGGGCTGGACGTTGTTTTTGAACCTAGAGCCCACCTGCTGTTTCACGGGCCTTCAAAGTCCCCACAAAGAACCGATTTTGGTACCATGCGGGCACGCCCGCCTTCCAGCCCCATTACACCCTATGTGGGACCTAAAGTGGTTTAGCTAAGGCTGCCTCATTTGGGCTTCACGAGGGCTTGCCCAAATTGAGCCCTTATTCATATTTCACCTGCCCTCAAGTAACCTACAAGGGGCCGATTGGGGCAGCATGTGGGTATGTCCGTTTTCTTGCCCCACTACGGCCGATGTTGGTCCCACAAATATTTAATTGGGGCGACCCTCGTGATCTGGATGCAGGAATGTGCTCTGCATTAGCCCAAGAAACGCCGCTATGGGACCTATGCGGGAGGAGCAGGGGCAAGCCCAAATGGGGCTTGCCTACTTTTGCCCCATCGGGGACCGATGCAGGTTTTATGATGGTTGCCCCAGCCCCACTTGCCTACATCGGACCTACTGGGGCCCCACATTCTGTGCTACCTGGGATGATCTTCATTCCTCATAGAGATGCCCTCACTTTCTCGTTAAAATACGTGGAATCGCTTGAGGTAAGCGAGGACTTCGTGAAGAGCAAGTTAAACTCTAGTATTAAGAAAACAGACAATGTGACATGATGGTTGCAGCGACCTCTTTCATTGACCCACCTCTGCAACCAATATTGGAACGAAATGGTTGCATGAAACGCGAGAAAGCCTATATATTCCCGTTGCCTAAGTTGCAGAGAGATTCATGGTATTACGCAGTGCTTCAAAGTTTGTTTGGGCTTATTTTGACGATGTACGTGGAGTGGAGAACGGTGGATAACGGCTCGCAGCAATGAGATTCGTTTGCACCCATAGCATAAGCTCTTCTGTCGCACACTGCTTGCGGTCATGAAAAGGGCCACTTCTTAATTCTGGCTGCACGCAAGTCCTCACTTGAAGCACAGTGCGCCTATATAATCAGCTCACCTGGCCGACCAATTGTGCAAAAGAAGACAGCGCTAGATTATCCAGACGACAGATCGCACTCTTCAGATGGCGTCAAACAAAATGTTTCTAGATGCTCACCAGGTCAGGTTCGTGTCGCATTAAGTCTCAGCAGGTTTTGAAGCGCATTCGTCTTCCAAAATTGGCCTCCGGCGCTGCACAGAAATTAGAAGTTTAGTGAAATTGCGTAAAAAAGACTAATACCTGCTGGTCAATTTCGGAAGACTCATGGTCTTCAAATTGAGCGTGACGGGTGTTGCTAGGCGCTCTTAGAGACTGTGTTCCAAGCTAAGCTGATGATCAGGGTAGGAGGATTACTTTTCACTAGAACCTAATCATATGTCCCGAAAAACAACCTTCGGTGACATTTTAAAATGTACTTGAAAATGATGCTAAATCTTGTGATAATTTCTTGAGAGGGAGTGGGGGGTGCGGTTAAAGGTCCGTGAAAAGGATCTTATTCTCCATGAGTTAATGCGTGGCACTGTGCGAATAAATTCAAGTATACTAAAAAGATATTGAATAGTGTGAAGAACATCCGGCTGTCAATAACGTTGCATGTGTGTCAGACCTAGAAAATCTGATAATTGAAAGGAGTTCTCCCATAGTAGCCTACACTTAAGCTTAACCTTTTCTTATCTCATTGTTCGAATGCCCATAGGCCTAGTTAGTGTCATGGGATGCTGGTTGCAACCCTTTGTACCAATCAAGTGCTAACACTGCTTTCGTGGGCAATCATTTTACATTTAATTTCATACGAGCTGATCCCGATGGCCCAATAATTGAAATCGTAAGCCATGAGGCTCCATGTATATTGAGCACAAAAAAATCTATACCGGACAAAAGAAGCTTCGCTGCTGCAATGAACATGCGTTCAGTAAAACACTGAATCCTTTTACAACTCATGCAGAATAAAGCGTCATTGAATTAGTTCACTAGCTACAGTTTGAACGAATACACACAAAAATATAAGATATTGCACTTGGTTCTCTCTCTCTTTTTTTTTAAGGAACCTAACAACTAGTACACCTGCGGCGATAGCGCAAAGGAGACACAAATATTTGTTTCGAATTTGCTGCCGAATACATTTTCGTAGAACACAAGGTGATGTGCTTGGCCGTTGACCATGCATCTAACATAGAAAACAAAACAAAATAAGAACATTGGCATCAAAGCAAAATATATCTAATAATGTTAATTTGAGGTGGAAAAATAAGAATTGGGTATCCTTCGTAGCAGAGTCTAAGTAACTTAACACGCTCAGCGCAAATACTAGAGAACTGCTAGATGTAAGCAAAATAAACGCGAAAATTTTCCGCCCACGCTTTATTTCGCCAGGGCGGATGCAAAGAACTAACAACAAGAGCACTGGTCCAGAGTAACACGCCAGGAGAGCCTTTCCTCGCGGAAGGAGCTGAGATTGCAGAAGCAAAGATAAATGAAGTGCCCGTGCTGCGATAACCTACGGCAGGAACTCCGAATGATTTTTTCTCGTTTTTCCTACTGGTTGACGCGGAAATTCTGCTGTCTCAAGAGGGCAGCTGGCATAAAAGCCACTAGCATTCCCTGCCGTCGTCAGCAC
Organism: Amblyomma maculatum; assembly: GCF_055883805.1. Classification (NCBI taxonomy): domain Eukaryota; kingdom Metazoa; phylum Arthropoda; class Arachnida; order Ixodida; family Ixodidae; genus Amblyomma; species Amblyomma maculatum. The sequence continues at coordinate 66,473,690 of NC_139347.1, read as the reverse complement.
AGCAATACGTGCAGCTATGCTGTACATGATTTTTCTTTTTGCCTGAGTGATATAAGAAAAAAGTGCGATCAAGAGAACTAGCTTAAACATCAGCAGGTGCGAATGGCGGCGATGGCAGAAAGCATTGCAGCTGCAAAGCACGCAATTATGAAAGGCCGGAATGTGATAATCGATTATGTCCTAACTTAGCAAAAAAGAAAAGAGGTGGGGGGCGGATACCCAGACGAGCAAGGTTGTCTTCTGAAGTGTTTTTCAGTATTGCACTTATATGGCAATGAGCCGTATGGTTATGTTGGTACAAAAGACAGCTGAAAACATGAAGTATTTTACTTTTTATTTTGCATTTGATGCATGCATAGTGTAAATTCATTTTGGTACTGATACTGTAGGGCCTAGAAGGGATAAAAATGATAGGCTCAAAAATTAACATGAAGATATCATAAATATTCCAGTTCCAACCCCCCAACCTCGGATGACGCTGTCAGTCATAATTTTAACGGCAATGAGAATGCATGTTTCACTGCAGCACATGCCTCCTCGCAGGAGTACGCACTATCTCTTCTACGCAGTCTAAGGAACGCGTTTTACGGCCCTAGCAAGCAAACGTGTATATTTCGTTTTTTTTTTTTTTTTTTTTTTTTCTGCGGCTATTGATGCAGTTCTGTAATTGTGACACATTGCATCGGTTACCAAAACTGTAATCCACCGCTTCTCACAGCCTGTTATTTTACCCTAGTTTAAAGGCTGCCCACCAGTAGGCTTTCTTCGTATGTATCCAGTGCATAATACAGTATGAAATATTTGCCTTTCAGCTTTAGTAAACCAAACAGGGACGAAGACTTGACTGCAACTGCAGCAATCGGAGAGCTATAACGTATTGTATTCACTACTACATGATCGACAACAATAACTGACCGAAATAGAGAAGCCGTCCTTTCCCCTTATTTCGAATGCATAAAGACTGTATGAATGCAAAGCAGGCTGTCATCTTTATTCTTGTCAATGGCTTTTCAGAAGATTGCTTTGTTTTTACGGCAATTTCACAGTAAGGTTTAATAGGAACCATTAACACATTTCTTAAGGCCCAAGACAGAGAAAAGTAATTTCTCCTTTTTGTATAAAACGCTGCGCGATGCAGGCCATCAACCCCCCCCCCCCCCCCCCCTTTTCTTTATCTCTCTCTATCCCAATTTATTCCTTTGACCATCTGTGCTCGAATCACTACAGACCCCCTCCGCTGGAGAATGACGCTGGAGCCATGCACCGCACAATGGCATGCACTGGAACTGTTGCTGCACGCACTCTTAAGACGAGCGGTTGTCGAAAGGCACAAATAAGTGACCAAAATATGTTGAGCCGTAGCTCCCAAAATGCGACTAGCGTATAATAAAAACATAATGTGGCTATTACCAACGCACAGTAAAGAATCTCTAATTAGAAGCAACTCTCTTACTCTAATTGCTAATTATTTGCACACTAATGACAATTTAAATTACCAGTGCCTGACACTAAATTAGGGGTCATATAGCAGAAGTAGAGCTGTTAAACAACATGGGAATCTTCCCCGCATATTGCAAGGTGGTGTTTACTACCAAAAATTAGATTGCCAGCTTAGTAATATCAATGTTCTCGTCACATGCCCTCGAATGTTGGTACTTGAATTCCACAAAAGACATCCTATACCTAAAATCTTGTTGGTAGCTTTACTCTTCGCTCTGAAACTCTCGACGTCATTGACTTGCGCGTGTGACCTTGAGCAGCCGAAGAGGGCCTAGCGCGAGCGCGCCTGTCCACTCAACTCCCTATTCTTCGTCTTCCCCGTCAGTAGCACCCCCTGGAGTCACCGAGTGATCGCCCCGATTGTGGACATAGAGGCTCTCCGCTGTGATACCACGTGACTACGGAGGGTTAACAACTGCTTCACTGGCGCTTGTGTGCTCAGTCTCGCCATAGATGAGGTGTCGGCTTGTCCAGGTGCGTCAAGGCTTCAGCGCAGGCTTCAGGCTGCGAAGCCTCTGAGAACCCGCAGAGAAGAGAGAGAGTGATAAGCTCGAGGCAGATACTGACAAAGAGAGAGAAGCTCCCATAAACAGAAACTCCAGTAAGAGCGTGTAGACATCCTTAACAGGCCTTACGCCCGGATAACTAAGTTAAACCAGGATAAACCAACGCGTTTTCTTCAACATAAGCGTAGAAGCTTAGAGCAAAGTTTGTTAGGCGGAAGTTTAGCGCTAGCGAAGATGAGAAAATGATTACGCATAGAAATTGACAGGCCATTTGTTCGGCGGTTGCGCCGTATTCTTGCCTTACTTCTACTAGTTTCTCTTGGTTTGCAAGAAACCTTCGTGCAAACCTTCGATTCAACAGGTAGCGCTTTAAAATTTCAGGAAAGCTTCGTAGGAACAATCGCTATGCATCTTGCTTCCAGTGACTGCAAAAAAAAAGCGATAGCGCGTGACAGGCTATGCCTATAGTGTTTCCTACTTCACCTTCTTATCTCATTGATGGGAAGAGTAAACTTGAAACTTGAGAGCTGCAGAGAAACCAGGGAATCACCAAACACTATTCATTGGCAAGGATTTGAAACAGCTTCAAGTAGCGCGTCTGAGAACTCATAGCCTGTGCAGCTCTGCTCGACGATGCTGCATTATTTTGCCTTTGCTAATTGTACGGATAACGCATTGGGTTGATACTTGTAGGTTTTTGGTTATCTTCTTTGCGCGTCAAATGCAGCGGTGCCTTGATGCTGCAAATGACGTCGTTTACAAAATCGTTGAGCGTGTTAACATTCACTTTCTGTTGAAACTGCGGAAAATTAGCCCGTCTTTGGATAGTGAAATACAGAGCCTTTGAATATTGGTCCACTGTGACTGAGATTTGTTTTTCAGTGCATGCACGGCTTCAGATACAAGAAAAGACTTTCCAGTCTTGAAAGCTGTATTTGGTAAAATAGAGCGATAAATTGTAGTAAACTCCCTTTTCACGACACCCTTTACAACTGTGCAAAGTCATTCTCCTATGCTATATATATATATGTCGAATTAGAGTCTGGGTAACTACGGAGTCCGGACCATATTGATTGAGATGTAAAATTTATTGTTAATCTTCTGAAAAATATTACGTGGGAAGCCGAGAAATTTTTAAGAATTTCAAAAAGAAAGCCTAGTCGGATGCTTCGTTAAACTTTCTGCATCTTTTATTCACACTCTATCACATTCAGCTCTCCCAGTCCACACTTCAACATGCACAACAGGTATGTCCTGCATCCACTCCGACGAGAGGTCATGACAAGAGGCATTCTGAGCTGATCTAGCTTCTTCTACCTTCTTCTACCTTCTACGTTCTCGGTATTCCATGCCGCCACGAGAGCCTCACGCCCGGTTACGCATAACAATGTGAAATGAAGCCTTGAGCGCATGCGTATGGATGGCAGCGAGGAGGAGTGCGCGAAGCTGCATTAGAGACTTCATTTACCGCTGCTACCTATCGTGGATGTCTACCGCTACCGCGCGCCGTCAGCCCAATATGCGCTGATTGGTCCCTGCGTGCGGAGTACACCGGAATGTGACTAAAGATAGAAGGGCTTTAAATGTGACAGGAGCGTGGCGTCATCTGTCGGCCTCGGGATGATCTGCACATGCGTGCTGATGCTCGCACGGTCGCGGTAGACGGTAGCGGCCACCGGTAGCGCTAAACTAAATGTCTATTTTCCCCTTCTGCCCAGAGCGGCTGTTTTCCCTTCCCTAAACATCGATGTTCATCCGCTTGACAAGCTCGCTTCCCCAAAAGTTGGCTAAGAGTAGTGGTTAGCAAGCTCTTGCCAAAATTTGCGGTTCATGTACTGACGCGGACACCCTGGTTCAATTATTATTCTTTTTTTTTTTTTCACGTAGTACTAAAAAGGGCAGATATGGAAGGGTACTGACCGCCAGATTTCTCCCTTTTCGGGGTGTAGACGGTAGCGGCCACCGGTAGCGCTAAACTAAATGTCTATTTTCCCCTTCTGCCTAGAGCGGCTGTTTTCCCTTCCCTAAACATCGATGTTCATCCGCTTGACAAGCTCGCTTCCCCAAAAGTTGGCTAAGAGTAGTGGTTAGCAAGCTCTTGCCAAAATTGGTGGTTCATGTACTGACGCGGACACCCTGGTTCGATTATTATTCTTTTTTTTTTCACATAGTACTAAAAAGGGCAGATATGGAAGGGTACTGACCGCCAGATTTCTTACTGTACCTCACGACCGGACCTTGAGAGAGAGATTTAAGGTCGGCGCTTTAGAAATTCAGCAGCTATTCCTATGGCATGTGACAAGTGGTGACACCAGGGCGTGACGACGGTTCACCATATAATTTTCTTTCTATAGCAGCTGTAAACAGGATGGTCAGAGAAAGTACTTGCAGCGCTTTCCTTTTGTTGAAAAATGCACGCTAGCATGTTACTTTTATTAAAGAGACTGCCATTTTGCAACACCGGTTTTACGCCCAGGCCCACATAGAGGCATGTTAACCGAAACGTCAACGGGAAAGTCAACTGGAAGTTTAATTTTCACAACTCCACGACGACCACAATATAAACAATGCACTAGGGCGCGAAATTCAATCTTGCACTTTCTAGCGTCCTCATAAGACATTAAATAATGAGGCTTCTCAGAATTATGAGGTATCTGTATTCGGGGCTGCTGGAACATGAATTCTACAGCAAAAGTTACGAAGAAACGAGAAATATTCTTCATAACTTTCTTCCTATTCTGTTACATTCAACGAACCGGGACTGTAACAGTTGCCTTGTAAACATAGAGTTCAACATATTGTTTGGCATTTTGTAAGAAAGGGTAGCGACATAGCCGTTGGGGCTCACACACGACGATTTATGGAATACGGTTTAAATGTTATGATAGATCCTAAATATGATAAAAAGTTTGTAAACGTTCCTGGCATTGAATTCTTGAAATATATTCATCAATAACATATATACCTTGAAAAATTAGGAAAATTGTACCTGAAGATAATTTTTTCATTATTTTTAATTGTCAATAACAGAATAGTATGTTCTCCCTCGGCAGGTAATTGGTAGCTTTTTAAAACTACATTAAAAAACACACAGACTGCTGGTTCTGTATGACAGTTATGTCTAATATTGAGGGCAGGGCAAATTTCTCGTGCAAATGTCTGCTTCGCATCACCAGCTTCCACCATTTTTAACAGCATGTTAATAGACGTATCTTACAATATTCCGTAGTTACATCACTACTGTTTTTCCAAATGCAACCCACTGGACATCTATGACATTTTTAACGGTCACATGTGAAGTAATACTGAAGTAACTAGAAGTGCAATGTGAATGGATCCACTTGTTATTTTAATATTAATGAATTAGCCGTTGCCATCGAAAATGCGCGCACAAAAATACGCACACAGGCACACACAGGCAAGCAAACGCACGCACGCACGCACGCACGCACGCACGAACGAACGAACGAACGAACGAACGAACGAACGAACGAACGAACGAACGAACGAACGAACGAACGAACGAACGAACGAACGAACGAACGAACGAACGAACGAACGAACGAACGCACGCACGCACGCACGCACGCACGCGCACACACACGCACGTGGGTTGTTACATACAATCAAAAACAAGAAGAGCTTCTTTTTCTGGTTGAAAGGCGAATTGTTTTCTTCCCTGGGGGAAAGATATGCTCAGCTGAACAATAGCAGCACTGAAAAGCGGGTGAAGATAAAGGGAATAATTCGCAATGGTCTGAGGCAACGTGAAAGAAGGCGAGGTATGAACGGGCATGGCTTGGCTTGTTCGTAGCAGCAGGAGGAGGTCCACTCTATAGCAGGCCAGGAACCCCACAATGAGCCTGCCCATTGTGACAAGGGAGCCGGGGAGAGAGAAGAACTGTCTCAAGAGGTGCACAACAAAGCGCCCACTACGGCCTTTTGAACCACACTGTGCAGAAAGGATTGAGTGGGACCGGGAAGTCTGTGCAGAAAATCGACAGGGCTGATAGTGCAGCGGTCACAATAACACACAAGTTGCTTTGTCTCGCAAAATGCAACTTTTATTTTTTTTATCTTCTTCGTTCTATTGTCTTCGCGTTATCTTTCCTTCGGCACGGATACATGTCGCTCAATCTGGCGCCCTGTCGATTAGGCGGTATCAAGCGACGTTAATGGGACCGCTATCAGCAGAACCAGATACTTATTCGACTATTTACAGTTGGGAGATGTCGGGCTTTTTGAAGCAGTTCGTAGAAGGTGCAACAAAGAAATGTTTCAACAACGCTCGTTTGTGTCACTTGCCTGCCCTCTCTCTTTTGTTATGACTTTCCTTCATTATGAAATGTCGCAGTGCATGCGGCCTCATTAGTAATTTATGAGAATGCATTTTCGAACGGTAATATTTTAAACTGTTCAGTGTGGAGGTATTCATCGCTTGATGTTTTCCTTGGGAATGTCCGTTGGATATCTTTGGAAAGCGCGTGTCAACAGAAACATTTTGCACGGGAATTTATGAATACTAACGTGCGGGAATCCGTAAGCATTATATGTCCATGTAGTGTGTTCCAGTTTCCAATTGACATGTTTTAATGCTCTTCACCTCCTCCCGCGTCGCCCTGTCCTTCAGAGGAGTGACGTAGTTGGCACGAGCGTGATGACTAGACATCTCTGCATCAGTGTCGCATTGTTTTCTTTAGAAATCTTTGCGCAATGCGCACTGTATGAGGACTCAGGACTACGACGATGAGTCACGATCGTGTATTGTTTGTGCAGACTCTGTACCCTCCATCATATTACTCCTAAAGTAATTAGTCATGCTACGTTCTATATAGAATGGTTCTGTCATGACTTTGCCTATGCGTCATGCCTTGCAGATTTATAGTATAATCATCACCCCCGGCTGCACATGTTCTCTACACATGTATTTTGTCATCGTTTCCCGGCGCACTCACCAAATTTCTTGATTTTCTTTTCATGGGCAATGAACGGCGGATAACAGCCTTTTTGGGGCTCATATGGCACATGTAATACCTTTACATTAAAAGATGATTCGCATTTTTATGACGTGATTAATGGCCGCAAAGCAAGTAAATATAAGGCCATGCGTCGATTTAGACATTAAGTGAATTGGTAGTGAGGCAAAATAACTATTATTAGTATATACCGCAACCTACCATTTTCTAACAGAAATACAATTCAATGATCGTTTGGTTAAGAACAGCCCCAACACGAGACGAAGGAGAGGTGACACGAGTATCGTGTCCCCTCTCTCCTTGGTCTCGTTTTAGCGCTGTTTTTAGCCAAAAGCTCATGCGCCAACCAGCCCAACTTTTCACCATGTTAAAACAGAATGCAATGTCGTGCTTCAATGATGCGCCAATACATGCCCGAATTCCAATCAGAGCTGATGAGTTTGGTTGTTCCCGAATATCGAAAAAAAGAAGACATAAAAAGCGAAGTTTGGTAAGCTATACAGTGGTACTAAATACGAATATATCTGCGTGCCACATTCAACGATGCTCAAACAGCTCACGCGACGAGTGTCTAGAATTCATAGAGGTGTTTCTATATTTTTTATCACATATCTAATTCCGAAGCCACATATTGAGCAGGACAGAAGGTTGAATATTTTAGTATTAATTTCGAGACGACTTTACATAGATGCCCGCGTCTAGAATTTCGCTGATAACTCGATGTTCTAGGTGAGGTGCCAAACAGTCTCAGTGCCAGTGAGGATAACTAATCGTTCATTGAAAGTAGCGCATCCTCTATATTCTTGTAGCTTTTTGTAGTTAAGCTACATTCATTCGTTCATACAAAATAACGCTAACGATAAGATTTTTCACTTACCATAGAATGTCTATCGCACATGTCTGCCCCGTGTACTGTCATGAAGAACGCAGAATTCTGACTTACAGCTTATCAATATTGAGCTTTATTAGTTTTAAATTTTCAGCTATACCCCTAAAAACTAGATAATACCTTGTAACCAATGAGGTCTGTTAACCGGTAAAAAAAGTACACTGCCTTAATAAAGATATTCTATTTCATGGACCAGTTTGTCAGAAAGCGTTTCCAGAAGTCAGAAGGCGATTTCCTTTACCTGAGGCTGTTGATGATTTACAACATTTTCAACAATCTCTCCTTACGCAATAGAGTCAGATATGCACTTCCGCGAGCATATTTCTTCCAGTGTCAGTTCCAGATGTGGGCTAAGCACGCACACACACACAAAAATACAATGACATTGAAGAACTGGGTGCGCTTGCATGCGCTCATCATATCTAGAATTTAAAATGGCTTGGTTTCACTTGTATGCATCGTCTTGAAGAATACATAATAAACACATACAGGGCAGGAAATAACATCCTTCCAAAAAATGGTAAGCGCAGAGATATACAATCAAAAAAAAAAAAAAAACGACCAGTAGGGAGATTTACTAAAGAATTCAGCCAAAACAAACTACCTATCCATAAATACTCACTAAGATGGCAACGAGAAACATAAACGTACCGGCTACCTGCAGACACCGAGCTGGGAGTGTGCTGGAAAGAGATCAGGCGTGCTTGGCGCTTGTTTATGTTCAATTCTATGATTTCTCCCTTGCAACCCCGAAGTTGTGTTTTGAAGTATTTTTTTAATGTCCTGGGGTTTCCGTTGCTCACAGGCGTCCAAAACCTACGCTTCTAAGATTTTTAGGTTCTTTGATACTCGCATATTAAATTCGCTAGGCCACATTGTCTTGCGATCGTCTGAATATAAACCTGGAAAAATCTGGGCCTGCAAAACAGTGTCTACATTTAAATACAAAGAAAATGAGGCAAGAAAACAGAGTTCTTGGAGTGCCACGCTTTTTTACTCCATAGTGCTTTGTAAGGCAATTTCATTTTCTTCCATCTAGCAGCAGAACTGAAGTCCCGGGTTGGTTTTCTGTTTAGGCTTCTGGAATACTGCATCACAAGAGCGGTTTGGTAAAAAGGCAAAGTCAGCATCGGTGTCCCGGTTGGCTGTAGGAGCGTCTTTGGGCTCGCTGCATCCGAGAGCTTATGTTCAGGCGTTCTGCTAGCAGCGATAGCCAATACCATAGTGAGATGCCGGCTACTTCGGAATATTCAAGGCAGCCGAGGGCATTTGCATAATTGAGTGACGCTCTCCCTCGAAAAGAAGGTTTGCCAAACATGTTTTTTGGCCAGGTCAATTCAGGCTCACTGAAAGGCTCAGAGAAAGAAATAAACGGAGAAAAAGACACTACCCCATACCTCGAGATATTCACGAACGTAGCTACCTTGTCTCTGATTACAAGGACGACGAATAAGACGAATTTATACGACGCACAACGCTGCGTTTACGAAGTGCGGCATGCCTACAAGGGCCATTTCTTACCTCAATATTAAAAAATAAATTGCTGTTTTCTATCGATCCCAGAGCCCACGCTTGTTAAGCAAAATGTTTGCAGCAAGATTCATTTTTGCGCTCAGAATTCCTAAACGACCCACTCCTGTGCGTGCGAAAGTTATATGTAATTCACTACATATTATAAATTACATCCGAGGCAATTTGCTAATCAGCTAATTACATTTTCAATCAATAATGTTTCGGGTAATAGAATTATTTTTTTAATTTGATTAGCTGTAATTATTACTTTAAAAAGGGCTAGAAGCGTCAGTGATAATGTGATTTCATTAAATTCTTTGTCCGCACGACGATGCGCCTGGCTGCATGACACCAACACAGGTGACGTCGAGACCTCCACAAGGAAGAGGAGGAGGAAGGTGAGGAGGAAAGGCAGGGAAGTTAACCCGTAAAAGCAACCGGTTTGCTACCCTACACTGGGGGATGGGGGTCAGTGGATATAAAAGGTTTTGGTTGAAGCAATGAACTGCACTTGCTATAGTTCCACACCAGAATCGACGCCTGATGCCCTCAAGAAAACACATACGGACAGTTATTTTCAGCTTTCAATCTGCCTTATCCTGACGCCTGTGCATAGCGCCAACGCAGACACGCAGTGCTTCGTAGGAGACAGAAACTGCGTGCAAATGCGTGCGGGTGCACAAAGCGCTCGTATATTAGACTGCCACGGCGGACCAGTGGAAGCGCACCTAGTGCGCACCTATAGTGCGCTTCGATTGCTTAAATTGGTTCACAGGAAGGGAAAGGCGCAGTAACTGTCACACTTGCTCTGTGGACACCCGAACCGCGCCGTAAGGGAAGGGAGGAGGGTGGGAATGAAAGTGGAAAGAGAGAAAGAGGAGCCGTAGTGGAGGGCTACGGAGTAATTTCGACCACCTGGGGATCTTTAACGTGCGCTGACATCGCACAGCACACGACGCCTCTTCGTTTCGCCTCCATCTAAACGCAGCCGCCGCGGTCGGGTTCGAACCCGGGAACTCCGGCACAGTAGTCGGGCGTCTTACCACTGCACCACCCCGGCGGGGCGCGCTTCGATTGCTTTGAAAGAGTTTTGAGTGTAATGGCTGATGTATTCACAAAGAAACGTTGCGGAATCAGTGACTGGAACTTTGCAAAATGATTTCTGTTGAAGATTACTGGCGTGTAAAAAATATCAAGTAATCCGCACTACTTGATTACAATTAGTTCGAGTTTGTGCCATGTCAATATTATTAATTAATATTAGTTAGCTACATTCTTTATGGAGTACTTGTAATTGCAATCGATTAACTTCTTTTGTGTAGCGTGTACAACAGTGGTGTAAGCTCTTGCGTTTTTTAAAGGGTATAGAGGTACAATAAGTAGAATAAAGAGTGTTTGCATTCTATAATTGGACAATCTAGCTACTATTCCTTTTTCTGTGTTTAGACCACTTGACGATTTCTCATTTTTATTGCTTCAATATCAGAACATTGTGTTATCCCTCCCATAGTGGTGTATGTAAATTTATTACCAGAATGCTTAATGAACAGTCTAGAATTTTTGGTGGTTTGTGGGGTGCAACATCCCAAAGCGACTAAGGCTATGAGAGACGCCGTAGTGGAGGACTCCGGAAATTTCGACCACCTGGGGTTCTTTAACGTGCACTGTCTATAAACCTTTAGCACAAATGGGCATTACGAAGTTCGGCTGAAATAATTTTGTTTTTTCTTCCTTAGAACTAGTACTTTAATTGGTAGCTGAAATATATGAGAGAATAAATCCGAAAACAACATTTTATCTGTCCTCTGCCCATGCTGATTGTCTATAAGTAGTGGCGAACGTGCCGTTAATACCTGTATGGCACATGAAAAGGTACTGAGCGAGCGAACTTCGTGTCCGTTGTACGTCGATAAGATATGCTCATCTCCAACGAATGCCTGTGATAGATTCGCTTGCTAAGATTCATCGTTGTAGAAATGCGACATCATTGTGTGCTTCCTTTATCATCTATTATATATGTACCGTGGACGTTAGTGAGAAATACAACGTGAGCTTTATTGAGGAAACACTGTTGCATTGTGAGCGTGTGTTCAAAGAAACTGTGGATAGATTTTTGGCCACCCAACAGGCCATGAATTGAAAATTGCAACCATCCGAACGCTCAAGGTGGGTGCGCTCTTATCAAACATGGTTGCACGACGTCTACACTGCGGGACGGCGCAATAAAATAAACATTGCATGCTTCCTCACCTGAAAATATTTCATTGTCGCCAATACTCCTTCCCTTATTTTGCTTACTAAACATTACACGATTTAAGGTAATTTTTTTAACATGCAAATTTGTTTCTTTACTCAGACCAGTTTTCTTTCAAGGATTTTCAGGCATAGCCTATAAATATTTGCCACTGCTTTAGGTTCACGGACTTTTAAACATTTCGGTGAAATCCCCGCTCAGTAATTATATTCCTTTCGCCGAAACAAGATAGACTTGATTCTTTTGGACCCGAAAAGGTTTTTCGCTGAACTTGAAATGCAGTGGCCTAAAATATTGTTCCCACTAGACAGGGCTGGATTTTTTCGAGGTTATTTCAGCATGGCCGATAATTATTGTCATTTCGATGAAGCTGCTTCCAAGTTACAGGTTACGTTTGATATCTCATCGACCTACACTCCCTACAATCTCCAACATTATACAGAATGAGTGGTAATCACATTGTGCGACCTTTGCAGCAAGAAGAAAAAGAAAAAAAAAGCTTGGTTAAAAGGTTTGACAATTGTGGCATGAAGCGCAAATCAGTGGTGTTATCTATATCGCTTTTGCGGTGTCTACGGTTCTTGATAGGCAGCCCTTTATAAATAACCATTGCCTCAGAGGAACTGAAGAATTAAAAAAAGTTAGCCTGTTAAATGCCAAACGCTAAAATAAACGAGAATAAAGTTTGATTTGGTTTGGTTTGTGGGGTTTTACGTCCAACGACTCAGGCTATGAGAGATGCCGTAGTGGAGGATTCCGGAAATTTCGACTACCTGGGGTTCTTTAACCTGCACTGACATCGCACAGCACCAGGGCGCCTTGCTTCTCGCCTCCATCGAAAAGCACCCGCCGAGACCGGGATTCGATCCCGCATCCTTGAGAACAGTAGTCGAGCGCCTTAACCACTGCGCCACCCCAGCGGGGCAGAGAATTTGTTGATGCCTAATTTTGTCCTATACTACAACACGTGCCCCTTTGAGCAATATTCGCTCAAGGAAGCAGGGTTTCTAAGAGGACATAGAATGGCGGACTTGCGAAGAAATGTGTGAAAAGAGGAACCATAGATGCAGAGCTTTGCAGTAGACCGACAACTGTAACAGATTCTCGACCCTACCTTAAAAACAGCGCTACGTTTTTGCAGTTTTTCGGCATCAGTTTTTGTTCGCCCTCTTGAGAAATGAGGTTTAAAAGTTTGAGCCTTCACCCATTTTTTTTTTTTCAAGATATGGCGACAGGTGGCAGTAGCAGCCAAAGAGCTGTAATAAGGACAAGCGGAAAGCCCTTGTAAATGTATGATCGCATGGGGAAGAAACATGAATCTTTTCTATTTCGCTTTTTGGTTTCGTGATTGGTTTTACTTCAACATATCTATATACCATTTTAAGTTTGTTTTTCACCTCTGCTGGATGACCAACGTGCATTTTTCACACTTTATTAAATACATGTTCAAGAAATTTCTGCTGGCATACAGTAGAATGCAACAGCGTGAATTCTGACAAGCTAGCAAAAGCCCCGCGTCCTCAGATACTCTTTTTGACGAAAAAGAGGACTTTTTGTGTTTATGCGGCACAGATATTATTTTTCGCGATAACTTTACTTAACTCATCACAGTGATGCCGTGAAATTTGGTCACTCGGCTCTTTCGACTGTTGAAAAGTCTCATAGTATAGATCCACTCGCAACATCCCCGGAAGCGAGTGTGTAGGACAAAGTTAACCGATTTGGTCGTTTTGCGTAGGCCAAAAACCGCTTCCCTGCGTGTCTGTCTAAACAAAGGTGTCAAATATACCAATGTTAACCAAACACTCCCTTTGTCATAACAGACATGCATACACGCATCAGGTGGTAAAAGTTCACTTATGAGCGAAATCATTCTCTGTGTTGTCTCTGTCTTAATGTTTTGAGAGCATGAGGCGGTGATTGAGACGTCGCCTGGGAGTGACCGCAGGTCGGCTGGTTTTCTCGCTCTTTTCTGAATACTAGCTACCCATGACCAACTTCTCTTCATAGGTTCAACAGAGGGCAATGTTCTAACTGTTGTCGTTATTATGGTATTTTTTATTGCGTTCAGTGATGTATAATGGACGTATGCTAAGGACGACAATAAGAAATGGGTAGTTTAAAACTTTGAGGACGTCGATGTAGAGGTATTCATCTAATTACGTCATTAGTTTTCAGTGCATTTGGAAACAAAGATAAAGGCGTTAAAAATATTGGCGCAAATAAATATATTCAATAAATGTCACAAGGATATTCTACACGTCGCTTTCAGGTAAGCGCAGAACAGGTTGCATTTTTTTGTTGTGAACAGGAAGCTCACAGTTTCAATTGCACCCGCTTCTAAAAGTGGACTCTCTCAGCAAATGCCTGCTGGAACCAAGTAGTCGTCACACATCAAGAAAAACCTCCCACCTCATGCACAGAATCATCGTATGTAAAGGTCATCATATATAATCCCCCAGCAAACAAAACGACCAATATTGTATCTTCGACATAAAGTGCAGAGGTTTGATGCAAATGTTTGTGTTTTATTTTTTTTAAATCGCGAGAAATTGGAGAATAATTTGCACTGGTGAATGTGATGTTTTCCGAAAGCAGCGTATTCGAAGCTGTAATGTAGGACATCGAAGCATATTAAGCTACATTTAATTATGCAATGTTTCCCAAGAAGTTCTCAAGGTCATTCGTAAATTTTTACGAATCACCAAATTACTGAAAACCTAGTTTCGAATCCCAAACAGCGTGCAAGGTTATTTGGATCTTTGTCTTTGAGTGTGCATGGAAGCCAGTACATTCAGAACAGTGCATAAGCAAGCTAAAATGTCAGTGTCTTTCCCGGTGGGTAGGAAGTACGGTGTAGTCCAAGAACACAGCAACAAGAAAATAATAATTTATCCTAACAAAATTGGTGAGAATCACTGCCCAAGTCCTGTCTCGACGAGTGTTGATAGGTGTAAAGCCAATCTTTTGAGGTTCTGATAAGTGGAGATCCCCGCTAGTTTCGCATCAATGTAAAGTGAAAGAGAAAGCTTAAAAGAGAACTTCAGTTTGCTATCTTCGAGAAGGTATTAAGCAGCCAAAGTAGACGATAAAACAAACGTGGAGAGCGTTTGCTATCAAAATCACTAACTCTGTTGCACCGCCGTCAAACGCATAACGACTATGGTCATTAGTTGTGCCATCCGTTAATAATAAGAATGTTACTGTCCAACATCGTAATCGGAGGTAGCCCTATTGGTATGAGAAGCCTCTTGTCATACTGGAGGCGCGGGATTAACTCCTGAGTGCAATCGAACACCCATCGTTAAATGCAATAGGTATACAGCTCATGATTCGGGATAATTACGGTGAAATGCTTCGCTAGCATGTTCGAGCGCCACCTTGTGTAAACAAACGGCACAATATGCTTTCACCTCCAAGGGGGATTTCGGTTCAGCACGACGAGATTTTTCATCGAGCGCGCGGCGAGTCAAAAGGTTCTTATTCAAAGCATTTAACCCTGAAGGGGCAAACACAAGCTTGGGAAAATTTTTCAGCCATTATAAAACAACTGATTTCCTGGTGGCACTGGGGACAGAACCAAGCACGCCCAAATGTGGGTTACATGCTGCGCCAAAGGACCACTGCTTCGGCGGATAATCGGAATATTACCACCCATCGACTGTGGTGACGGCAAGCTCCTGTAACAAAGTTGCAACCTGCATCAATGAGAAAGATAGGACTCAAAAAGCGGCGTCAAGCAAGAAGTAAAAACACTTGATTCCCTCATATCGCAGTTGGTCGAACGGAAGGCGTTTTTACAGTTTATTCAGGCTTAGCATGCTCCCGTCACGACTTCCTGAAGGTACCCGACGTTTGATGATATCAACACGAGGTGAAAAATGGGAGGATGTTTGTTTCGCCTTCAGAATAGATGTGTTAGCGCCTTTAAGGACGTCTTTTCATTTCGCTAATTTTTGCCATTGAGATACTGGCACAAAGTTCGGCAAAATGTGAAAGGTATTTTGTTTTTGTTTTTTTTTTTCTGAAAGAAAGGCTCAGTATCTTTCTCGCTTCTCGGTGAACACCTACACTTAAAATGAACGGCATGCAGTATGAATCCCATAGGTCGTCGAATCGAATTCCTATCGCAAAATATCCTCAACACAAGATACAATTTCTAGCAATTTTGAGTACATTTTACGTAATTGATGAAAACATCACTGCGGGAATCTCAAAGAGTATACCTACACTCATGCAAACTTCACTTGTTCAAACTCTTTTTGGGCTGACTTGGGCCCGCAAAAGAACTAAGCAATCGCGGGCGGCGATAGCAAAAATAGTGCTCGGCGGTCATCGATCTACGAATGCCAGTCGCACTTATTGTCAACGCTCAGTTTAAAGGCGTCGAAGAAACATCTAGATAAAGATGCAAATGGTGGCTAGCACAACCTGGAATATTGAATAAACACACGCGACTGGCCGGTATCTTCGAGACACATCTCGGCGCAACTTGCGCGACAAAGAAACTGATAAAGGTGAGTATCGCACAACAAGCATATACAAACAAAGAATTCTGAATTAATCTACGTGCGAGAATCAGAGTGATAAGGCCGCGTGCGGCGGCTGTTGAAAAAGGAGCAAATAAATATTTGTATGATTTGTGGCATTACTCACCTTTTGAATAAGCATCGACTCGATGTTAAAAAAACTAAACACACAAAGGTAAACAAAATACTAGATATTATAATAAGGTTAAGACATGTTATAAGGTTTGAGGCTCACAACATGGACGATTTCAGGGCGCGCTCGGCATCGTTGAGATTTGGTCGTGCCGTCGGGAATGACCTCGTAGTCAAGCTGTCCGATGCGTCGAAGGACTCTGTATCGCCGCAAGAGCTTTTTACTCAGTCCGCGACGCGTATCGGCATCCAAACCAACACTTAGTCTCCTGCTTTGTACTCTGCGTCACGCCGTCGCAAGTTGTCTCGTCGGGCATCGGTTTCGTTGCTGGTCTTCAGTGCTAACCTGGGCGAATCGTCGAGCTTCCTCTGCATGCTGCACTAAGGCGGCGACAACGATGTTGTCTTCGTCTGTCATGTGCGGCAGCATTGAGTCGAGCGTTGTCGTCGGCTCCCTAACTTGCCATACACAAGATTGAACGGGGCTGCTCTGGTTGTCTCCTGGACTGCCGTGTTATACGCGAAAATCACGTACGCTACGATGGCGTCCCAGATCTTGTGTTCGGTGTTGATGTACAAGGCAATCAAGTCTGCGATGGTTTTGTTAAGCCGTTCTGTAAGTCCATTCGTCTGCGGGTGGTAGGCAGTGGTCCTCAGGTGGCTCGTTTGACTGTAGTTTAATATGGCCTTCGTGACTCCGCAGTAAAAGCAGTTCCTCTGTTAGTGGCACGGGCAGAGGCATATTATTTTATATTTTTTTTTGTAGCCTCAGCAGAATATATGTCCGTGATGAGCACTACAGGAGCGCCATGTCGCTAGAAAATTCGTTTGACGCAGAACGCACTTCTACTGTGGTATAACGTTAGGAAAGGTTTCGCTTCGGCGTAGCGGGTCATGTAATCGGTTGCCATGATGATACATTTATTCCCCGCTGAAGAAATTGGGAAGTGGCCGAGGAAATTCATCCCAATTTGTTGAAACGGCTTAATCGGGGGGTGGTATTGGGTTCAGTAGACCAGCTGGTCTGATCGGGGGCGTTCTGCATCGCTGGCAATCACGGCACGTTTTCACATAATAAGCAACATCGGTAGGCAACCGTGCCCATTAATATTTTTCCTGTATCCGATGCAACGTGTACCTAAACCCGAAATGCCCTGCTATCGGCTGATCGTACAGTGCCTGCAGAATCTCTTGTCTGAGGTTTTTGGACACAACAAAAAGCTGTGCGGTTCTGTTGGCTGCAAATTATTATTCACGACGACATCATTGTTTAAGGCGAATGACGATAAGTGACGCCTCAACACAGCAGGAGGAGAAGCGATAACTTTTTCTTGTCCGCCAATTTTCTTAACGAGAACGGCGCCTAAATTAACTCTGCTTGGTCGGTATGTGTTTCTGCCTCCACGTTTTCGTCGAAGTGTCCGTGAGCAGGAGAAGACTGTAAGCGGAGCTTAAGTTCCCCTCAAAAAAGGAAAAAAAAATTGAATGGTCTGCGGCCATATAGAATCTATATCAGTCTTGGTAGTCATCAGACAGGAGGCTGTCTTCCAATTCGTCTTACGTTCTTCGTATATATTTCTAAGATATGAGTCAATAAAAGGGAACGGCGGGTAAAGCGTAGACTAGAAAATTATTACAATACTGTTACGCATGAGCAGATTTAATATATCGCGTTATTTCTTTATTGGTAGAATATTTAGGGGAATCCCCGAAGGTGGAGTAGATTTTTAATAAGGGATTAATTACTCTTTGGCATCAACCAAGCGGAGCCGTACGGCTACAGAGGAACGCTATAAAACATTCTCAGAAACATCGTAGTAAAAAAAAAATTCATCCTGGTCCGGGGACCAAACAGGGCACCACAGCCTTGCAGGAGCAGTCGCTCTACCAACTGAGCTTATCAGGATGGTCAGCAGGACAACTGGTATACAAGGCGATTCCCCTAAATATTCGACCGATATCATTCCCACTCCAAATTATTGAGGAATTCGCTGTCACCCTACAATCTTTTCTGCTGACCGTTCTGGTTAGCTCCGTTAGTAGAGCGACTGCCCCGGAAAGGCTATGGTTCCTGGTTCGAATTCTGGACCAGGACAAATTTTTCTTTAACTACGAATATTCTGAGAAAGCTGTATAGCGTTCCTTTGTAGCCTTACGGTTGCGCATGGGTGGATGTCAAGGAGTAATTGCTCCCCTATTATTTCTTTATTATGACCACCCTTTCAGTGTAAGTGAATTGTTTTACAGGGACTTTATACACACTCCTTAAATGACAGTGATGTGTCTATTTTTGAACAGGAGAAATGTGGAGCATTATATTGCATCGCAATGGTGCACAGGTCCATGCCCAGTTGCCATGCACAGTGTTATGCCTAGGGGAGCGCACCCCATGGAGCTAGAGACAGTAATTCAGGACGAAAAAAAAAAATGGCGCAGTAGCGGTTCATCTCCACTTGGCCTTAACACCACATGGACAGCAACGCTAACTGGCGGTAAATGCAGCTGTTGTCTTTCTGTCTGCCCGCAAAGGTAAATTTCACCTTGCTCCATCTTCCGTCGCTCAAGTGTGCTCCTTGCACCCACGTGCGCAACTCGACCTCTCTTTGGCAGTAATTTATTGCACGTAGGAAGGAAGGAGCATACCATTAGCGTTGCTCCGTGAGGTGCTGGCATCATATAACGAGAGGAGAGGGAACGAGGGAGAGAGCGAGGCAATAAAGGTGGAAGGTGATGCCCAGGGAAACGAGAGCTCTTTATTGCCCATTCTCGAGCTCGCCTCTACAATCGATCCTCTGCTCGGCGACTCTTTTCTTAAAGCATTTTCTTTTTCTTTTCTTTCATTCGAAGCACGCCTGCCAACAATTCTCGAAGAGAGCAAGGGTGAGTACCCAGGGGAGGCCAACAAGAGTGCCTCTCCAATTACCGCCTGTTTGGGATCCCCTTAGGCGCGCCCCATGCTCAGCTCTTGAAAGACTGTTTTTGTTTGTTCCAGATGGGTCCCCCAAAGTTCCGGCTCCTTCTTTGCCATTATTTTGCTTTCACGTACTCTCGCTGGCAGTCTTCCTCTTAACATAGCGGAAGAGTGTTTTCGCGTACTCAGCCAGAGGTATCGTTTACCTTGTCCTCGTGTAGTTGTGCATCGATGATGATACCTGTTCGGCACATGCGTGGCCTATCAGTGATCTTCTGTGTCACGGCGCGGCACTCAAAGCCATCAACTTCTTATCTTTCTTCCTCACACTCCTCTTTCCCTTCTCACATCAAAGTCCCAGCCAATTTCAAGGTGCATCTCCTGTCTTCCGCTGGTCTTTGTTGTGGCGCTTCCAGTGTGAGGCCTCTTTACTGGTTTTGTGCTCTGCCATCTCTGCTCCTCTTACAAGCGTAGTCTCCTTTACGCCCATTAACGCCCACGACAGACGAGATGCTTGTCGCTCTGCTTGCGAGCCCTTGCTGCTTGTTTAAGCGCCGCGCCCAACGCCCGAGCCTCTGCAAGAAGCGCTTCTCCCGCGCGACTACCAACCACACTGGTCCTGTTTAGCGCGTTCAACTGCTGAGTGAGAGGATTCGGATTAAATCTCCCATTCTTCGGTCATTTTTTCATGAAGGCGAAACTCGAAAGCAGCAATGGGCTGTGCGATCCGAATGTACTCAGGAATCCCGGCTGGGTTTACATTTTTTCGGCGCCTTCCATCAGATGTCGCTCATATGCCAGGTGGCACCCCTAGACGTGGAACTCACGTACATGATACCTACAAATAGAAAGCTGTTGAGTGATGTAACTGACTTATTACGAAACGGAAGTAAGCCATTGGCTATATAAACATTGCTAGGAGTATGATATCGCATAGCTTAGTAATCCAGTGTAAAATAGGCGCATATATTAAAACGGAAGAGTTAAACTTTAGTGCTCCCGATTCCAGTATTGTTATAGCCAGCTTTGTTACTGAAAAACCAACTGCATGGCTCTGGCAGGTGGTAGTCAGCAGGTGGCCTGGCAGGGCAGTAATTGGCCAACGAGTTCTGCGACGTCATGAAACATCAAGACATGACAGGAGATACCCCACTGGGCTTCTCATTTGAAACGGGAGAGTGAGATGGGAATCCAACCCTCAAGGGCCCATAGGCGGTAAGGTACGCTGCTCCTAGGCCATGCAGACCTTGAAATAGGCTTCGTTAAAGCGGGGTTTATAGGTCTATATATCGTGGCCTTTCAGATAACTGCGCGGTTTACGACTAAATGCTAATAAATATATACGAGGTAATATAGATACTAATTAAGGTACTACTGATTAGGCGAGTAGCGGAGTACATACACGCGAAAGAGGGCTCACAAGCAGAGACGCTGACAGAAACGATTAACACTATCGCGTCGATCGTACATTGAAAGGCCGAGCTTAAGTATCTCTCTAAGTGCATTCTGCACAGTTGACGCACCTGCCATGAGATCTGTTGTAATGGGCGCTAGGACGGTTACACTGAGAACCATTTTGAGAGCCACGAAAGTCGACTCCGATATTAAGTTGTGCCTCAGCGAGTAACCACTCCTAAGGAAGCGAACGTTGCTTTACCCAATATAGATTTCACACAGCGTTTCTACTGACTGCATCGTTAAAGTTCACAATGATTTTGTCCTTCACGCGAGTCAGCATGCTGTTGAGTTAAAGCGTGAGCTTGATGGTGCGGCGGCGCTGGCATAGGCCCCGTGTTAGTCTTGCATGCGGCCTAAAGCGCATGCTCAAGAGGAGTTTGGTCGGATCGCTAGCAAGCACCTGAGCGGTCGCCTTGGACGTCGTGTTTGGAGAAAAAGCAGCCCGCTTCTCCTTTCCACTCAATGGCGACGGCAGATAATAAGGAACCAGCTTCGCATGGAGTTGCTTTAGGAGAAATGAGCTAAACCACTAAACTGCAATGTGTATTTTGATATGAAATGCAGCGGGACAATCCTGTGGGATATAGGCAATTTCTACAATCTTTCTTCAAGCGAGCTTCTCTGAGAAGAGGTTCTATAGACAATCTCCATATATTTGTAAACAAAGTGGTGCTGCTGTCGCCAAGTACTCGGGATGCAGGCAAAAATAGCAGACCGCCTTTACTGCTTACAGTGATCAGCGACAAGCGATATTGCACCTTAAATAATGTCGCACGCTCGATTTATTACTTTATTCTGCGAACGCAAAACAAAAATCCGCAAGGGGAGCCCCAAAACGTGAGGCATTAACACTATTGCACCCAGCCTTCTAGGCGGAGTTTAACTTCACATATTTTTATATGAGAAAGAATTATTTTTTCTTTATCAACGAAACTTGGTGCGGTCCGGTGCGTTGAAGCCTAATCGTGAAAAATTCGGGCCCGGTGAGACAGAGGTAAATATTACCACGAAAGCAGTCATGCGCTCACCACCACCGACCAAAAAAAAGATTGTCCGATCATTGGCAATTGCTTCGATTGGCTTAGCTGTTCGTGAGGCCACAGCCATGTGGCATCGCAGTGGTAATTAAAACTAAATCTGGTATAGCAGCTTCAACGCGCGACTCCCCCTGAAGGGTCTTTAGGGTTCTCCACGCCAACAGAAAAAGTGATGGAGTCTATGACTGAGCACAGGACCTGAATGTAAGCTGTTTTGTTCTAAGTCGGGAATCTTGGATGCAGTAGCCGAGGTCTTTAACCACTGAGCCACTGCGGCAGGAGTGTTCGTTAAAATCTGGTGGACATCCACCGTTTGACGACATGGCCTACTGGTGGCGCCACAAGTAATGTTGAACATGTGGCCTCCGAAATTAAGCTCGCCGTTGCACTGAAGCTGGTAGCGCAGAACACTCTTAAGTCTCCGCTATTTGATGAGGCGGTTCCCACATGGCACGGCTTGTACACCTGAAATTGCAGAGCACAAGTTCCATAGACAAAGAAAGTTTGCATCAGACATGTATTGTTTAATAAAATCAAGTTAAAACAAGTAATACGAGCAAAAAGCCCGTTCTTTCTACTACATGCTGAGGTGAACACAGCAGGAGGCTAAAGCTTCGCGCTAAGACGATTCAGTGGCACCTTTCACACCATTATATTATTCCGTGACTTTATAAATAATTTTGGATCGAAGCTCCACTTGTTGCATACAGAACGTAAAGTCAATTGGTGCTCGATATGACCTCTAACGAAGCCGCGGTGCCGCTACAGCTGTGCGCTTGTAGTCAAGCCTACAACCAAAAGAGCCCCTTTATAGCGTGTCTAATAGAGCAGCTATCGTGAGAGAGTAACGTGCACAGGCACGCCAAAGGGTGCAAAGCAAAATAGCGTGGACATGAACTACGCGGTTTCTCCGCGCAGGCCGTGCTTTTGCGATCGGCCGCAAGGCGTCAAAAAAGAACATCAAAATTGGTACTACGTGCCACTCTTCAAATTTGAGCGTAAAATTACAATGTTTGCCATTTGTTGTCCGTTGTTTCTTTGTTTGCAAAAATGACAATGAGGTAAACACATCAAATATAGCCGGAGCTGCTTCTCTACACAAATCTCTGAAGTCACTGCTTTGAAAGCAAGAGTGATTTTCAGGCTGCTCGGTTTTATCGCATGACTTATCACTTCAGTAACATCCTTAGAGCAACTTAAATAATTATAGCAACGTGAGACTGCTTATTAGAAGTGCTGTCCTAAACTAGAAATATTAAGTTACACATAAAACTGCATACCGATCTCCGAACCTCATGTGTGTACCGCAGTCAAATTATACCAGTATTCAACTGTTGCTAGGGCAAAACTCCCACAATTCAGGTTGATACGGAAAACAAAATCGCTTGTTCGTCGTAAAATTTTAGCATGTTAAGGGTACTCTCTTAAAGCGCACCTTTTATATCGGCTATCCAGACACCGCAGTAACCACGATTTTATATGTACAGTCTTGCTCAATATTCCTAAAGTCAAAGGACTCTTCTGTCAGTCTCATAATGAGGTTGTCATATCACCGTTAAAGGCTCAAGAGCCGTGCAATGTTCTGAGATAGTTTCTTGCTGTGACAGGAATCCACTTCCTAAAATTTATTAGGCCAGTCGGCCTTTAATGATGCGCCGTCACAGCTTTATTTTATGGCTGAGAGGAAAACCTTTTGGCTTCCGGACCAAACTGTGCATCTTTACTTTAGCTCAGTCTAAGGAAAGTAACGGGTGAAGTTTCAGTGTGACATCACTTAATATGGTCTTACGAGTCATATATGGTTTTATGCTGTCGAAAATGTTGTTGCGGCAGAGCAACAGACAATAATGAGTTAATAAAACAAGCACATTTATGCTGCGCTGCCGAACTCAAAGCATTAACGATTTTCCCTCATTCAACACAGAAGGCTGCTTCACGGCTGACACGTTTCCCTAAAACAGTCTTTCTAACAAGAAATTTTAAAGAAGTGTTAAAAATTTGTATTCGATGTGGTTCTTCGTCCTTGACGTTTTATGTTTTGGGTTTTCTCGTGCAGAACTTCACCGGTGCCCCCTTGCGTCGCAATCCTATGTTTCTTCAACGGGAAAAATTGTATACTTTGCAGTGCTTTTCCTTTGCTCTATATCAGATTTTCTGGAAATAATGTCGTAGCATTTACGAATTTCACACGCCATGGATCAGCCACGTCTTGACAAGTGCGTGCTTTTCCGCTTATTTTGGCAGATTTCTGTTCTTTTTCTCCGCTCCTAAACCTCTCCGTATTCTTCGTTGTCAAGCTTGCCTCGTTAATTTTTAACGGCTACTCTTCTGTACACCGTAAACGACCCTGTTTTAAGCCTTCCTGGGAAAAAAAAAGTCCCATTTAAGTGACGCAGGTCTCCTTTGCAGTCAAGATTTCCCTTCTGCTCTTCTTGTTCATCCTTGCGGCTTTGTTCTGCCCGAGCGAATCTGCTATGGGCCTTCCCCAATATTCTATCTTACGCGTTCTCTTTTTACTGGCTAGTATTTTTGGCTTCTCAGTGCACTTGTTTTTCGCTTTTCAGAATCAATATGGCTGCACTTTCCACTGTCGTGACTTTCTATTGTTATACTTGCGATTACTTACGCGCGATGACTCATAGTTGAGCCTGCCCACTATTTGCAGAACTGTGTAAAACATTATATCACTAATAATTCGGTAACAGAACGCGATAGGCTTCACCGGCATTAGATAAGAAGTGGAGAGGTGTAAGAAAAAGAAATATGGTTGACAAGTGCGACTAAAAGCCGCACAACTTAAGCACGAAAAAAGAACCGACTATATAGCAAAGACGACAGAAAGAATAGGTGTCATGATAAGTAAGAAAACATTAAAGGACATCAGTATTCTCGTGGAAATGGTTTTCATTATCAGTAAAGCCTACAGGGGAAGCAAAGAAAAGGTTTCTTATTATCGAATAAACAAGTACAACTGAGAGGATCAGCAGACTCGAAAATGAACTGTTTTTATTAAATCAAGGAATAGGTGTCCTCTAAGATACTTCGCCCTAAAAGCTCTGATGATCTACATCCCAGCTGGTACTGGTCCAGAAATAGTTGTCAATAAACGAAATTTGGAGAGCCCAATAGCGGCATTTGGTACTGCTATTTCTTGTTCCCTGTGGCATCCCCTTTTTTTCTACGCAAATTGTTTTCCATCTGATAACGTAGCGCCCCTAGCTATAACAATCTGAACATTTAATCTTAATTTTGCTTTATATATTCCCATCTTTATTTTGTCATTTACCATTGTAATGATTTTTAAATTATTTTATTTTTTCTTCCTTTCTCCAATTTAGTATTTTTTTTAAGCATTGAGGTTTTTATTGTTTATCTCGTTTTTCATTATGCAGATATCATATATGCAATCCGTTTCTGAGTCATTTCCGTGTTTTTCCCGTGTTCCGGAAGGTGTTTAGGAACACCTTCCGAGTGGCGAAATCTTTGCAACCCTTTAGGTGGCTTGCAATAATATGTTTGGAAGCAACGATAAATTACAGACCCTCATCTGCACATTAGTTTTTTCCTATAAAATTAATATCTGTTGTCGTGTAACTAAAACCAACGTCTTACAGTGTCATGCAAAAGCACGCGTCAATACTGTTTCTCTCTCCTTTCGATTGATAACTGGTATTCTGCCTCGCCAACTTAACTTACTTTAAAATAATGAACTAATCCACTAAGTGACAGTCACATGGCTAGAAAAGAAAGCAGCAGACAGCTTTCGCAAGCGCCTTCCAGTTGAAAAAAAAAAAGTATTTGTCCTGTTCGGTGATCTGGATTATATGTGGCAATCGCTCTTCCCATTACACAAGCAAGGCAGCCAGAAACCCAGCTGGTAGGATACAAGCAATTAATCGACACCACAATCTGGGAACTCTGCAGGAGCTTTGAAAACATACCCCCTTTGTAAAGTAGAATAACTAATTCTAGATACCTTGGTTATATTCTCTGAGTAATATTGAAACACCGCAATTTATATGGACCAGTTAGAGCAGTTGTACTCTCTTTGCGCACTTTCACAATTCTTCTTCTCCCGTAATTTTGATGAACTCATAATTACTTTTTTTCCAACATCGCTTACGTAATCACCGCTAAGGTTCTTAGTCAAATTGTGTTACAGACATGTTTAATAAGAGAGTAATCACTCATTGGCATCCATCCAAACGCAGCCATACGGCTACAAAGGAAAGCTATACAGCTTTCTCAGAAACTTCGTAGTCAAAGAAAAATTCTTCCTGAACCGGGGATTGAACGCGGCATCACCGCCTTTCCGGGGCAGTCGCTCTACCGACTGAGCTAACCAGGATGGCCAGCAGATGAGATAGTAGGGCGAGATCGGATTGATCTATAACTCGAAGTGGGAATAGTGTTGGTCAAATATTTAGCTCAGTTTGTCCCGTCGACCCGTGGAGGCATGGTAGCGACAGGATCGTAGGCAGCTGCCTGACGAACAATGGATGTGTGCGTGGGCACTTCGTCGACGCGCTGCAGTACGTTGGTGACCGGGAATTCATGAGCAGCCTGGCGTACTTCATCTCTGACGACTTCGGTCAGTGATGTCACTGGCGCAATCTGAGGCAGACGGAAACATTGGAGTTCCTCCCGAACAACCGACCGAATGAGGTCACGTAAGGCGTCCACACCACCTCCATGGCACGACGAAAAAACATCTGGAACCAGGCTGCTGACATCTCGGTTGTACTGCCGGGCCCGTTGTTGGAGCGTCGTTTCCATGGTCGTTGCCTCCGCGAGGAATTCAGCAACGGTACGCGGTGGACTGCGAACGAGGCCCGCAAACAGCTCCTGCTTAACTCCAAGCATGAGGTGGCGAAGCTTCTTCTCCTCTTTCATATTGGGGTCTGCGCGCTGGAAACGACGGGCCATATCTTCACAGCACATGCGCATACTTTCATTTGGCTGCTGGTTTCTGGACTGAAGTGCAGCTTCAGCTTTTTCGCGGCGGTCGGCGTTGGGGAAGGTGGTCAGAAGTTCACGGCAAAACGCTTGCCAGGTTGTAAGGGCGCCCCCGTGGTTTTCGAACCACGTACGCGCAGACTCTTGTAGGGCAAACTAAACATTATTGAGCTTATGCTCGTCACTCCAGCCGTTGTACCGAGCCACTCGCTCGAAGGTCGCCAGCCAATCCTCAGTGACTTCGAAGGCGTCGCCGTGAAAAGATGGTGGTTTTCGCGGGGGGTGGCAGAGGATCGGAGCTGAGAGCCTGGGATCAGTGACCATGCCGAGGTGGCTCGAGAGTTGCGGCTGCGTCATCCTCGTAGGGGTGGAAAGGTGCCCAACCTCAGGCGACGGTCCGCGGAGGCGGCGACTGAATCGCTGGTGGACCGGAGTCAGATCCGTCGTGAAGCATGTAAAGTGGGAAAGCGCACCCAGCACGTCCACCACACTGTAACGGGTATTGCGCCAAACGTCCAGGCAACGCCCTAAGCCTAGAGGACTGCCGAAGTCCGAGAGCGGTCCGAGAAGTGGTCTCAACGCGGTTCCAGGCAACCAACTTCAACGTCTTTACCAACCAGCAACCACTTTTTCGTCTACGCCAACTAGCCACTGATTGTCTCCGCTTCGTCGTTGACTATAGTTTGTATCAATATTTACTCATTTCCGGTCAGTTGCAGTCATTACAAGTCGTAATTTGACATATTGTTTGTCCCGTAGCCATTTTAGTTATTTTATTAGTCATTCCCAACATTAATGAACTCTATTGATATCTATCATGTAGCTTTTATTCATTACCAATAACCATCAACCGTTTCCTTCCTAATGTTCCTCCTCGTACATCTGTTAATAGCAAATGACGTATCACAGTACAGATCCGACGCACAGATCCCGTACACAACTCTCCCGTACTACTCTCGCGCACGGAATTTCTTTCTAGGCGAAGGCACAGGCTTTCGCCTTAAAAAACAAAACAAAATGCGCTGATAGTTAAGCCAATGTCGGCAGTGACGTCACCGCTGGAGAATTCCTATGAGCTCGCTGCTGAGAATTTATTTGCATGCACAAATGCCTTATAAATTATTACGGGGGTGTGGCCAGTGATCATAAAAACAAAATGGCCCATATTTGAATTCTCTTAGGCCCATTCATGTGCATTTGGTGCAAGGCAAGAATTGTGGAATTGAAGACATGGTTCAACTCGCCCATGTCAATATGAACCGTATCAAGGCTGTTTATGAATCTACCTGATGCTCCTTAATCTTACTGCAAACGCGATGAGAAATAGGTGTTGCATTGACGCCACGCATGGCATCATGCGCTGGGAGAACGCATAGAGAAAGGAGTGGGGTTTGGTGCCCATAAGACGCTTAGTATTTTTGTATTTGAAGCAGATAAAAATAGTACACTTAATATCTGTACATTGCGGCATCAGTAAAATTGACCGAAATTTCCAATACCTGCTTGGGCAAAGATTTGTAGCACTTTATTAGGAAGAGAACGAAAGAAAAGCCGGTAGCTTGTGACCTTCGGGGTCATAATCAAAGAATCCAACATCTCTATTCTTGATTTATTTATATTGTTCCATTGATGAAAAGAATGTAATTTGAAGCTTTCGCTGAAACACATTTATTCCTCTTAACCTAATTTATGCTCAGTGCCATTCTCCCATACATATTGTGCCTCATACTGTGGTTTTACAACTATGCAGCAACATTAAAAAGAAATAGGTGAATTCTTATTCCTAAATTCGGTGCAGTTATTGTGAAAAACTTTTTGGCAGCTAGCCGCCTATGTAAGCCAACAGCAAGCGGAAGTATTGGGAACGCAGATCACGCACACCTGCCGCGCACCTGGCGTTCTCCTGTAGGCGAAGTTTGTTTGTAACGGGCAGCAATCAAGTGGGTAAATATATTTCTTACAAATGAAATGCATGAGGCTAACTTCTGGCTGTTTTATTCCCTAATTACTGGTGTACTGTGTTAAAACTGAAGTTTCTTAACGACGCCTTGTTAACGCCTGAATGTGTCAAAACATTATGAGCTCTGTCTTGCGTTGGTCTCAGATCTCTGGTTTGCTCTGGTCTCAGAGATTAAATTTCACTACGGTTTTATGAAACTGTAGAATCAGAGCTACGCAAATAAATAATGAGCCAACGGTCATTCTTATTTGACTATTCGAATACAGGACAACTGGGCATTGAAGTATAGCATCACTGTTCTTTCGTTCTCGCTTCAGGGGAATAATTAACAATATGAATGTGACGCTTAAGAAGTTGTGAACATCAAGCCTTAAGGGCTACCATTTCCCTTCATTAACAATATTTAAGGACATCGGCACGAATGCGCATTATATGTGCTATGCCCCACTCACTAATCGGCATGTCAAACTTGCTTATGGTTAATGGACATGAAGTCTGCGGACCATGGTTGAAGACAGAAATTCTGCATTTGTAAAGCCACAAGCGGGAATGCTTTAATTGGACGAAGTTTGAACATTCAAATGCCTATAGTAACCAATTTTATGAGCAAGGAAATACTGTCAATCTCTTTTTGCGCATGCTCGCTTTTACCGCGGTTCCGACAGCGCATAACAGCTGCCCCACAGTTTGCGTTTCTACAACTTCATTCAAACACCCTAAAGGCCCTTTTACGGGCATTCGTCGTCAGCAGCAACAGTAGCTGAATTACAGCCACTTCTATACATGCTTTTGTATCCATTAAGGTATCCTCCTCCTTCAGTGCAGCTAGTTAACCTGTTTTGCTTTCCACTGGACCGAAGCCCCCGGCGATGAGAATAGCTTACGGCGCACAATGCATCATCCGCTGGCGCAGCGCAGAAACCTCAGGCATTGTCGAGCTCGTGCCCATTACACTGACCAAACCACACAAATAAAGGAAAATGTCATTAAACTCGGGAGGCGATTTGAGTGCTACATGGTCTTTTTGTGTGGTATTATAGAAAATATAAAATCTCATTTCTTGCCAGAGCTCACGTCCTGTTTGGTTTCAATTCTATTTTATCTACGTTTTTGTACTGTAAGCTTTCCTGTAACGCACTTTTTTTTCTCTTTGCAGGGAATGTCGAACTTCGGAAAGAAATTTTCATTTTTTTCTGGTTTCTTGCCTTTGTATTTCAATGTCGTTCTTCATCGCATTGTTCTAAACGCATTTAACAACACGAGCACTTGTTCAATCTCTCCAGCCATTTTTAATGAAGGTGTTCAACTTTCGAGTGCTTGCTTTCTTTCACTTCACTTCAGTTATCGCTCTCAGTCTGCTCCTTTCGTTTTTCGCACAGCGGCAATTCGCTCACTGTAGTTTCTCTTCGCCTTGCGCCCGGCGAGCGGACTGTCTGGACTGAAACAGTTGCATTTCGTTCTTCCAGTCTGGCGGAAAGACAGATTTTTTAAACTGATGAGACACTTTTCTGCTGAAACGAAGCAAACAACAGTATAATCTTGGTACAACGCTGTAGAACTGGGATGTCCGTCTGCTAACAACATCTTTCCAGGTCTTTATCTTTTTTTCTGAATCAATTGCTTTGGAGTATTACTGTTTCCAGCGTGTGGCTTTGTACTATGGTGATGGAGCCACAAGAATAAGTCTAACATGGCTTCGTTTACTAGGGGAGGATTTAATTTCCTTCATTTAATTCTAGCTGTTCAATCTCGATACATTAAAAACGAAATAAAACAAAGAGCCGTACGGAACGCTCAGCAAAATAGTAGAAATGATGTCCTGAGCAGAAAGTGAACATCAGGTTAGGAATTTTTTCCACTGCTCCTATGTTATTTCACATCGCCAAAACGATATATAACTAGGGTTTCTTTGTTAGGTCTCGATTGTTGGTATTCTTTTCACGTTAAGCCAGATTGCGTTGCAAAAAGGGTGCTTGTTGCAATACGTACTGGTCTTGAAGGAAATATTTTCTTTATTGTTCATGCATTCTTCTTTTCCAAACTCATTAGATACACGGTGGGGTCTGTGCAAGCACATTGTACATCAAGGCAGTCACTATCTAATCCCCCATTTTTATTTTATGTTAAGGTCTCGCAACTATATTCCGGGGTAGAAGACCGCCAATATAAATGACGAGCCCAGTTTCATTTTTCTTAGGCACTCTAATTACAATCGTCGAAGGTCAGAAATGGACATAATAAAGATTGTTTGCTTAGGCATTTCTCTGTTTCACGTTTCCAAAATGGTGTCTGCGCGCAGCATCATCCCTGAATTCAAGTAATATTTTAGAAATCATAAACTAAACAATTATGTTCTGTATTTTTTCCAGTATAAAAGCCGCGAATTTGTACACAACCAAAAGCCGGCACCAGCGGACACCAACGTTAACTGGATTCAACTTTTTTTCCCAACTTTAATACAGTTCTCAAAAACACCACAACATTATCGAGCAAAACGAACAGATGAAGGAAATGCTCCCCACTCCACCGGGCGTTATGTACACGCGCGCCCGCAACATCCGTGATATGATTACTTCATATACTGCCGGTAACCACATGCTCACCGGATCCGCGCCATGCAACAAACCAAGGTGCGAACTCTGGCAAAAATTACCTGCGCTAACATCACAGCATCAACATTCTTATAGCAAATAATAGGCAATTTTCATGCGACAAAACTAATGCTATATACCTCCTGGAACGTGGCAACTCGAAGGGCTCAATATACGTGGGCCATAAAGCTACACCATGCAAAATTTATATTAACGACCGCAGGTCACGTGCACGAACACAGCTGAATCTCCCCCTTTTAAAACATATCTACATCCTGGGGCATCAGTTCGGTAAATTGATGCCTCTTGCACCAAGCAATGCTGCAAAGCTCGCATGAAGAAAAACAGGAGGCAATGAAAACCCTCACAAAAGTGAAGAAAAAAAAAAAAGAAAGACCCATCGGAAAGCCGATCGGCAGACAATAAGACATGGTCCTGAGAGATGTGGGCAATAAATTCTGCCGGCAAATATATCTTGCTTGAGATAAATACGAAGCCATGAGGACTGGGTGTGAGGAGTTGTGTACCTATGGCAAAGTAGACCCAAATATTATCTGTAAAGCGTGAAAAAGAGAACTGGAAGAAAAATCTATAAGAAAATGGTCAGTAAGAAAAATGGAACTATAATTGCAGTGAAGATAATCTTAAGGCCGAGAAAAATGCTCTGGTTCAGCGTCGGCTTCTTTTATTAATTTCATTCTGCACTTGCGACACTTTAAGTGAGCATAATATAGCACGCAAGCATCGGTTTATGGGCAATGCGTCCTGATATAAGCATCGATGATTTTCACTGCACACAGCGCACTAAATATTGCATTTATGTTTCCAAAATTAGAAGACTAGGAGAGTGACTAACGTCAGTAGTTGGCGTCTCATAGCCGGACTATAATGAGAAACGTAGCGACAAAATTCAGGCACAAAGCTGGAGCAGCCACAACTGAGTGGCGATGTCCCACTCGTCTGTGGCTCCATTTTTAGGTATTTAGTTTTTCATTCAGAGTGTATTATAAATGTAACGTTGCCTGCATGATCGAAAGTGGAGCAATTTCATATCAGATCTCTGACAACAGCAAAATGACGTCGAAGACAGTTCTGCAGCCTCTGCTTTGGCTCAGCAGGATGAATGGTATACGTCAGTGGACCAATTAACACTTAACCACTAAGCAATAAAATTTTACGACTTCGGCTATAATCGTTCCACATACAATGCCTTCCGCAGTACACACAAGACACGGGTGCCACATCTCTAGTATTGCCGACTGGCACAATAACGCATAATCAAGCCATCACTCCGATTTCCCACTATCGTTCAGGCCTGTCGTATACGCCTCCTTTTCTTCCTTATGTGCACTTTTATCGATATTAAGCATTCAATTTCATCCTTTAAGCATTCGAAGATTCGAGGCACCTATACTGCGAAGAAAACACAAAAGCTGCCATATCAATGCCCCTATCTGCGGCACTCTTATGTTGCTGCTGAGCAGCAAGTGCACTTTTCTGAGGATTGAATTTCTTCGCGAGGATCATGATTTTTCTCCCAAGGGCTGTTTGAGTACACTCTAGAATGGGATGGAGCAAGCAGGGTTTAAAGAGATCTCCCTTTGCAAGAGAACTTCATTGACTCCTGAAAACCCTATCAGCGTGAACGGCGTTGCTTCTTATATTGACAAGGCGACGCCTGCCCGCACAGAGTTCCTGCTGCACTGTTCGCGAAGGCCAATTTTTTAATCGTGTGAGGTAGCTGGGACGTCGTTGCGGCGGCAGCTTAAGTGAAAAAACTAATAAATTCGCGGCAGGTGTTCGCAAGGACGCCTAGCGCCGAAGCAACGCGAAAATTGCGGCTTAAACAGCGCGTAAAGATAGGAAAATGGTTCACTATGGCAGGAAGGAAGCCCGAAATTGCGCGCTGTAATGGAGTGATCAGCAGCCCTAATGAATTCTCTGCATATTTTGCTAGAGAGCCTGAGGTAGTTTTGTGTTTTCCTACATGCCTCTCATCCGTCGTTAACATGCTTGTCCGCCAAAAATGATGACCACGTTAGTTGATTAAAAGCAGCGGATATATTTTACATCGCAAAAGTTTTAACCAATTCTTCAAATAAATGTTTTACGCTTTTAGCTTCTTTAAAGCGCCGCAAAATATCTTCGCAAAGTGGTCCTTGCATTTGACTTTAATCAAAAGCGACCGCTGCGGCTGACATAACAAGAACTGAAGGTTAAAAGCTAAATTTGCATGCCTATTATTCGTAAAATTGAAATTGGTGCATGGAGACTAAATTTTCAGGGTTGGTATTTGGTACGTAGTAATAAATTAGTATACTGTACTAATACGCAGTATACTGTACTAATGGGCGACTTCAATGCCAAGGTAGGGAAAAGGCAGGCAGGAGATCAGGCAGTAGGTGACTATGGCATTGGTTCTAGGAGTAGCAGGGGGGAGTTACTGGTTGAGTTTGCAGAGCGCAATAACTTAAGAATCATGAATACCTTGTTCAGCAAACGGAAGAACCGTAAATGGACATGGAAAAGTCCTAACGGGGAGACTAAAAATGAAATTGACTTCATAATGTGTTCAACCCCCGCCATTATGCAAGATGTAGAGGTAATAGGGAAAGTGCGATGCAGTGACCACAGGATGGTGAGGTCCCGAATTAGCCTAAATCTGAAGAAGGAACGCAACAAATTAGTAAGAAAGAAACCCATCAAAGAATTAGCGGTGAGGGGAGGGCAGAAGAGTTCAGGATTTCGCTACAGAATAGATATTCAGCTCTAAACGAGAATGGCGACATTACCCTAGAAGCAATGAACAATAATTTCAGAGATATCATTACTGAATGTGCAGTAGAAGTAGGCGGTAGGATAGTTAGAGAGGATACCGGTAAGCTGTCTAAGGAGACGAAAGATTTGATTAAGAAACGCCAGAGTATGAAAGCTTCCAATCCAACAGACCAGATTGAATTGGCCAAGATATCACAGCTAATCAATAAGCGCAAGGTGGCCGATATAGGGAAGTATAACATGGAGAAAATTGAGCATGCTGTAAAGAACGGGGGAAGCTTTAAAGCGGGAAGGAAGAAATTGGGCATAGGCAAAAACCAGATGTATGCGATAAAGGACAAGCAGGGCAACGTCATCACTAATATGGACAAGATAGTCAAAGTAGCCGAGGAGTTCTATACAGATCTCTACAGTAGCCAAAGTAGTCAGGACCCTAATGAGATTTGCGGTAGGGAAAAACAGTCAGACGTTCCACCAGTGACGAAGGACGAGGTCAAGAAAGCACTAGAAACTATGAAAAGGGGGAAATCAGCTGGAGAGGATCAGATAACTACAGATTTGCTGAAGGACGTGGGGGATATCGTGCTAGAAAAACTGGCCACCCTGTATACGCAGTGCCTGGTGTCATCGACGGTACCGGAACCATGGAAGAACGCAAACATTATCCTCATTCATAAGAAAGGGGACTCCAAGGGCCTTAAAAATTACAGACCAATCAGCTTACTGTCTGTTACGTAAAATGTATTTACCAAGGCAATCGCTAATAGAATCAGGACAACCTTAGACGGCAATCAAGCAAAGGATCAAGCGGGTTTTCGGAAACGGTACTCTACTATCGATCATATCCATACCATCAATCAGGTGATAGAAAAATGCTCGGAATATAACCAGCCCTTATACATAGCATTCATTGATTACGAAAAAGCATTTGACTCAGTTGAAACCTCGGCGGTGATGCAGGCATTGCGAAATCAGGGGGTAGACGAGCCGTACGTGAAAGTGCTGGAAGATATATATAGTGGCTGCACAGCAACCATAGTTCTGCATAAAGAAAGTAACAAAATTCCCATAAAGAAAGGTGTTAGGCAAGGAGACACGATCTCCCCAGTACTATTCACAGCTTGCTTAGAGGAAGTATTCAGAGACTTGGAATGGGAGCAGTTAGGGATAAGAGTAGATGGAGAATACCTCAGTAATCTGCGATTTGCTGATGACATTGCCTTGCTAAGCAAGTCGGGGGATGAACTGCAACTAATGATTGGTGACCTAGACAGGAAAAGTAGAAAGGTAGGCGTGAAAATCAATATGCAGAAGATTAAGGTAATGTTCAACAGCCTCGGAAAGGAACAGCAGTTTACATTAGGTAGCGAAGTATTCAAGTAGTAGGCGAATATGTCTACTTAGGACAGGTAGTAACCGCAGATCCGGACCATGAAAAGAAGAATAAGATTGGGATGGAGCGCATTTGGCAAGCACTCACAGATTATGACTAGAAGCTTGCCGGTATCGCTAAAGAGGAAAGTATATAACAGTTGCATCTTACCTGTACTCACCTATGGGGCTGAAACGTGGAGGCTAACCAAGAGATTTCTACTTAAGTTGAGGACAACCCAGAGGGCTATGGAACGAAAAATGGTAGGGGTAACATTAAGAGTATAGGAAGCGTGCAGAGTGGGTCAGAGAAATAACTCAGGTTACCGACATACTAGTGGAAACTAAGAAGAAGAAATGGGCATGGGCAGGACATGTAGTGCGAAGAGAGGATAACCGATGGTCGCTTAGGGTAACAAACTGGATTCCAAGGGAGGGAAACCGTAGCAGGGGGCGGCAGAAAGCTAGGTGGGCGGATGAGGTTAAGAAGCTCGCAGGGGTCAAGTGGATGCAGCTAGCACAGAACCGGGTTAAGGGGAGAAATATGGGAGAGCCCTTCGCCCTGCAGTCGGTATAGTCAGGCTGATGATGATGATGAATAAATTAGCTCAGGTGCACTCTCCGAAAAAGCGTAGTTCTATGCACATTGCTGAAAAGACAAAGCCGATTCCAAGGAAGTTCATTGACAGTGGTACGCGCACTCACTTGTTTGAAGATTTCTTCATTGCAGTGTGCCTCAGCACTTCAAGGTAAAAGTACTGTGCGCTTTTCGTGATCACGTGACCAGCGCAAACGTTTGAAGAAGACATGCCACTGACACGACCTACAGAGTGCAATCACAGTCAGCTGTACGGGCATAGAGAAAGTATTTGGTAACAACCAGACACTCGGCAAAATCAGGCCTCAAGAAATGACTCATGACGGATAACGTCCGTTAGAGCCCCTCAAAATAGATAGCGCCACCAGCACTGGTCGCGAGCGCGCGGTTGCCGCCGGCGGCTGACCAAAAAGACTGCGAAGGGCGCGGCCGTCTACGCGGGCGGCGTGGTTTCTCGTGGTGGCAGTCCGCGCGTTTTTACGGCTCTGTTGGCCTTCGAAGCGGAACTACTGCAATTTGTCAAGATGGCAGAGTGAGCAACGTTATTTTGCCGAACAATGTTACATTGAAAGCAGTTTAGGCAGACTGCGCCGGCCGGTTCCTTGATTTGCACAGGACGTGAACAGGCGCCGGTGCGCACGTCATGGGACAGCCAATTCCTAACTGCCCCGACAGCTTTCAGTAAAGACGAGATGAGAAATGCTTTCTGCTTGCGAACTACGCTCCATTTCAAGCAGTTTAGCTCAGCACTCTGACTGGCGCGGTTGTAAAGCGAATGCCTATGTATTCAGCCGTAGCGCTACAAGTGCAGGGGTCAAGGTATATGTACTTGCAGGAGTGAGCAGCGCCAATGGTGCTCCGCGGAGCAAGTCAGCGCCATCTAACGTTAGGCCCTGTGTTTGAGTTATGCGTTCCGTACGATGCGCGGTCAAAAAAAAAAAAAGCGGTGCCTGCTCGTGGGCTATCGGCCTCATGTCCGCTAAGGGCTTCCGCTTCATGCCGCTAGGTACGACATGCTTAACGATATATAACAGTAGCTGTTATCCCAACACTTTTCGCCCGAATCACGAAGCGGCTAGGCAAGCAAGTGCAAGCGATATCGAGTGATCGCTCGGTTTTAAATCAAATGCAAGTGATAGCGTATGATCGCGGGTTTCAAACACGAACAAGGCTAAGAGTGAGAGAATAGGGCGCAGCTTGTTATTTTGTTTGTGCATGTGTTTTCGTCTTCTCCGTATAAGGTTACGACCACACGCCATGCGTTGGGGGCGTATAGTTGGATGGCGCTGGGTTATCAACTACTAGTAGGGACACCGCATTTGGCGCATTCGTACAGATCTGGGAATTTGACTTCCTTCGCTCGAAATTAGCGCAGGGGCGGCGAGTGGTGCGCATGCAGGAACGCCAGTTTATCCGCTTTCACTCGCGCTTGTTTTCCTGGTCGTTTCGTCAAACTCGAGAAGCATAGCGACATCGCGACGCCCTGGTTATCGTCACGGTCTCAGAAATACAGGCAGCGCGACCCTAGCGACACGAAAATTACTCGCAAAACGGGAGCTGCACAAGGAAACGATAAGCAGGCATCTCTTTGATTTTCCGCGCATGCGCACGGGACGCGTAACTCAAACCCAAAGCCTAATTTTAGGTCGCTAAGTTCCTCCGCAGAGCGCCATCCGCGCGCTCTAGACAAGGCTGCTCACCACTCTACTCGCCGGTTGGTGCGCTGTTAGACAAGAACAGACCCACACTTGACGCTCTTTGCTCCTTTTCCTTAGCCGCTAGTCTTGCGCGATTTCGCGTTGCGTTTTATGTTTTGGGTACTTGTTTTATGGCCTTCACATATGCACTATTCATTCCGGGTTATATATGTTGGCCAGGTGAAATTTGAGCATCGAAAGAATTGGCGAATGTGTTAAGACGAACTTTCTCGCGTAGTACGTACGCTTTACAGTTTTACAGCATGCGAACAAGAATGAAATGATAAAACTATCAGCCGCATTCGCATTTTTCTGACAAAAAAAAAAAAAAAAAAAAAAGCTGAAGACATACGAGGGCTCCTCCGGATAAGTTATGCAGAGAGAAGACGCCCCTGCAGAGGTTATCTCCAGGGTGAGTCACATGAAAAACGTTGTTGAATATAGGTTTATGAATATTCTGCCAGTGTAGCGCTGTGAGTGTAAATTTTGCGGCGTGGTTCGCGAACGCATAAACTTTCCGCTTGGTGACTAGGGTTTTCCAAGCACATATCAGTAATCGTGTGTGACTAGCTTTACGGATTGAGTTGTTCATCATTGTTGAATGAAGAAAAAAGAAAAAGCTTCACGGAAATGTGTAATTTTTGTTGTCCATCATATCTATGATTATTGCAAGAGCACCTTAACTCATTTTCGTTGCCAAGCTAATGACTAATGTTGGTATAGTAACTCAATATGTTAAGTTTTAAATGATATCTAATTACCGTAGCCAGAAGGCACCTACACGAATTTTCTTTCCTTCCAGAAGCCTATGATTAGGTTTTCATTCCCTCTGCTCATATCTTTTCTTCTTGCTCCGAGTAAATAGAAAAGGACAGTTAGCCCGTTTTCTATTCCGCCGTCTTGCGAATATTTTGTAGTTACTGTAGGCGATTGCACGTCGATTTCGACATCAAGTTTCATTATTCTGATCAGTACCTTAGAACACAGCACAAAACAGTCTTGTTTTTGGCCTTAAATTGTAATTATTTCCCCACGTTTTCCCCATCTATTGTTAGAAATTTCATAGGAAAGCAATTCTGGTCTAAGAGGAAAGGAAGACTGCTGTTGCAATGCGGTTTGTAGAAGGCTGTTCACGGGCAGAGTCTAAACTAGGCTCCAGCAAGCAGTCTTTTTGAAACATATAACAAATTTTATGCATAGTGTGCCGTTTTCGTTGTGCTGAAAAGCCGTCGCTGTATCCCGGTTTGAGAGGCTGCTTTCAAATCAAATTCGGTCCACAACTTTCCCATGTAAGGCAGTTCTTATGGTGGCAGTATATTTAGTGGAGCGAATGTTTATATATGTAGTGGCCTCCTGACAGGAGGGTTTTACCACCCCATTATTGAATTTGTAACGGAGGTAAGGTGGGATGGGTGCCCACAACTCATTTCAGATGCCGCCATCTTGTCTATGACCTCACGCCGAGAGCCGCTATCTTAGATTTGAGATTTCAAAACTGTGCCGCCATTGCGACCCATGACGTCATAGACACGTGGCTCCACCTCCAGTCGCCATATTGTACTATGACGTCATCATCGGTACTCGAATCGGGCCACAAGTTTGAATTCTTCTGAGTTAGAGATTTTCAAGACATTCGACTTGAATTGCGCACGGACACTAAACCAAGTAACGCAAGAACTCTCACGCTTTTAAACGTTGAAAAAGAATCAATGCCAAAATAAAAAAGGTTGCAAAGAAATTTTAGATTGTATAAAATTCGCAACATTGACAAATGTTTTGTGAAAATGTAGTGCCCCTATCTGGAGTTACGTTTTTGTAACGTTAATAGGAAGCAGTGGCCATCATACATTGGCTGCGACTGTTGCAAGTTGACCTAACAATACTTTTCATTTAAGCGAAATTGTCAGAAAATTAATTTTATGCTCAAATGTTTATATTGAAGGCCTGAAGTTCTCACAACAACACAGTTAATGACTAAATAAGTTTGTTTTCAGTTCAATATGCATCTGCACACAGTGCAGCTTAGTTTTAGCGCTTTTGAGTCTTTTTTGTAGCCATGTTCTAAAGAAGATCTTTGGTCCCTCAGCCCGCCCGCCAGAAATGGCTAACGGATCAGGCGTCACCGTAGGCCCACGGACCAATAAGAAATCAATAATAGTCTACCGAGGGTACTTTTCTGGTGATAAAATTGTTCCCTCTCAGAGTGTAACACCGGCTAACTCGGAGATGTGATGCGGTCTAGGGACATTACACGATCCGCCGACCGATCAGTCAACAGATGTCACCTGCCAGAACCTCGGTCACGATGTTTCGCTCACAGCTCCAACTCCGATGCCAGGTTAATTTCAGAACGCGACTTTCATGCTTTGGAGTTCAGCATTGCAATTATAGCGTGATCGTCAGCTGTGCACATATAACCGTAAGTCATGTGCATTTATTTTCAAATATCATGTTTATGTGGAACATTATTAGGGTTGGAACGCAGTCTCTACCAACAAGAAAAACAATACACTTGAAAAATAGTGATAAAAAGCAATGAAGATGGAAAATGTGACGTTCAAACTTTCAAGCTACAGCTGTAAATACAACTTATCTCACGTTCAGTCCGTTGTGCGCACCCCCGTGTTGCTCACATTTTTGCAAGAATAACGATTGATTCGATTCTATTGAAATCTAATAACTGCAACAGTGCGAATAATAATAAATGAACAAAAGGAATACCTTCAAACGTTAACAATTTTTGCAGCTTTTCAATTGTTCCAGTAAACTCATATCTACGGCACGTCGTTCGCACTTGCCACACCAACAAAGGAAAATATAACTTACCCGAAAACCCATTTCCCCGCTTATCGAATGAAAGTAAAAATGGTGAGTTACCAGCTTCCCTCTCGTCACCCTTCGCCGCCGCGCAGTTCTTTCAGCTCTTTCACGTCAGAGCGTGATCCTGAAAAGAGCGGAAGGAGGATTCCGGGACTAACGTCCTGTCGCAGTCGCGTTACGATTTCCCTTTTTTTCTTGACGTTTCAAGGGAGAGGCGGGAGAAAGAGGGAGTTCAGCAGAGGGTGCTGGTGGCGGATAGGGAGGGGTGAGTAGCTCTCCGGCAAAAGGAGAAGCCTGGGAAAGAGCGAGACGAAGGGAGGCGCGCGCACGCCACATGCACGTGGTTTCTCTCCGGGGCCGCGCAGCCTGGAGGCGCTCGTAGCGGCGCGCGGTAGTTGGGACCTGGTTCGTTTGCTAGCCTTCCGGGAGTCGGCTCGGTGACGCCGCGAGTGGCAGACGTGCGCCGAACCGACACTGCGCCTCCTCTTCTTCGTGTTTGCGGTACACCGCCGCCTCAAGCTTAACGACTCGTGCTGCGGTTGCAACGAGTGTGGTGCTCCTCTTTTTTTTCTAGCCGTACCTGTCCATCATCGACGCAGGTACAGTCAGCGGATTTTTGTGTATGCGTGTGTGTGTATGTGTGTGTGATTCGTGGTTTACTGGACACCTGTGAATTCACCGCTTTGTTGGTGCCACTGGTTGAGCTCTAAGACCTGTGTGTAGTGCGTATTGTGTGTAACCACGTTGCTGGGCATTCGCGATTCATGTGTTCAGCCGTAACACCTCGATGAATAAAAGGGTGAAATGAACATAACTCATTCGTTGGCTGCAATTTGAACACACCGAGAAAGGGACAGCTTTTGAGGTGTTTAGACGCTCTTATG
This sequence comes from Amblyomma maculatum, assembly GCF_055883805.1. Classification (NCBI taxonomy): domain Eukaryota; kingdom Metazoa; phylum Arthropoda; class Arachnida; order Ixodida; family Ixodidae; genus Amblyomma; species Amblyomma maculatum. The sequence goes on along the minus strand of NC_139347.1, from coordinate 66,432,331 downwards.
TAAATTAGCACTGTGTGTCGTGAGAACGTTCTTCGAGAACACAAGAGCTTCACTGCCACCTCTGCACTCTTTATCGCACCGCAGAAACTTCATTCTACGAAGAAAAGAACGTGTTCACCTAAAAAGGACCGTAAAAGGACGTCGCAAATGGACCTGGACTCACCAATGAGCTTCTGCGTTGTGCCTAGCGTCTGGATTACGTATTCTTAGTGAGTGGCGAACAAACTACAAGAATTGTGGCCTTGTAGCCTGAGTTTCGGTCTGCTATTGAGAAACGGGGATACTGCTGTCAGGTAAGCTTGACAATGAAAGCGACGTGAGTGAATCACAGTTGCTGCATTTGGCTTGATTGTGCAGATAACATTGTCGTACCTGGATTTCCAGCTCCGGTGCGGACTGCTGGTACTTCTTTCAGTTTCCCCTGACAATCGTTAGCCGGAGTTTTGTGCCTCGGCTACTGGTGCTCATCTCGGCTACAGACGGATTACCGACCTGATTCCGATCACCACTGGCAGTTATCATGGGGATCCAGACTACACCTAGAGCTGGCTTCTTCACTGCTCGGCTTTTCTTGCTCGCCATGTGTCATTCGGGTAAGCACGTTCTTTCGGTGACGAAGTCGTTACCTAAATCTTCTTTTGGTCCCCCAGCCTGAACTACACTCAACAGGGAGATCAGTATTTTTGTTTGAGCTGAATTCTCCAAACGCTGCGCAAACTGGCGTACTTGCGCCTGCCTTCCTAAAAAAACATCTGAACATTAGAGGATGCATCGCATTTTCTCGTGCACTACTCTACGCAACTTTTATGAAACTTGAACACTCGTAAAAGAAAATGAGTTGAAGGTAAAATCCCTTCGAGCTGAAGTCAACGGCAAGCATGTGAAACAAGCAGCTGCGAACTCGCCAACAGTCGCGCACACAGAACGTACAAGGGCTAGCTGTCCTAAAGTTAGACTAAGATATGCAGTCATTTGTTCGCGTGTTTCGCCTTCTATCTCTAAAACATTCGCTTATGTCAGTATTCTTTTTTCAATACTGGTTATTCTAAGAAATGAATAAAATATTTGGCGTGCCATAGATTAAATTGCCATTTTAATCAGCATTTCGTGCTTGTGTACAGGTTGTTTCACACTTAGAACAAAACTGCGAGCGCGTGGCCACTCGCCGCCGCCAAGGGTCGTCGCGAATAGGCGGCCTCCAAGTCTTGAACAGAGAGAGCAGCCACGTATTCTTACAGTGCACGCTCCTTTTCTGCCTGTGGATGTCAGCAGACGCGCTTCCAAAGGGCGGCGGTCACGCGCTGCCATTTTCCCCCTAGTGTGAAAATTTGGGTTGTATAAAAGTCTATGATATCATGAGCAGCAAATTTACGAATTAGCACCTATTACTTAGCAATGATAATTGGGCAGTCTGAAGTAACATTCTAGGCTCGGAGATTCATATTAATAAATTACCAGCGCTAGTTAGGAACACGGTGGAAAAAATCCTTCTCCCGGTCATCTCTAAATGCCGCGTCTGTGCCAGCACCAGCTATCCTATTCTAGTGTCCTTCCTAAGCCCAGTATTCAATGTGCATTTGTATTTGCTCTAATATCTACCCTTTTGATTATATATTATATACTCGACATCTGAAATCAGCCTACCTCTAAATGTGTTTATCAGTATGTTGAGCCTATTTTCGTTTCCTTGTTTCATTACGAGCAATATCATCATAGGCTTTAAGTTCTCCAGACCGCGTTGCCTTTTCTCGCTGCGGGCGCTCTGCTTCCTTCCACTAAAAACTGGTGCCACGTCAAGCGCCGATAAAATGCAGCATCGGGCTGTTCTTTTAAGGCCTAGTCTGCTGCTATGGGAGATTATGGCCATATTTACATGAATTGTACTGTCTTTATCCCATAACTCTCAATATGCAGCTGAACGGTGGATATGTGACGCAACCTATCAGTAATGGATAATGGGCTAGAGATGACCACTTCTTGTTCTCTTCGATAGGTTTTTGTAGGAGGCACTTTCATTATGTAGGCAAAAGTTTGTGTAAGATGGCCTTTTTTTCCTAGCAGCCTCGCATCATTAGCAGACCTCAATGTATGATCTGTAGTCACCACCAGAGGCTAGTAATTATCAGAGGTAGTACGCGTCATTGTCGTAATTATTGAGGTATCATTTCTTGTTCTTGTAGCCATTACAGCATGCGTTCCTGAACCCCGGGTATGAAAGCATCTGGAATCAATTCCCGTCTTATAACAATTCCCAACTATCTAGCAGCTTACTTGACATTTATTAAGCATTTCACCCGCAAATTTGTACATTGTACACATCTACACAGTTCGAATAGAAAAGCTCTCTTTCGTAAAGACGAAAAGTTAGCCGTATAAATATATATCTCCATTTGCGACTGGGTAAAATATCTTGAATCACTGCAAGAAACTGTTGTTGGAAATTGTTGCTGAAAAATAAAGAAATTTTCTGGCAGTGCTTCTGCCAGAGATGTTCTGGAAAGTTATGTTTTCTGTTTTTATTCCGTGATGTCGTAGTCATTCTTCTGTTTGCAGCTAAAATAAATGTCTTGTAAATTAAATTGAATGAAATTATTGGTTATTTAGGATCTTTCTTTCTAGTTTTTTGTCAGTTCACAGGCGTCTCTGTTTGAAGCTAATAGAAAATGTCTATGAAGTTTGCTATATTTTTATTCTTCTATTATTTCAGAGGTTTGTCTGCTTTTAAAGAACAGAAATACCAAAGCTCCATTTCCTTTCATTAAAGAGCATTTTTAAGGCAAAACCCTTACGAGCCTCATTATGCCAAAGTCTGTCTGCGCTGGCAACACTCGATGGCCCGCATAATGTTGGCCCTAAAACAGCCATTGTATAGACAAAGAAGCAGCGAGTGGGATTACGGCATGCACAACATACACCAGCAGCAGGCCATTCTTTTTTTTTGGTCCACTATATATGTTTGTAGGCATCCCTAACAGGCGGGGGCGCCACTGTTTATACTTTCTAGTATCAAAATTGGTATCGAATCATTCTTCAGACAGCGCTAAGTGAGTATCATACCATTTAGCTTGCTACTTAGCATGCATCTGATATTCAAGTAAGAATAATGCGAAATGCGATAGAAAATTAAACTGAAACGACGTATGTAGCTCCGAGTTTTGCCTTCTCATCAAGGTTTAAAGTGGAAAACAAGATAGTTTTGTGTGCAAACGTACTTCTGTAAATGGCATATAACACGTGTATTCTCCGTTTGCGAACAGGAATTCTCCTTTAAGCATGCCTGTAATTTCGCGCACATTTCTTGAAATGTGGTAAGAAGAAATAGGGAACTCAAGACCTATTCAGACGAATCGTTATATACCTGCTGATTTCAATATGCTGTCATTCTACTGAAAGAGCTTAACGGACAAGGTCTTTTCACCTAGCAATTTTTCATTGCACGCAAAGATCGTTGAAGTGTTCGCATTCCTAATATGTTGAAGCTATTATTAAGATCATTTTATGTATTCCTTGCGTCACAATAACTTTTTTCGAAATATAAAAGTGTTACGTAGTATGCACCTGTGTTCCGCGTCACCAGTCCGTATGGTAACCGAACTGTCGCTGTAAATTCTGAAAGACGATACTTCCTAACGGGCACAGGTGCTATAACCATTATAACAGAAAATTTCTTTCTTTAGTTAATCTGACACAATTTAAACGGCGCAGTTTTTCATAGACACACACGCTCACAAAAAAAGCTGTAGCTATTCAAGGGGCCCTATTATTATTTGCCCAAATTATAGTACAATCGAAAAACCAGAAGTAAGCCCAGCACTGGTTAATGCGAAGAGAAAAGTGGTTGGAATTTCTCCTAACAAGTGTTGTCTACCGATGATAATTGAATCATACATCAAGTACAGGCACTAAACACCTTTTTGCGCAGCACCTAGAGCGCAGTTAGCGTCCTTCATTAAGTTCCCACTCAGAATAGTTCCAAGACGCTTGTCACCCCGCTTCCAGAACACCATGTACGCCGCAACTGGGTAGGCAAAAATATGACACTGTGCTAGAAGCCAATAGAAGCGTAGCTTACTAAACACATTGTTGTTGATTTTTCCTCAAGATCAACGATATGAATCCTCCTGTCTACATACCCTTTCGCTTCAGTAGTGACTGCGGATACGTATCCCGATCGATTAAGGTGGTGTCTTTACTTACTTGGCTGTCTCAAAGAACAATGAATAAATTTTGTGTGCGTATGTTAGCTTGTTTGGGTGCGTATATGTGCGCGCTCTTTCTTCCCTTCTTTATTATTTACTCCCATTCGGAAAGGTTGAGTCAGGTTTCCAGTCCCCCCCCCCCCCCCCTTTCCACCCCTGCATAGACGAAGACAGAGAGCGTCGCTTTAGCTTAATGAACCGTCTTTCGCATCAGTTGCCTCACTGAGAACGGGACGGCGAATATAATGCCGCAGAGGGGCTCGCACTGCATTGCACGCGTAATTGGGGACAGCTGATTGATGGTGCTGGCGTTGGCAGGAACGGCGCATTGCTCTCTAGGATTTAGTCGGCCGTTTATTCGGGCGTAACGGAAGGATCTTTAGGAGCTATAGCATCGGCTGAATTGAGTCCGGAGAACACTTCCCCCTGATTGAACTCTGATGCAGACAAACTCCACCATGGCGTGCGACGTACCCACGGGAACGAGAGTGTTTTATAAACCGAAGCACTGCACCTTGTCAGCGTATTGAAATTGTTTTGCGTCAGCACGTTCAGGACGTTTCGGCGGAGAAATCGTATCTGGACAACGTCTTCTCAAAAATGTGCATCATGGAAATTATTTCTGGCTGATTCAATGCTTAGTCCGCTTCTGTTTCATCATATCAATGGGCGCTGAAGTATTGCTGTGCAATTAATGTTACTGTCGTCACTTGTTAAGGATGAATAGAAGTTTTTCTCTTAATACGCACACGCACACATACTCACGCACGCGTGTATGTGTGAGTTTGTGTGTTTGTGTATACGCGTGTGCATATATATTAACTTCCCCGTCCTCCAACGCTGAACGCTTAAAAAGTTCAGCTCAATTAAGAAAAGCCTGACGGCGCACAAAACGTTTCTGTACCTAATTTCAGTTCCTGTGGGCAAAAGAAGTAGTTCTGTCGCAGATGGGGTCACCATATAATGACACGAAAGCGCTTTTACAAACTTGTTGAAATCATGACACATATATTGCTAGTAACCTGGCTTCTGAAAACGTTTTCAAAAAAGGCTGCTTTGTTCCCTTAAAACTTTTGTGCGTCATTGTCAGTGCACGTACTAAATCACGGGATAGCAAATCCAAAGTAAAGTTCGAGCGCCATGACAAAAAAAAAAAAAAAATTACGAGTTCCTTTTTTCACATTCCGCGCTAGAATCAACATGTTTAAATTAATAAGAAGAGTACTGCGCCTATACGCGCTTACAGAACTTTCCGCGGCATGTTCACTGTAGCTTTGTGCAACATATCTAAAACATTCCCTCTTTTTTCAAATCAAAACTCACATGTGGCCGCGCGGAAGGCCGTTCACCTCCTCGGATTGCTAGCGGATAGCCGGTCGTCGATGGCACTGGAACGGTTTCAACTCCCACAATCGCGAATGTGTCGCAACAAATTGAGCTGGTGCAACCGCACAACCCTGTCGGCTTGTATTGCAAAATATCGAGTTCGGGGAAGAAGGAGTGCCTAACGAGATTGTTGAAAACCTTGCAGCAGCACCGTAGCCCCCTTTTCATCCTTTCATCGCCACTGTGGCTTTATCCCCTGAAGGTGTTAGGATAGGGATAAGCCTGGATGCGCAAATAGATTTCGGAATAGAACTTGAGCAACAGTGCAGACGGGGCTGCCAGTCGAGGATGACTGGTCGTGCGTCACACGCTTCGCGGAACGTTTTATGCAGTAGGTATATGCTTATAGGTATAGGCTGTGTTGCTCTCGTTCCAGCCAGAAACTGCGTTGACTTGCAGCAATCTCATCTGCACCAAGATCTCGAATTGCAGAATAGTCGCACGTTTTATTCCATTTCAAGTTCGTCGAATTGTTGACAGCATGCAGAATTCCGGCCACCCGGCCGCTCTTAGATGGACGCGAAAAGCAAGGCGTCTGTGTGCTGTGCGGTGTCAGAGCACGTTAAAGAACCACATGTGGGCGAAATTTCCAGAGTATTCCACCAGAGCGTCTCTCATAGCCAGAGTCGCATTGGGACGTTACACCTCACAAAGAAAAAGTCATCTTAATCGAAATTAATAACAGGACAGTTGAGGACGAAATACACGGCAGTATACCTTCTCATACAAGAAACCAGACCTTTCCCTTTTACGCACGTAAAACGCTGCACGCAACAAGGCGTGCGACGCGTGGCAGAGAACTTCTGTTATTATTTCAGCCCGAACAGAACAGAATACCCAGTCGTGTAGAGAAGCGTTATCAGTGTTTTACAACCATAAAGCAATATAAAATTTCTTTAGGAATAGCGATTAGCGGTACCGATACCGCTTACGGAGCGCAGCATATCATTAACGCGCATGCGTGGGCCACCATTAAAGTGCCATGCGCTGATACTTGCCGGCCAGTTCCGTGGGCTGATCTGCCGTACTGAGGCCATAAACACATTCGTGTTGGAGGATGGCGGTACGCGTTACCGCTGGCGATACTCGTTTTGCTAAGTGCCTCTAATGACGTTATTCGTCTTCGTTGCCGTTTTCTCTCCTCCCGGCTCAAGGACAAAAGTTGTATCTCCACTTTTTGAAACTAGGCAATCGTTTAGAACGTTACTTACCTACCGACCAGTGTTGGTTTCTTCTGTTAGAGACAGTGCAAGGATACGTGATAGCGATGGTGTCTTCAAACACTACGTCGCTTAGAGCACGACACTAAACTCTAGTTTACACACCTATATATCTACAAGATCCCGTGTCAAGCGAAAAGGGAGCCAAGTGATATAATTTCGGCAAAAAACGAGCACAAATATTTCACACCTAACATCGCGCGTAGAATACTGAGCCTTTTTTTTGCTTTTTTTTTTTCAGACTCCTACATTAACCACTTTCCGAGGTACCTCAGCGCGGTTGTGCGGTCTAGTTGGAACAGCGAAATGGACAATGTGCCCGATTGAGAGCTTAATGATTAGGCGCTTCATTGGATAAAAGTACTTATTCAAACTGTTCATTTTTAATTTCTAGGAGCAATATAAGACTAGTAAATAAATGCCGTGAACATCAAAGTTAAAATCATTTTAAAAATTTTTAACTGGCTTTTGCTTTAAAACATCCGATGCCAAAAACAGGCGCGTCAAATTTCATTGAGTTGGCTTTCACGACTTGCTCACACTCTTTAAATCTGTAAAAATAAATGTATCACCCGGTATATGCATCCTACAGAGAACTGAGCAAAAAAAAAAAAAAAGGTTCAATAAAGCTATGGTGCAGCTTAATTCGTTCTTTATATTGCTTTAATATTGGATGAAGACGGCAAAGTTGCAATTCTCAAAACTACGGCAAGAAAACATAAACCTTTAATGAAACACAGAATTAAGTTTTGCTGATTGTTTTCTACAGCGTTGGAAGACGAGAGCGTGCTGCCAGGTGGCATGATCAAGGCAATCAATAGGCCTAAACTAAACTAGATTGTTTATAGTCAGAGACTTACTAAATCTAAGTTCAGGGGAACCAGTAGAAAATAGTAAGCGTTAATATGCGTCTTGCTAGGAAGTTCAGTGCACTTACGCACTACTACCTGGGGCGAAAGAAAAGGCTCTTCGAAATATTCTTGACTGGTACATGAAGTTCACTGCACTTACGCACTACTACCTGGGGCGAAAGAAAAGGCTCTCCGAAATATTCTTGGCTGGTACATTAGGCCACCACGCATGCTCTGACGATTAAAAGGTGCATATCGGTCGATCTAGATCAAATTGCCAATTTCGTTACACGACGATCAAGGTTAGGTGCTGCATATAGAAACCTCACGAGAATGTTATCGGACTAAGCTTGACCGATTTAAAAAAAAAAAAAAAAAAAAAAAAACAGAGCAGACTGTAAGCAATGGTAAAAACCTAACAAACAAAAATACGCAATAATGCGAGCCAAACTGTGCTCAAATGCCTCTACTCAACTTATGTCTGCTTTTATCAGAAACTTTTAAGGTCCATGCTCTAATTCTCTCCTGGGCAGTTTAGTGAATGCAGCAGAAAGTTTGACCAAGATGCCCCGTAAAAAAGGACCCTTACACGTTATTTGATGTAAAATGTTATTATTTATTTATTTAGTCTACAAAGATCGTGCCAGCTCAGCGAGCAAAACGTCAGCTGTCGAAGAGCAAGGGCGGTTCCTTTCTTCCGGGGCAATTTATCTCTTCAAGGGAAGATTGGTAGATGCCGCCCTCTTCCGGATTTAAGTACCCCTTCTGGGTAAACGACTGTTTTGCTTCTTTTTTGGCTGTTATAGGAAAATGCGATTCTTTTTTAAATCAGCTGCGAGACTGTTCTTCGCATTTTCAAAGATGACGAAACTTTATTTTTTGCATTCCGTAGTATAGATTTTGTGCCATTGCAGCAGGAACAATTTAGTAGGGCAAAAACTATTTTCAGTATGCTATGGTGATAGTATTAGCAAAGCACTTATAATTCGTGAGTCTTTCCTGTCCTTTGACTTGTTTGCTCACCTGGCTCAGGCTCTACACCTGCTGCTGCTTGCAGCTAATTTGCAGCTTTATGGATGATGGTTCCTCGAACCTGGACAGAGATGCAACATTAACATGTCACGCGTCTTGTTTACTGTTGCGAAATTACGCTACAGAAAGAAAACACACTTTCAGTGTTAATTATGAACAAATTAAGTGCCGTTTTATTTCCCATATTTGAGTCAGGGTGCGCATTTACTGTGTAGTAATGAACGCGAAACATTTGGAGATGAGAACAGCCTTAAGTAGAGCATGATTGTGCGTTGTACGGGATTTTCGATAGAATAAAAAAGCGACGTTTGCTTTGCTGCAGTATTTGAGAACCTAGGTGCAAACATTGAACAAAAAACACGTCAATTTATGGGATGTATTCATACCAAGATGCTCCTTTCGTGAAAATAAAGGTCCGCTTTTCTTCAATAAAAACAATACTTTTAAATTCTTTCCCACGACGCGGTAGACTGCAAATAACGTTTCACGTAAACTGGTAGTACAAATATGAAGTGCTGTAGTCCCCTTTACTTTTTCTGTTGCAGGTGAACGTTAACTACTTAACGTATATTTTTCATGTGCGATATCTTTAAATATCACGCGGAAATGTATCTTTTTTACACAAGGGCTGCTGTTTAATCATGTGTTTGCATTTTTTTTGTGATGGCGTACAGAGATTGTAAAACGTTTAGAGCCTGTGAATTTGATTTTTAAGCCATGTAGTCGGGCTTCTTCAGTATTCGTGGAAGTCCTATCACTGGAAAGAGCAGGAAAACAAATCCTACTTTCAGAAGATTTCAACGCTTGGGATGCATTACGAGCAGCACGGTATGGCCTACGAGCAAGCCCCCCGAAGCATAAACTATTATAGAATGTTTTTCATGATCGCACAAAATGTGTCTCCGCCTTAGGAAATTGGCATATACTCCTGTCAGTCCTTTATTGTCCTTCTTTGGTTAGGAATTCCCGTCTTTAAAAAAAAGCCAAGGCACGCCGTATATATTGACATATACTTGGGGGTTGTCCCCATCCGCGGCAATGTTGATTGTGCTTTCAGGGGAGCAAATATAGTATTTACACTGGCAACTTCACACTACAGCATAGTAATGCTGAAGAAGACCCTCATCAGAGGAAACAGGTCTCAGTGACTTTCACTAAATTCAAAAACTGCAGCTTAGCAGGAGATACATACAAATGAGAAAATTTGCGAAGTCCCATGCAAACTTATTTTTCGTTAACATGAATTCGACTTTCGGTTAGTCACGATATATGACTAGGTGGTCGGTCATGAGTGAGAACATTTTTCTATTACCAGGAAGCATAACTTTTAAGCGAAAACTCTTTTGTTGCGTCTATGAGCAACACTAACTTAACGGTTAGCAGTTTTGCCTCAACGAACTTTTCAGGCTAGCGTACTTCATGTAATTGCACACAAAGATTCTCAAAGCTCTAAATGTTTTGTCTCATTTCCACTATCGTACTTCTTAGACTAAGAAGACACCTTCATTTAGGCAAGAGCTGGCGTCGAGCCGTCTTAGCTCCGTCGCTACGATTAGCTTCTACTTTGTGGTTGCTGCCGTTTCTTTACGTCAGTCGCGTTATCGATCGGCAATACCGACCACTCCCACGTGGCGAGACACTCTCGGTCTCTAACCGTCCCTTTTACCCCGCTCCTGCCGAAATGCTTTCAGACGCGTCGAAGAAGTCTTGATGGGTGGTTGCTTAATCTTTGTTAGGGTAAGGATGCACAACAGCTTGAAATCGATACTTTGTTTCACTTTCTTATCTGGCGCCGCCCGTCCTATATCTCCTTTGTGCGCTTCTGCTCTCTCGTGGTCATTCCCTGAACAGACCTCTATGGTTGAAGTTGGAGTTTCCTGTCATTCCCAGTGTTCTTCGCTCCGTACCTGTTGAGAGTCTTCGCACTACATCGCCTAGCTCTCGTTCCAGCCTTATACGTTTTTTTTTTTTTTTTTTTTTTTTTTCAGTTTTTCATTTTACTGCACTATCCTCTCTTGTTGTCACCTGCAGGTGATTGTCGTAGTGATCACTGTTCCCAGCGGTCGGTTAATTATGAATCGAGGTTACTGAACTCACTTCAACGCAGGCCCTATCTGGACGAGACGACCCTCCTTGTCGGGATGAAAATTAGAAAAAGTGAACGTATTTATTGAACTGCCGCCGTCATTATCAGACGGGTGTTAGTTACTACGGGGAAGAAATATTTCCGGAGGGAAAGTCAACAATAGTGTGGCCTTGAGAGAAGGTAACGTGCTATTCTATTAAGATATTTCTGTTAATGCAGTAATAATTAAATACTTCCTTAGTAAATATACAGAACCTAAGCACATGGCTGAAGTACAATTTACTAGAAAGGCGTTAGCGTTCCAGTGTTGACATTTAATCGTACAGTAAAGAAATTCAGATGCTATAGTTGAATTTCTGGGTCCTCTAGCTATTTGAATCAGATAACTCAGAGTAAGATGGCAGTGGAAGTAAGCGAAAATTTTGTATGATTAGCAGTCTTTAATTTCCTTTAAAAAAAAAATGAAACCCTGTATTCTCCTTGCTGTCTGCAGTGCGCATAAGCGCCTTGGAAACTTCATATGAACGACATCAGAGCCGCAATCATCCAGTGCAATGAGACGTTTGCATGCAGAAAATTTGCCAGGTTCTTTAGACTGCTTCTAACTTCTTTGTACGCTCTAGTGTTTTATGCACTGTTCCATTGTCATTATTAAACGCGGGCTTGTTACGAATCAGAATATTCGGTTAAAACCTGGAGTTTCATTCAAATGCGAACCCATTTCAGGAGAATGCGTGTACCAGTGTGCTCTGAATCAGAAAGGAACAATCAGTCAGTTCGATTTAGACGCTCTGGTCTGGCTCCATCCTAGAGAGGTAGTCTCTTCATTGCGCCATAAACGCAGAGCTAAACGATCTACTATGGTACCGTGTGAAAATGATATTCCTACCTTCACGATGTTTGAATGGAGCCGTATTAGCTCATGCCTACAGAAAAACTGCCGTGTCGTTCTTGTCTTCTATGGCGGAGGTCACTAATGGGAAACATATGTCCCCACATAGTTTACCTAGCCCATTTTTCCTTCGAAAGAGAAGGCTGCGCTGCGGGGAGAAAGATGTGATGGATGTTTGAACTGCCCTTCCAAATATAAAGAGTAGGACAGAGTTAACATAAGCAAGCAGTGAAACATTACCCAGTTTTTCTCAATCTCCCAGAGACCTGACGTTAAAGTGCGTTGGTCGCCGACTGTCCTCAGGTACGAAAATTAGCTTCCATCTTTTTCTCTTATTTCAGCTGGTACGTGCTTTCAGGGGAAAACGGCGAGATTAATTGCGTTCATCGATCGAAGTTTCTAATTTTCTCGGTGGGCCAGACAACACTGCTCCAACATAGGTTACTTTAATTACGAACGCCGTACTAATAGGCGCCGCCCGGCTGTCGTTGACTTTGCTAATTAGGCTCCGTAAGGCCCTTTTTCTTCTCTCCTACTGCGTCACAAAAAGAAATACACAGCCAAAATGCAGCACCGCTAATGCGCACCGTAAGTTTAGCTCGAACCCTGGCCAACAGCCCGTTACACCATCGGTAAATGGGTGGACTTGAACAATCAGTTGTTTACTTACCTCTATTAAAGAGGCCCTGAAACCGCCATGTTTTCCTGTTCATGTGTTTACTCCTCTCCCATACTCCGGGACATTGAAAGTTATCAGGGCGTGCTGCAAGCGCTCCTGAAGATAAATAGGCGTTACACGCTGACATTTTTCAACAAAAGAAGACCAGAAAACATATTCTCTGGTGCGACGAAAGAAAGAGAGAAAGAAAGAAAGGAAGAACTTTGGTTGGTTGGTTGGTTTGTGGGGTTTAACGTCCCAAAGCAACTCAGGCTATGAGAGACGCCGTAGTGGAGGACTCCGGAAATTTCGACCACCTGGGGTTCTTTAACGTGCACTGACATCGCACAGCACACGGACGCCTTGCTTTTCGCCTCCACCGAAAAGCTGCCGCCGAGGCCGGGATTCGATCCCGCGTCCTTGGGAACAGTAGTCGAGCGTCGTAACCACTGCGCCACCCCGGTGCTTTCCTTCGTCTTTCAGGAGGTACAGGAAGGGTCAGAGACCCATGAAATGTGCCATCAACAATAGGACGATAGGAGGCGCGGAACCGTTTTATTGCGCTGAACGTATCAGAACCAACCTGGCTGTAATTTAGTTTCGACCACATATTCTCAGCTCTAGTCTGAGTGAAGCAGCTGAGTGAAGCACCTAGTCTTAAGCCATTTCAAATGGACACCACAGGAAGCGACAGCTGGTAACATCATTGCTTATTATGCTGAGCTGAAGTTATTGTCACTCTAAGTTACTCGAAGATGTTGCTGAGCAGAAAATTGAAGGGGAGATGAGGGTCTCGTTACGATACAATGAAGGAGCCAACAGTCTGCGAGCCCAAGGTAAACGTAGGGAATATCTATTTTTTGTACTTTTGTAATTTATATGGACCAGTACTAGTCCCGTAATGATTTTAGAGAGAAATAATTAAATACAAAATGGATGCGGCGAATCGGTGGCTTGAAAACCTTGGGCGACGTCGGTTGCTCTGGCCGCCATTCGGGGACCATGCCCTTCATTATAGGGCGAGTTTCATGGTTCTAATGTGTGTGAGAAGAAAAGTTTCTTTGGGAACGCTATTGCACTGAGGTTTCAGCATGAAATCTGAACCCCTGAGGCGACGAAGTCAACTCTAATAATTCCACACCTGCAAACCTCCTAGTCCACAGCACAGCTCTAAGGGACACAGCGACATTGGTACCATACATTTTATCCGTAATATTTCGTCTAGCTCTCCTTGTGGAATTCTGACCAGTTTGCGAACTGCCGTTTAAAATCCCTGGACCCTGACCTGAAGCTCCGGCTTCCACCTGGCCTTTCATGTGAAGAAACTTTGTTGTGCCGCCTGTGGGTTGGTGTAGCATTTACAAACTCTTATTATTTTGTGATAGGTATGGCAAATAGCCCTGCATGCACAAGCTGCGGGTGCGACGAGACTGTAGGCCACATTCTTTGTGAGTGCCCATATACAGCGAGGAAAGACAGTACCTATGCCGTGCGCTGGGGTGTCTAGATGGACGCCCACTAACTGAAATTAAGATCCTAGGTCCCTGGCCACGGCGATCGTCTGTGATGAAGGCCTCACAGGCACTGCTCCGCTTTATGAAAAGCACAGGACTGATCGAAAGAAAGGCTATGAGTTTTTATGTTATGTGATATGACTGTGACGTGATGTGATGTGACTGTACTGTTATCCCCCATCCCTCTCTCACCCACAACTTTTATACCCTCTTACCCCTCTCCCGAAGTGCAGGGTAGCAAACCAGTTCCTTTAACAGTTAACCTCCCTGCCTTTCCTCCTCATCTTCCTCCTCCTCCTTCGTCTAGCTGCTCACAGTTATCTTTTAATTTTTTATGACTTCAAAGTGACTCTGCTATGTGAAAACAAGCGGAGGTTGCAATTCATTTATATTTCATCGACAACATTGTCCAGAGTCATTCGATCGATGCTTTAGAGATACAAATCACACGTATTCATAAAGTTAGCTAGGTTATTCGATAGCTTTGGGAAAAGATTTAAATAATCAAGTAAGAACATTGGGCAGTGGCAATGCTTTGACAGGTTTAGAATTGTTCTAGCCTGCTAAGCCACGAGCTTGCTATCCGTCCGCTTCCACTGTCACCGTCGTCTTTCCCACTATAGTTCTCGTGCACGGTGGAGTCAGGCCAGCCAGGTCGGGTTAGCTTCCATGCTGAGCCAAGAAAGTAGGCACTATACCAGCTCATATATTGTTATTTTCATTTGAATTTGGATATGCGGCTTCCCCTTTTAACAGGTGGACCCTGCGAAAAAACTGCACGACACAAACTATGAAGATGATGGTGACAATGAGGTTTTCCTCCTTATAACGGGTGGTTCATTGACTGTCCTAGGAAAAATCAAGTTCAGCCAAAAATTAATATCGTCCCCTTCATCCGTTTTCTGGCGGCCAGATGTCAAAATGCATGCCATATTTTAAAATAAATGCCGCCCCTTCTAGTCTTAAGTAAAACTCTGCCGCAGGATATGAAACTAATCAAGACCGAATTTCAGCGAAGAAAGCTACCGAGATGACGCAGTGTCCGGCGAAGCCGATTCTTTGCCTCGGCCTTTATATTAAACTCACTGGTAGTGAAGAACTTTATTTTAGGTCCCTCATTGTTTGCTGCGCAAGTTTTCTGCTTCTAATTCAGCCTCGTCAAGTAGCCTCGTGACGCCCAACAAACCGCCGACAGAAATTCACGCGGCGTTGCTGCACGAACCTGCAGGCTGCATCGGTTATTCGACTTGATTGACAAAAACACGGAGCACTTGACCTTTAAAGTTGTAGATTGTAAGCCTTTTAAAATTTAAGTAATTAGGAATTTCTACGACCAATTCCGCAATTCAAGTAAAAACGTCTTTAATGGCAGTTTAAGCCCTAGTTTGAGGGCAATGAAAAAAAAAAAATCCTCTATGCGGCCAGGGCAGTAATTGACGTCGCTGGCTGCCGTTGTTACTTAAAATATCTATCATACTTGCTATCGCACTATCAATTTTGCATCCTGTCGGTAGATTTTGGGTTAGAAGAATTTGCACATCACTTTCCTTTTCCTTTTCCCGCATGCCACGGTTAGCACACATTTTATATTGCAAGGATCAAAGTCATCGCAAAACGAAATTAGCTTTGATGATCCTTGTCTCGAAACCGCGAAGTCTGTTTCGAGGCAAGGATACGTGAATAAAAAGAGTCATATAATTGGGGAGCAGATAAAAGAGCGCCAAGCAGGAGCCGACGTTTCCACGGCGCCGGAGAGAATTGGATTAAAGCACGAAGAGGCGAGACAACGAGTTTCCTCGCGGGCGATAGAAGGGAAGAGAAAATGCACAAAGGGTTTCGACTGCCGGATTTAAATTTCTAACTCGGTTGATTTGCATGCAGCAAGAAGCGTTGTAAAGTGGAGTTGCGCTTCTGCCTACGCCACATGGCGACGCGGCAAGCAAAGGCAGCGCCGCAGATTCTCTCTATTTTAAGTTCTTTGTGTAGATGTGCTAATGTTTTTTCAACGCATTCAAAGTTCTTTATGAGTTTTGGTTTCTGGATTTGTATGTTCATTGTACCATTTTCGGTTTACGTAATTGGCACCTGTGCTCCACGAACTGATGGGCACTTTTCCCCCTTTTGAGAGTGTATGCGTACCTCTTGGGCCCCTGAGCTGCACTCTGAGTTTTCCTTTTCATGCTATATATGTTGCTGCTGTTTTGATCAATCTACAAAACATTTGCATGTAGTAGTGTTTTAAGCTGCTACAGCATGGGCATACGAGTACGGTTTCGCGGTGTTAAGATGACTCTTACGCTTCGTCAAAAGGGCTTAAGAGGAATGAAGCATTCGTATTTGTATTCTTTGGCAGGTGCAATGCGGTGTACGTTTAAATATATTCGAAAATGTTTTTTTTTTTTTTTGTAATGTTCAGCGAGATTTGCACGTGTCCTGTACTACAACGAAAAGTATTACTCCGTTAGCCATAAAGCGACTTTCTTAATCTACATGCGTGATCAAAAGTGTTGTGTATAAACATTAGGAAATAAGGAGTGTTTACGTGAAAACGCAGCGCTGCAAGCTATGATTGAGCGTGTAGACAGAAAGTTCAGTCATACCTTTGATCCCCCGGATTTCTTTATTGCGCAGCAAGCAAAATTTCAGCATTCAGTCATTATACGCAAGCAACAATCCGGTGGCTGAGAGCCTAGCAAAATCGTCTAACCCTTGTATGTCCGAGATACATAGCAATAACAAAACAGAATAGAAACAAAATAAAAGCGGTCGGAACTTGGTAGCTATTAACACAGCTGATCACATTGCGTGCTTAACTGCTACTATGTCACGCTCTGCATTGTTGCTGTAAGGTTCTAAACACAGAGCGAAACCGTATAAGCCTACAAGGATAAACACACGCTGACACACATCTACTCAGTCAAATGACGTTAAATCAGTGCCACATGGCCTTTAATTTCGCCTGCATTCAAGCAGGTTACAGCGGGAGGGCCTGAATTACGTAAGCGCGGGGTCAGCATGCGCACAAAATCAACACCACAGTGACAAAACGGCGCTAACGATCACAGCAAGTAACAGACTAACAAATTGCAGCACTTTCTTACTACATCGAATGCAGCCCCCTCTTTACTGTAAGGTAGTAAGAAAGCATACGGTGAGCTCTTGGAAGGATTAAAGTACCGTGATGGCAAACTGGTTAAGTGGCCCCTTTTTGCAGTTTGTGAGGATCATTAGCAGTGGTTACTGCTCTTCTTCATCCCACACCGCCGCGACGGTATTCTGGTTAGAGCGGTCGACTGGGAATCCGGAGGACGTGAGTTCGGTCCCTGCCACGGAAACTGCTCTTATGTTTAAGCAAAACGCAAGGTGCCCATGTTCTCTGCGATATAAGTGCTCGCTGAACAACCCCAGACGGTCAATATTTTCGGCGCCCTCCACAATGACGTCCTTCATAGCTAAATCCTTTTTTTAGCAGAACCCATAAGAGAGACAGGACAAGCGATACTGTTGCGCCAAAAAGAATTCCACATTGAAAATATTGTTACAGGGGTAGTTCAGCTTAAGGTTGCAGAGAGCGGAGACTGGAGACAAGGCTTTCACACAACACGCCTTTCCTGCAGGCACCAGCCGACACTGCTCGAACGTCGTCGTCGTCTTCGCCAAAACTCCCGAGATTCTTCTTTTTCGTTCTTATGCGCATGTCAGCTGCACCGCCTAACATAACAATATGAATCAATCAGCCGAAACAAAGTTTGATGCGCTACCTTTCATAGCCGATGTCGTTTTGGTGCGTTTAACTACGACATCTAAATCAATATTTTTATACAGTCATGTAAGTGAGCCAAAAGTGGACGTTACTATTTAACCATTGCTCCTATTGGGCAAGGACACAGTCTCGGAACGGAGCTCAAAGACACAGTACAGGCGCTTTATTTCTTTTGACGTGGACAGCTCTGCCGACAGCCACATCTTTCAAACACGCGGCACGCACTTGGTCAGTTTGGAAACCGGTAAGAAGGATTAAGCCCAGAAAGTACATGAATTACGTGATTGCATTGGCACATGTGAGTTCGGGTGAAAACGAAGCGACTCAAGACTGGGCAATATTGGTACAGAAAAGAACTTATAAGTTGGGCACACTAGCTAGCAGCGCAGTGCATCTCGCAGTACTGTATTTTGTGTTCTTCAAATATACACGCTGTACTGAAACAAGTGTATCACATGCGGGTTAGTCAGAAAGATACGATTTTCGTGCAAAGAGTATAGTGTCGCGGACAGAATAAAATGGGCCACGCTTTTGCATTAAAGCTCTTTTGTCCATCCGTCTAATGGAAAAAAGTATTTTTGCTCTCTTCGCGTGCAAAGACAAATGTAAATATTACGAGCTAATGCAACAGACATGGATTATTTTAGTTAATTATCACGTCAGAATACTTTGACTGCCAGAGCGTGGTCCATATTCGTCCGTCCGTGACTGTACGTTTTTTACATGTCCTCAACAATAACAGCGCACTAATTAAGGGAACTTCTGTGTGCTGTTTAAATCGTTTATAGATCATGCAGCAGAACACGAAATCGTCGCTTCATTACAGTCCAAATACTCAAAGGACAACTGTGTCACCCATCGAACTCTATTTGCGGCAGAGCATGAACTCCGGGAATCGACTAAGTGTTACAATGTATTCAGCTGAAAATTTTCTCTTAAAACCCGCCAAAAGCGTACATTGTTCACTTGATATTGCACAGCTAACAGAATAATAAATAACCGAAATAAACTGAAGAAATTATCAGGTTTTCAATTTTAGATCTCTAGGTTGTACAGCGAAATTTAAGGCTATACCAGACTGGATGGTGAGCGCACTTTTTAAACTGCTCCAAAGTATCGAAAGGTAAAAAAAAAAAAAAAAAAAAAAAAAAAACTGTTTTCAAAGCTCTTTAAATTGCCTTTTCTGCGTTGAGCATTCATAAAATGAGCTTTCGTAAATAAAATAAAAAGCTGTTTATACTTTTGGGAGGCAAAGATGAAGTTAACCTAAGTCTGTCTCAATAATACGTACAGTGCTTCCATTTAACCAATCTGCAACGCAGGGAAGCAACTCTAACACGCTATCAAAGTCGTATTTTCGATGCGATGTCTCTCCAACCACAATGCTGATTAAGATGTATCGTTAATCAAGCTCGCTTGTTATTTCGAATGCCTTCATTGCTATCCTGTATCTTAAACACCCTCTCACCCCTCCTCCCCGAGTAAAAAATAATTCAAAGATATTTTTCCGCGCTTCACCTCGCTGATACCGCTGAAATTACGATTTCCCTCACTATACAGACCTCTGTGACGCTGCCACAAAATGTGTTGTTGTGCATAGTGGGCAAAAATGTGCATAGCCTCTGGATTCTTACTATACACCGTTCTCTGCTCGAAAGGTTGGAACATGAAGGCAAAGCTCCATGTCACGCACCAAATGGGCCAACCCGCGGCAGCGAAAAAATCGAGAGAGTGAACTGAAGGGTCTCGTCATATGTATGTACGTGCATCTGGAGAGGTCGTAAAATGTAGCGCTTTGAGTGCCATAACACATAAAAAAAGATGGTGTTGCTACCGAGCAGGATAAAAGTTTTCGCCGGCAACCATTGCGCCGTGTTCGCCACTATCGTCAAAGTCGGCCGCGGTTGGTTTTACGGCGCAGTTTAGAAAATGCTAATATAATAAACTAAACCAATTTTATACGCTCAGACATCGGCAGCGATCGAATGGAAAGCGGATTTTGACCGGACCCGACGGGGCTGCTGGTTGTTGGAAACGGTTTATAGGCACATCTATTTGTTTGCGTATTTGTTATGACTTGAACACCTTTATGCCCTTTATCATTCTCCTGCCCTTTTCCTTTCATTTTTTTTTTCCGTCAAGCTAGAACATTCAAAAGAGCAAAAACAGGCACTACCGCTTTACAGCATGCGAACAAGAATGAAATGATAAAACTACCAGCCGTATTGGCATTATCCTGGCAAAAACAAAAAAGCTGAAAACAAACGAGGACTGCTCCGGATAAGTTATGCAGAGAGAAGGCGCCCCCGCAGAGGTTATCTCCAGGGTGAGTCGCATGAAAAACGTTATTGAATGTAGGTTTATGAATATTCTGCTAGTGTAGCGCTGTGAGTAAATTTTGCGGCGTGGTTCGCGAACGCATAAACTTTCCGCTTGGTGACTAGGGTTTTCCAAACAGATATCAGTACTCGTGTCTGACTAGCTTTACGGATTGAGTTGTTCATCATTGTTGAATGAAGAAAAAAGAAAAAGCTTCACGGAAATGTGTAATTTTTGTTGTCCATCATATCTATGATTATTGCAAGAGCACCTTAACTCATTTTCGTGGCCAGGCTAATGACTAATGTTGGTATAGTAACTCGATATGTCACGTTTTAAATGATATCCAATTACCGTAGCCGGAAGGCACCTACACGGACATTTTCTTTCCTTTCAGGAACCTATGATTAGGTTTTCATTCTCTCTGCTCATATCTTTTCTTCTTGCTCCGAGCAAATAGAAAAGGACAGTTAGCCCGTTTTCTATTCCGCCGTCTTGCGAATATTTTGTAGTTACTGTAGGCGATTGCACGTCGATTTTGACATCAAGTTTTATTATTCTGATCAGTACCTTAGAACACAGCACAAAACAGCCTTGTTTTTGACCTTATTTTGTAATTATTTCCCCATGTTTTCCCCATCTATTGTTGGAAATTTCATGGAGATGTTGTAAGACGAATTACTGGCAGACTGAGAAGGATGTTTTGTATGAGGCAGCTACGCGGTTGGTGCGAAGGCGAAATTGCGAGGTTCGATCTTTAGAAATGGAATCGAAGCACCTTAATTGTGCCGAGGAACCCAGGTGGACCGTCAACAAGTTGTTGAGGATCGTACGCGTTCCTTGAATCTTAAGGCGAAGCTTAAGCGCCCTACTACTTGATTTTCAAGGCATAATTTCTCTTACTTATTCCGCACAGCAATGCACAATATGAAATTCACATGTTAAAAAGGCAGCTTTCATCCGTACAATGATAAGCTGTAGAAGTGAAGATAAAAAAAAAAAGAACGAAACTTCGTAACTTTATTCAGATGACTTTGCGCGCTCGAGTTCCAGCAGATGTCCTAAGTTTCCTGTGTTTCAGGTCAGCAATGTTCTTGAGAATCCTAGCGGGAGATGGTATTGAGGCGAGGGTTCAGTCAATCATCCAACTAAATGTGTGGACAATGGTCGCACAACAACCGACAGATTTCCATTTTATGTCTATTTTTATGAATGTATAGTTAACCAGGACGCGTTCTCCTGCACTGAATTTTCTCGTTGTCCTCTCTATTTGCATATTTATAGCTACATATTTAAAGTAACTACTGCAGTGCCTGTTTTCTGCTTCATGATCACTAAGAGCAAGTTATGTTCTCACACTGGGTTCTGTCGAATCCGGGGGTTGCGCGAGCTGCTTTCACTGTACCGCCCTTGTTGGAATTCAATAAATTGGGTATAAAATATTCGGCATTTAATTAAAAGTTCATTTCTGAAATCAAGAAAACAAATGTTTACAAAACTGTACAGAGCGCAAGAAAAAAGGCGAAGGCAGATAGATGCACAAGCATAATCGCTTCACTGTTACGATGGAGGGGGTTTCCTTGGCGCACATTGATGGCTGCTGTGGTTATTGAAAACATTTCAGAACCCCTGATGAAGGCGTTCGCGTAACACCACCATATTTATTTCTATAACGTCACCCTACGATGTGCATGGAGGCTCGGGAAAATACCATTCTGATAATCTAAAATAATTCCAACTATGTACCAAAAGAGGGCATCAGGCAGCAATGCCATTGATTAATTCATAATTTTATTCGAATTTTCACACTACACTACAACTGTCAGCAAATAAACGCTTGAATTTACGATAACGCCTCCAAAAGTGTAGCAATCATGATGGAAAAATGAACTCTCATTGTTTTTGCTACATGCTCTAAACGGGAACGTACAAATCTCCGAAAAATTGGTCTAGAATAGTCGCCAATACGGGTCATCTTCAAAACCGCGCAAATTAAACAAGGAGAGAGGGAGACAGAGCACACACTTGGCTGTGTTTCCGTTCTGTCCTGTTTTTTATTCGGGCAGTTTTTAAGAACGAATTTCATCAACTTACCCGCCCGAATGCTCTTCTGAGCTACAATACGGATATAAAGTGGAACTCCCAACATCACTATGTTTTCTGAGTGTAAATAACAATTCCTCTCTGAATAAATTGTAACGTTGCGGCCAGGTCTCAGTGAGCTTGCGTTTAACCATTGTGAAGCATCGAGCATCGCAAGCGAAACACTGGCAACATATTTGAGTCTGCATCCTCATTGCATGTTGAGTGAATAATTGTGACAGCTGAAACGTTAATCGCTGCTTCGGCATCAACCTTGCTCACTTACTGCCATGAAGGAAAGTTTAAGTATATCCTCTTCATTATGGGTGACAAGACCGACAAACAGTCTCTTTGGTGTCTGGATTACCTAAATGTACGTTTTCCGCATTTTTCCATGGAACACGTTGTCTTCTTGTAGACAATTAACTTAATCTTGATTGTTGTTTTGAGAAAAAATATTTCGGAGGCTAAATATTTCAACTAAATGACGCTGTGGGTGCCGTGTAGGTTGCTTTAAGGTTTGTTCTCGTATACGTCCCACAGAAAGCTTGTCACTGGAGATAAACGTATCTCTAATTTGCTCAGATATTTTCACAGTGGCCACTTTGTGAAAGCAATATTTTCCTGCTCACATTAGTTCCATAATACGGAGATCAACTATCACGAGTGGTCGCTATTCTAACCTTGCCAGGTTAATAAATTTTGATTGAAAAAAACAAAAAACAAAAACAAAACGCATGCAGAAGCGCGCACGCTAATCGTATTTGCATCGGACGAATTCCCACACTATACACCCCGCCGCAATCACTTTGGATCTGGACTGTCGAGACGTTCGCGGAATATTGAGGATCAGTTTAGCGATTCTGGGAGCGTGCATATGCCACACATGGGAAGCATTTTTCACATGACGTTTCTTTCGTCGCTTATGATTCATCTATTCAGCTCAGATCCTTTTTTGCTTCTCTCTCTATCTTTATCGGCAGTCACATGTGTGCGTGGTAGTGCTTCTGTGCGTGGTCGTGCGGAAGTACATAATCTCAAAGCGGCGAGCCTCCTTAGCATCTATTCTCTATAATTTTTTTCTCAACATTGACAACAAGGCAAGCAAGAGTATTCCTGCTTTCCCTTCTTCCTTAGAAACATTCTCAAGAAAAACGAGGAAAATATCTACAGCGGCGTATCGCTGGTCCCGGAAAGCCAGCAGCCAGCTGTGTCCGCACTGCTCCTCCCTAAATGCAGTTGCTCGGACAAATGCATTCACCAGCTCCATACGGGTCCCGATAATGCTTCCTTCTTTCTGCTCGTCCAACTCATCTCGCTCACAAAGCGCTTCCCTCCATACAAAGAGGTCTGATCCTAGCGTGTTTGGACTACAGCCGCGCCGCAGGTGATTGGTTTCCTTTCCTCCAGGCCCGCATGTCTCGAGTGGTCTATCTCCACCCCTTCTTTTCTCGAGGTCTTTGCCTGGTCGCCGATGATCTTGCAAGCGCTCGCACGAGATAAGCAAAAGCCGCTCTGCCCATTTTCCCTCCTGATCTCCCTCTCCGGCTTTGCCGAGGCAGGCAACGCCTGTGCATCGCATACAGATGTGGCCAGCTGGCTGCCACACTCGGTCGTCGGCCCCCGAGTAACGCGCCTTGCACCAGTCAGGCTGAGCGGATGAGGAGAAGCTGAAAGGAACGGAAGAACGACGGGAAACGAGCTTGACGTCTCTGTTCAGTCTGCTAGCATGCCATTTCGACTGAGCCGTTTTTGTGGTCCACGACAAAGCATTTTACCCACATTTTGTTCTCCCGTTGAAGTTTGCTTCGCTGTTAACACAAGGTACATTTTAGAATACATTCTGCGCATGTACTCTTGCTTGCTTGTTTTTTAAAAGGGATCGTAAAATGTGCAATCGTCAGAATGGCTTCTTTTGTTTCATATATAGCTTTTTTACACTGATCTTAACTATCCGCATAGAGAAGAGTTTGAGTTAACAAAAAAATAGGGAAGTTCATGTCACATTGGTTGAAAAGTTAACAGTATTAATAATACCTTTACTGTATGCAAAAAGATTATAGAGTACACTTCACTATGAAGCTGGCTGGGTTCCTTGATCTCCTGGCATCTATAGAAGTTGCACTATATTATGCATATATTTCCGCAGTGAGTGGGGAAATACGACGTGCAGAGGTATGCATGGTAAACTCCACAAACGACGCAGCCACCTTTGCATATTTCTCATAGGGCTTGTGAGTAGCAGGTTTAGAATACATATGCAGGTTTTAACAGTCAAAATAATGTGCCTTCGCAATCAAAATAGCTAAACAAGTGCGAAAAAGCATTTTTATAGGCTCGCAGAAATACATTCTCTCTTCACACTATAATAGCATTGCAATCTGTTAACTTCTAAATCGAGTTTTCCTGTCATTCTTTCGTGGCTGTTTCTGCGGCCCACTGCGGGCCTTTCTGCAAAAAATCAGACATTTCCATTGTTCACTTAACTCGTGCATATATGTTCCTCGGAAGGTGTGTAGAGGAGACCACTAGGCGCAGTAATGATACGTTAGCTTTGTAGTAGTGAATTTTGGCCTGGACACGTCACGGCTGAGGCAAAGCTAACATTGAATCTTTCCTGAATAAATCAAAGCGCAATTCGTTTTTTAAAATGAAAACGAATAAGAAGTTGTCAACTGGTTTAATCTGAGCGGACACTGAGACGCGCCTGTAAGAAGGGATGCGGAGCAATGAAGATAGAAATTAAATTGCACCTACCATTATTTCAAATTTAATTATTTCAAAGCAAACTAATGCCTGTGTTGCACAAGACTGCTGTTAGCTGTATGCAACTGTTTTTCCTGGGCTACATCAAATATTTGTTTTTGTTTTTAACCTTAGCACAAGTTAGCTGGGACACCTTATGCAAAGAAAGCAAAAAGGTTGCTTAACCAGCGTTTTCAGCCCTGCTTCTGTCATAGTCTCTAATTTCCCCTGGGGAGGGAATAAAAGCTCCTGCGTCATCCCTCCCGAGAGACCACTCAAACACGCCGGGCTCCGACATCGTCCAGTGTTCCCTTCGCGTTTATTGCCAACACTCGATGCCTGTTTTGCTGACTCGGATAGCAAGAGTCGGTTTTAATGCGGACGACCTGATTAATAAAAGCATCCCCAGAGGAAACATCGAGCACAACTGAGGAACAAAAAGCATAGCTTGATGGGCGTGCATAACTACGTCACGGAGCGACAGACGAAACCTTCTACGTACTTCCATCTTTTCCTCCTTTTCTCGCTGCCGTCTGCTTGCAGGTCACGTTTGATAAGCACCCAGCTGCGTTCTCTGCCTTTTGTTTTTCCCTTCCCTTTAGGCTAAATTCCTTTCTTTTCCCCACTGCACTCGTGCGTTGCTACAATGTCTTTGCAGTGCGTGCTTTGGGCACCACTGCACACCTTTTCTTTTTTGTCGAGAGTTTTGCTGGAAGTCTGAAAACAATTCGCGGTTACGCGAGGTGGCCTAGTGTACCTGTGCTTGCTGATGTTACGACAGAATTTCTGTGCGGGTTTTGACGGGAAACCTGTTGTGACAACAGAACATTCTGTAGTAACATCAGAAATTTCTGTAGTTACAACAGAAAAGTGCTACAGAACTACAGACAACAGAAATATACTACAGAAAAACTGCAGAACTACAGAAATGTACCACAGGACTACAGAAAAATGTGATGGTGACGACAGAACTACAGGATACTTTGTCGTATTTTTGACAAAGTTCTGTAGTTTTTTTCGACTGGGATGAGTCTGAAATCTATGAAAACAAAAGCGGCGCATTGGCGTAAAACCTTATATCAACATAAAAGAAATGGTGAAGACAATTGTGCGAGCACGTAACTGCGAGACGTGAGCAGCCCTTCCTAGAAGCAGCAGTGCGCAGCGGAAACTTCAGACTCTTCATATACGCATGAGAGACAAACCGTGTTGTCGTAAAGCGCGAAGGAATGTGATAGATAGCGGGAATGTTGTATTACGCCTGGATTTCACTTGAAGTCAGGGTTGGCTAGTTTCAGTCTTTTATTCGCTATTTTAGGCGCGTTTGTATTTTTTATTCAAAGGCCGGGTTCGCTTCGACTCAGCAGTGAGAAGAACTACCGAGTAAAGTGATGTATGCATGCATCGATGAGTGAGTGCCAATATTGCAGCGAACCATCAAAATCATTTATTTGTTCTTTTTCGAAGCCACCGGCATGCGGCCTTATCACTGTGATTCCAGCGAGCAAGTAGTTTCTGTATTCTTTGTTTGTTCACGATCGTTCTCGCGAGACCCCGCTTTATCAGTTTCTTGTATAGCGCAAGATACCTCCCGATGTGCCTCGAAGGTTTCGGCCACTTGCGTGTGTTTCTGCAATGTTCGAGGTTGTGCTAGTCATCATTGGCGGCTTTATCTAGATGTTTCCTCACCGTCTTTAAATCGAACGTTGACGGGCGCAACAGTCATTCTTTGTTCTATGACAGCCGAGCACGATTTTTGCTATCGCCGCCGAATCACCTAGCTTTTTGCGGGTGCAAGTCAGGCTAATAACGAGTTTCTTCAGCGCAATCCAAGACTCTCCATTTGTGTCATCTGCCTTGTCACCACCACGTGACAAAGTGGTAAGTAATACTATAGAGCGCTACTATACAGCTATGTTTTGAAGTTCGGTATCGTAATTACTCCGCCTACGCTATTTTAGAGGTCACAATTAAAAAGGCACCACATCACTTTTACTTCATATCTCCCGACTATATCTCTGCTAGTCGTTTGTGTCTCGTTTATAACTTATTTTGGGAGTCTAATTTTTTTGTCTGTCGCACTATTTGCTTAAAGATGTACGGTCGGTTCGATGCGAAAGCTCTTGTGCCCAATAAATCGACATTTCGGGGTTGTCAGAGAACACGAGGCAGGAGCTAGTATCAGGGGGGTGCAGCCATACAATGCTACAAGTAAGCGCAATTTGGCAATGCAATATATGAATGGCAATTCCTGGCATGTATGCAACATTAGGGAAACAAAACTGGAGTTTTCTCCGCGACGCCAGCGCTCGATTTCTGATAGAGCTGAGAGAAGCGGTAAAACCTACGCGCAGCCGCTGCCGCGCAGCGCACGGCCGTCTGTGGAGCCTACGCAGCCCGCCCGCGCGGGAGCGCGTGCAAGCTGCCGCCGCACGTGCACACGGAGCTGGAGGAGAATGATGAGCAGGGGGAACTGTCTCGAGACATGCAAAGCCGACGTTTTTCGCCAGTGGGGTTTCTCATCTTTGCTTATTTCGGTTCCCCGGATGACAAAGTTGCTGGTTGGAAACGTGTTTTTATCGGTGCTTTTGAATGTGAGAAATTATGATTAATTGATAGACTTTCGTAACTTCGATCCGTTTCAGGTCCTGAAGAATAATGGCCGCGACTATTGTTTTTAAAGAGCGCTTGTTGGCAGACTCTGAGACATAGAAAAAAGAAAGCTCAACGCGAATTCACTACTGTAATGCGAGAGGCAAGCGACAAGTATTTTGAAGGACCCTAGGGGGCACATCTTGTGTTGTCAAGGTGTGGGAGAGTAAAGAAAAATCTGGAAGCCCCAATGTCTCTGTCCATGCTCTTTAGATAATGAAGGGGGCAGCCTTCTCGTGAAGAATCATTGATACGCGTGTACATAGCGACGAGTGCTCCGGGCGCCGGCTGGGGAGCTCCCCTTCTCTTTATGACTGCTCACTCGAAAGGAGCACATTCAACTCTTTCGGAACAGATGTTTCAGGCAACCCCCGCAACAATGTCAACGAAAGTAAATGTTTCCACACATAATGACCCATTCGTTCAGCACGTTGAAGACTATAACCCTTACAAGAAAGCCTAATGAGTTTCTGATTAAATGTTGGTTACATTCCTCATCATGCACATTAACATTTCAATACATTTTCTTGATGCATTCTTGATGAATTTCATAAGAAAGTTATACACCGTGTTTGGTCAAATATTTAGGGGAATCCCCCAAAGTGGAGTAGATTTGTAATAAGGGAGTAATTACTCATTGCATCCACCCAAGCGCAGCCATACGGCTACAAAGGAAAGCTATACAGCTTTCTCATAAACATCGCAGTTAAAAAAAAGTTCGTCCTGATCCGGGAATCGAACCCGGCACCACCGCCTTTCCGGGGCAGTCGCTCTACCGACTGAGCTAACCAGGACGGTCAGCAGATCAGATGGTAGGGCGAGAGCGAATTGATCTATAACTGTATAGCTTTCCTTTGTAGCCGTATGGCTGCGCTTGGGTGGATGCAATGAGTAATTACTTCCTTATTACACCGTGTTTGCGATGCACTCTTAGTGCATGAATTTTTTTTTGAACTGTTAATGCATGAGTGGCTATTATCATAATGTGTATTGTTTGATGTGTTTCTAATGTCCCCAGAGATTCCAGTGCGCACCCTCGTGTAGTGGACTGTTATGGCCACTGACACTGGAATTACCCCAGAAGGCTTTGAAGTAATTCGATTTTCAGATCGTCACTTGGAGATGAAGTCAAAACTTCACATTTTATTTAATTTTGCATGCAACCATTGATGACAGGCTGCTCATTTTTTGCACCACAGTGGTGTTAAAATTGCCACAAGTGTAACCTGAAAATAGAGAAGAGGCATTTAATTAAATTAGTGTCACATAGATGGCATTTACTGCTCACATGCTCACATGCGCAAGATCCTACCGGCGACATGGTGCCTGTTTACGGCGCGGGATGGACGTATTGCCTACAAAAGCACAAAGCATATCGCCTTGCACTTTGGTTAATGTCGACAGTGGTCAGAGGAAGTTCGCTGC
The DNA here is from genome assembly GCF_055883805.1 of Amblyomma maculatum. Lineage (NCBI taxonomy): Eukaryota > Metazoa > Arthropoda > Arachnida > Ixodida > Ixodidae > Amblyomma > Amblyomma maculatum. The sequence continues at coordinate 66,403,507 of NC_139347.1, read as the reverse complement.
GGCGGCGCTGCCGTTCGATATCAATAACCTATCTACATTTAACGATGAGGGGTTTTTAATGACCTGGGTCACTAACGAGAAGCCGAGGCTTGCCTTTTTTGTGGCAGTTCTCCACGAGACGAACAGCGAGAAAATGCCTGACGACTTTTCATACAGACGGGAACATCTCTCCACGAAAACTTTATCTTCTTAGTTCTATTGCTACTCTGTGCCATCCCTAGTTCAGTTATCTCCTCCAGCGAGTGCACAAATTTATGCTCCAGAAGCAGGATCGTATATGAGAATAGAACGATTGACATGTCTGTTTTAGGCCGACTCCGTTCCGCGATGACCACTGCTGTACCGCCATGGACAAACAGTGGTGCAAGATACGAGGGTACGATGTACTTTAACAAAACGGGCCTGCAACCACCCCGTTACCGTTTACCATATAAGTACAAAAAAGCGCTCCAAAATTCATTCATTGTAGTTTTTTTTTCTTCCCCTTTCTTCGAACGCGACGGCGGCCAGAACCCGACAGCAGGAGGAGAGCAATAACCACGCGTGCGCACATAAAAACACGCTCGAATGCAGCGCGGAGCAGAAGACATCATGCATTTCAATGTAGCTCAGAGTAGATAACGCGGCTGTGTTGCGCGGCAGTTTTGCCAATTCCCGATGGAGGGCGCTGGCGCAGAGCGGTGAGCGCCCCTTGGCCCGGGCTATCTCCTCTATCGTAGCACATCTGAATTTCCGCTTGGAATTATCTTGGCAGAATTTAAAGACTAATAAATATAGTTGAGCGCGGCTGTTTGGCTAGGCCCTGCCCACAATTGGGCTAAGGTATCTTGACTCTGTCTTGGCCTACTCCCAAAAAGGGCGAACTTTAAATGTAGATGGACAGTTGAGATTTGGACGCTTTCACACGATACTACATTAGCTTTGTGCAGTTAAAAGTTTTTTATCAATTCGATCCACTAAATCTGACTGAAGAGCTGAGACCTCACGCCGTATAAAATTAATTTCATGAGATTCCTTTGAGCTATTGCGTCTGGTTATTGTAGACTCTTTCTTCCTTACATCTGGTTGGTTCTTTTCTGCGCACAGAGGTTTGAGATGAAGCCTGTACGGTAACGTAGCGGGCCATGAGAGCAGCCTGTGTCATACAAAGTAAGTATGTTTGAGATGGAGCTCGGTTGACCCACATTGCTGCCTTTTGCTTCTATAGGACACTTTTCAAGCGGATTGCTTGTAAATTCTCGTTTTTCTTCTGTTCTAACGTCCTCTGTCCTACGCTTTCACCCGGTACAAGACACTGCAGAGAGGATCTCAATGTCAGGACATTACGTATAGAGGCCGTGTCGGCTGCGTCACGCAAGAGAGCACCGCAGGAGGGAGCATTGTGCTCCCAAGAATTCTACGGAGGTGTCATTAAAGTGAACGACGGGACTACTTTTTCTTTTTATATTTACTTTTTGGCACTCCATCTCTTTCCCTTCGTATTTCTATTCGGTTATTTACTAACATAGTGGAATTTCCAGTTATCTTTGACTTTTTCCTGGCATCAATGTGAGAGGGTGCTATGGGCGAGTCGCATTTGTTGCGAGCACTCCATTTGTTGCGAAATTCTAAGCTTTGTGCTGGCTCCTCTGTCTTCGCTTTTTAGTTCAGCAGTACATGCCGGGAGCAGCTTTGCACGCTCCTATTTAACAGCTGGCAAACACTCCTTATACATCCAAAATGTATAACAAGTACGTTTTTAATATTTCAGTTTGTAAAAAATAATAATGTAAAGGCGGCTCTTGAGTAAACTGCGTAGGTATCATATTCTGCTATTGAACACAAAGAAAACACCATGTCGCAGTGGTCGCAATTATCTCGCTTATTGGTACTACGTTGTACGTTGGTAGGATCTGAGCTGTCGAGAATACAACAGACTCACCGTTACGGCTGTTGTTGGATCTGCCAGTGGAATTTTCGTGCGCAGCTGGGTGTGCTCAGACTTCATTGTGTAGGACTCGAACAAATATAGTTTTTTTTTTTTTTTACATTGACATTCGGCCGCTATACTTCACGCATGATATCTTGCCCTTTCCTGCTTCCAATATTTCCCCCAACTTACCACCTCACCTCTCCTTCTCTGATAGCATTACTTCGTCCCTCGTGAAACTAGTGGAAGAATTTTCGCTGTGTGCTCATATTCTGCAAAATATTTCAGGTTCGGCATGCTTAAGTTTTTCATGCTTGCGGACCTTTTAAGACCAGTGACGTGCTTGTCAAAATTAGTTTTTGAACTCTGCATAACCGTTTTTGTTCCTTCGTGCAGAGCGGTTGTCCGAGACGAAGTTTAAATTTCGCTAATAAAACAAACTTCTTTTTACGAACTGCATGTGCTAATATTACAAGAGAACATAAAATTTAAATATACAAAACTAAAAACGTTTTGTAATTAGAGAGCAACGACAATGTGTAGGTCATAATGACATAGACGCATAAGAGTGATCACATGTAGCCGCATTGGACAAAGGATCTACATCTGATCCCTTTATATTGTGTGAAGGATTCTAATACATTGACTTGGTAAGCATTATCTGTGCTATTGGCGAAAATATTGCCGTGTGTTCATACGGGATTGCCAAGTGAAGCCTCAGACAGCTGCGGCGATATACGTTCGCGAGGGGAAAACTGCATTTACAGTGACGGGCTGCCTTACGCAGCGATACCTGACCTATAAACAATTGAGAGGCAAACTGCGGATATATGGAATCGGAGCTGAAGGACAGGGCGCGTCTTAGGAGAGTCACAAAAAATGGCAGCCGAGGAATCTTCATGCATGCGCTAGACGTTACTAAAAAAATGTCCATTGCACTAAGCTTTCAATGTAATAAAAAGCTAGCAAGTGCCAGAATTTTGCATACTTCTCAGGCCTTGTCAGGTCCATAGGATCCAACGAGACCCCTTGTAGGTCTGTGATGACAATCTCATTGTCATGAGTGGAAGAATAGTTTATGATCACGAATGAATGAAAGAAGGATCAGAAAAACTACCATCCTAAATGTCCTGTTTCCTGCTATTGTGCGTAGAGTAGGGGCTGCGAATAAAAATGGTTATCCTGACTAGCGCTGGTTATAGAAGAGAGTTGGAGTTTAAAGTAACCTCATCAGGACTGCCCCTATTGATGACAATGAGTCAAACCTTGTGTTGTGCAAGAAACAAGGTAGGACACGAACTGCATGGAGACCTTTCCATCCCTCTCCCGATGTGTCTCTCAGTAAAACTTCTTTGAAAATAGCCTGTGCAAAATAGGCACCAAAGAAGAGATGAACACGTGTCTTTTGCAGGCCTTACAGGACCCGCCACAAGTATATATTATCAACGGCATCAATGGCGCGGCCAGACCGGAAGCTCGAGGAGGGCTCACTGAGGAGGGCTTAAATGTACTCAGATTTACCTTGCTTGGCGATTTGCACGCGATATGGAGAGCGTCGTAGTTGTATCTAGGAGTACCTGACTGAGCCCTGTCTCTTACTGTGGCGTCCACAAAACCGTAAAGGAGACTTCAGTACTTGAGACCGGTGCTAGTGATCGGAGGTCATTGCTCATCAGGCCGCTCTTTGCGAATCAGTCGGCATTCTCGTTTTCTTTCAGCTCGGGCTATGTTGAGATTCAGAGGAAAAACAAGTATTACACTGACGATTTTCTGGAGCAGATGGATGTAGCTCAGTGATGTTCAAAGCCAAATACTAGTAGATTTACTTTTAAAAAATTCTAGTTTTAAGCCGCGTGCTTAAGAACGGAATTACGCAACACACTCGATGACGGGTTATATAAAAGACGCGAACGGCTTGACGCATTCCAACAATTTGAGTAGCATTTTAAGTCGTTTTGTGTTCTACCATGTAGCGAGGGTTTCCAATCCTGAATACGGTCATACGATCGCAAGCATTTTTAGGAATCGAGATCTTCCGGTGAAGAGACGATAGGGACCATTAAAGGAGGAAGTAAATGAGGCGAGATAACACTTCCAGGAGTAAAGACCGGGCGAATCAGTGGGAAAGAAGTACGGAATAAAATACTAACCCTGGAGAAGGTACTTGAATTACAAGATAGGAAATGGGGCAACCTGTAATAGTGCGGTCTTTTCACTTGTCAATAAAGAAAAGCGGGCCCGCCAAATAAAATGCAGAATAAGAGCTGCGAGAAAAGATCCAATCTTTAGAAAAGAGAGAAAGACCAGCAGCAGTGTGGGAGAAAGATCAGATCAGGAAGGCGCCTAAACTATATGGAAAAAAAAGAAGGTGGATTACAGACACCCTCTGCATTCAGCCGTCCGTGTGGGATTGAAAAAGGAATAACAGTCTTAGTATGTAATGACCAAGCAAAGCTCTAAAAAAAAAAAAAAACCACAGAAAGACGAGAAATCTGCGTTGTATTGAGTAAAAACGTAAAAGATGATTGAATAAAGCAGTGCAGCGAAAGGAACGAATAAGCTCGGAATGGAGTAGAGAGCACGCGAGGGGGAAATTGTGTGGAGGCGGCAAAATGGCTCGCAAATCCAATGTTCACCGAATCTATACGAGAACTAAAGAAAATAAATATCTGCAGAGTATAGCGCAATCAAGCAAAAGGAAGCCAGCCAATGTGCTGGCTGCGGAGCTCCAGAGATACCGTGCGCTGGGAAGAGGAGACCGAAGCTGTGAGAAGTACAGCCGCGTGAACGCGAAAGCCAGCGGAAACCATTACGCTCGGAGAATACGCGTCGCCCGCCACAATGCAATTGCAGTGTCGGTAGCTGGAGTGGCGGTTCGTGGTTGTCATTGCTTTCTTAAATCTTCTTTCGTGTTTCAAATGTATGTATCGCACATTCGAAACCAGAAGTCATGCTTCAAGGCATGCAAACTTATCTTGCATGCACGAAAATTGCTTTGCGTTATCATATTAGATGCTTCATTGCAGCAATATTCGGCATTAGAAAATCATTGCATTCAGCCTGCTCTATCCGCAGTGAACACTTTTATTTAGATGCCCATTTTTTTTTATGTTTAGTGTCACTAATTCCAAAAAATTTTCGATCAGTGAATTTTCTCAACGGAAAGTTGCTTATGCATATCGCTAGTTTCCACCATAGGAGTCAAGTTTTCAGCGTGGATCTGCCGTCGATGATGGAAGCTTTCTGCAATTTATTGGCAAACATTAACCAGTTGGTTGCACATGGCAATAGAAGCTACTTGATGTGAACTCAAGAAAATTTTGCTTCCCAGAACCCATAACATTTACCGGCAGGTATGAGCGAAATACAGCTCAGAACGAAAAAGCAAAGCTAAAATGCTATCATATAGTGTTGTCATGTCACTACAGACAGGGAACCAACAACTTTGCATGCATTTTCAAAGCTTATAAACCACTTTTTGTATCTCCAATGATCTCTTGATATTTGTTACCAATATATAAGGTCTCTATCATAAAAAGGATTAAAAAGCTCTTTTTTCTACGCTTCTGCCCAGTGAACCATTCCCGCCATTTTTTTTATAACAGTTGCAGTTAGCCACGTTATACAACTGCCTTACTACTAAGAGTGGCTTTTAAGAAAATCTGGATTTCTATGTTGTTGATGTCATGCTGCGCACACACAAGACAAATAATAAAATTATGACAGCTTGCCGTGAGCTTGTTCTGTTCTCTACAGTTACCGTTGACGATGATGCATGTAACATGAGAACCGCATAGAGGCTCCACGTCGTGCAGTCAGGCTCTGAGAGCGTAGCGAAAAAATCATACGTAAACCAGGCGGAACAGTGGCTCAGCATTCGAGGGAAGTAGGTATTGCTTTACAGCAGGCGTATATATGCTTCCATGTCTCTATTTTGTGTTCACAGGGACGGCAGGGTCACTATTGTGATGCGAAAACTTCGCTACGCCATGTAACGCTAAAGTTTGCCGTGAAGAGCCGGAGCCGCTACAGCGCATGCACCGAACAATAGGTGCCCCGCGCGTGACGTCATAGTTGCGCCGCCGCCGCTGCCGACTCCGCAGCCTCGCTTCGCGCGTTCCGTATACGCAGTAACTACAGATGCGAAGTGCGCAACGTCAGAGTTGCGCTGCTGCGGACTTCACAGGCTCGCCACGGTTTCCAGCAGCTTCAGAGATGCCCAAAACCATTGCAGTCTTAGCTAGCGCAGTAGTATACGGGGTATCGCTGTATATGTCTTACCTAAATGGGCGACAAACACAAGATTAACAAGCTGTGACAATAAAGAGCTTTACTACATGTAACCATGCGTACAAGCTTTCGTGGCACACTAAGTTTAACCGGAGCTAAACGACAGAATTTTTTTTAGATATCCGTAGATGTCGCGTGCTGTAGAGTTTTGCATCGTACCAAAATTCTCGTTATTTTAATTTTTACACCTTGCGTCCGCCCATAACGCGTGACATCCCATTGAAAAACCGAGTGATGCCTAGAAAATGCTTCTTGGGAACGTATAGTTTTCGATTTGTTATGAAAATTTACTGAGCTTTAGGATGTCTCAATATGCCCCAGTAATCAACTGTGTCATATTGGAATATCCAGGTACGTTCCCGAAAATAAGTGTTGATCGGAGTACGGTCACTTTCATAGGTGTCGATGCGCACTTCCCTTGCGCTCTGAACCACAAATTCACTCTTGAATACATCCAACTCCGGCGCTCTGCCACTTACGTGAGTGTTACAAAGACAATGCATGCTAAACCGCGTGGATAAGTGCGTGCTGGGTCAAATGTAACTTCAAGAGAGATCTTGTTTTTTGAAGAAATTTTATTCCAGATTCTTTCGTTGCCATTTATATCTACTGGAAGAGAAATAACAGACTATCGATCACAGCGGTGAAGCTAGAGTGCCCTATTCATTTTTTACGCACATCTAAAGCGATATCGCGCTGACTCGCTGAATTTCACTGGCACCATTTGGCCAGTACACACAAAGACAACGCTACTGCGTTCAGTGCGCCTAGTTCTGAGAGCGGTGCAGTTTTCATGGTTACCTATTTATCGTAACCATGGCTTCTATAATCGCGGCAGAGGCCCTCTTATAAAAGGAATTGTCAGAGATGCGCGTGCTGAGGTTCATACAAAATAGAAATAGTGCTGCACAGTTCATACTACCTAAGGGCAAAGCAAAGTAAATTTGGAAATGTGCGCAATCGATGATTCTGTCTACTGGAGTGAGTGAGAGGGCGGTAATCTCCTAATACTTCGCGCTCCACAAATTAGAGTCAAGGCTTGATGTACGTGGCGGACGCCGTCTCTAAGACACACGCAGGGTTCACCTTTTAACCACTGCCCTGAAAGACACTTCCTTTCAGTTGAAAAATCTTCGATTTGGGTATTCTGCTGTTGCAATGAGACGCCAAGAAAAAGAGCAACTGAGAGTAAAGCGATCGCGAAGGGCGAGGGGAGAGGGCATCTGCGTCCATCACGCGATCCACTGCTGTCGAATAATGGGCGTGACGCGTCTGAAGCACGCCAGGCACCTCGGGGTACAAACGCTGATATTCAGCTGATTAGCTGCAGCCAGAGCGATCGATGACTACCAGGTCACGTCTCTGCTTTCACTCATCGATTTTCTTTCCTACAAGCCCCTTCAATCAACTTGCGCACGGCACGTTCAGTGGTGGGGTATAGGAGGAAACCTACACGTGACGTTAGGCCGTCATGGCCGCAGAAGAAACACTACGAGGTCTAATAATAGGCCATAATATTGTGTGTGTGTGTGTGTGCGTGTGTGCGTGTGTGCGTGTGTGTGTGTGTGTGTGTGTGCGTGTGCGTGTGCGTGTGCGTGTGCGTGCGCGTGTGCGTGTGCGTGCGCGTGCGTGTGTGTGTGTGTGTGTGTGTGTGTGTGTGTGTGTGTGTGTGTGTGTGTGTGTGTGTGTGTGTGTGTGTGTGTGTGTGTGTGTGTGTGTGTGTGTGTGTGTGTGTGTGTGTGTGTGTGTGTGTGTGTGTGTGTGTGTGTGTGTGTGTGTGTGTGTGTGTGTGTGTGTGTGTGTGTGTGTGACGGCTCACCTACAGCGAGGTTTTCAACTGTGTCGCTTGCTCATTCACACAATGTGGGTGTACACAACGATATACTACGCGTGTGTGAAACAATGGGTAAACAACTGAGGCTCCAATTAAGGAAGTAGTGTCAGTTGAAGGGTGGTTATGTGGGAAAATAGACTCTAACTGCGCGTCAACAGAAGCTAGTCTGTCTCATAATTTCCTTGATCACGTCGCAGAACTGAACTGCCATGGGCGCTGAGCTCAAATTTCACAATTCTCAGTGCTCAGCAGCACGTAATCGTCACCCAATTTCATCACCTGAGAGAGGCTTCAGATGTGCTTATTTTGAGGCCATTTTCACGACAGCTTTCTTTTTGCTAATTTCTGGACATAAAGATATGTATCAAGTGGTGCATCCCTTATAACAAGACTGTAGTAGGCTGAATGCACCAAACGATTAATCTGAGCAATCAGGAGGTTCTTCCTTTTAAAAGCTTTGCCCTCAGCTATCTTTATCGTCAGCTGTCGTTACAAGAAGCTCGCAAGAGCTTCTGTTACACGAACAGCACGGCCAATTTGATATTAATGAATCTGATGACGTGCAACCGAAGTGAAATGGCTTCCTTCAATGCTTTTGATTATAGCTGTCGTCGCCTTTCACGGTGCCGTACACCTTGCTGCATTATCCAAGAACAGATGCCTTGCCACTTTTCATTCGGTGAAGCTATTACAGAGATCGTAAAAAGAAGCTGAGATCGCTGTTCAGCCGGCGATTACGTCTAAGCCAGAGGCAGCTTCTGAACCAACCGCTGAACTTCTTTTAGCTTGCGTACAGAAGCGTCGAATATTTAGCGAAATAAAACATGGATTTTTTTTTTCTGTCGCTTATTTCATAAAAAAAAAAGTGAAGATGAGGACCCGACTACGCTTACAAAACAACAATGTACACTGAGGCTAACTTTTCAAGCTTCGGCCTGATCAATTATCAATTTCGTGCACCTTTCTCACAGTGCTGATATTTTCGTGGCCGAGTTACAATTATGAACTGCTTAGAAAATTAGGTACCATACCTTTATCGCCTCTTTTCTAAACTCACGACATCTACAATAAAAAGAGCTCCGTAATTTTTTTTTTTGAACTCATTGACATTACAGGCTCAGCTCTGCGACCCACTGACGCAGGGACGCATGGATGCTCCGCAATTAGCAAGTGAAATAAGCCGTTGATCAGTTCAGTTCAGTTCAGGCGTTCAGTCGTGTCCGACTCTTCGTGACCCTATGGACCACGTCACGCCACGCTTTCCGGTCTCTCACTATCTTCTTAACATCACATAGCTTCATCTGCAATGCCTCGAGAATGCCATCTAACCATCGCGTTCGCTGCCTACCCCTTCTCCGGCGACCCTCAACCTTTCCCAACATCAAATCTTTCTCCAGCGACTCCTCTCTTCTCATCAGATGACCAAAGTAGCTGAGCTTTAACTTTAGAATTTGACCCTCCAATGAGCAGTCAGGGTTTATGGTCGACAATATCGACTGATTTGATCTTCTGGCAGTCCAAGGAACTCTTAAGAGTCTTCGCCAGCACCACAATTCAAACGCGTCAATTCTTCGGCGGTCAGCCTTTTTCACAGTCCAACTCTCGCATCCATACAAAGCCGTTGATACCACACTTTTAATTCATCTCTCGGCCTTTCTTTGTTGAAAAACCTAGCCTTCAATGAATGCAGCTCGTTCAACGTTAGAGTGGCGTCATCTATGGATGCAGAACACTTTTGTAACGAGAGCTAGATTGGCCACACTCTCGCCATTTCGCCTTGCCTGTCCGTGCCTGTCCGGTACCTAAAGAAGAAGAAGAAGAAGAAGTACTAGAAGTAGAAGAAGAAGAAAAAGAAGTACTAGAAGAAAAAGAAGAAGAAGAAGAAGAAGAAGAAGAAAACTCGGTAGTTGTAGAAGCGTCAATTTTTCTACCCGTTTCTCCTGGCCTGATCCAGAACTTTGTGATCCCCCGATACAAAGGGGAATGGCCGCATCAGCATCAGCATCAGAGGCCAACGAAACCAGCCAGTTGCTATGACAGAAGGTTCGTTCGAACGTTGTGACGGTGGTGAGAGAGCGACGTAGAGACGAAGTAGTCAGTGCAGGGGAGTAACATGCGTTTCAGTCTCTGTTTTATTGGACAGTGTACATATTCCCACATTTCCCAGGCGGGGTGGTGTAGTGGTTAGGGCACCCAGGCGTCCTAACTACTGGGGCCTCGGCCGCTTTTCGTTGGAGGCGAAAAGCAGGGCGCCCGTGTTCTGTGCAACGTCAGTGCACGTTAAAGAACCATAGGTGGTTAAAACTTCCGGAGCCTTTTACTAAGGCGTCTCTCACAGCCTGAGCCGCTTTGGGATGTTAAACCTCATAAACTAAACCAAACTATATTCACACATTTTACACGGCAGAATGCAAATTTCAGGCATAACGCAATGTGATGTAAACTCGCGATTACAATATGCTGCTAAAACGCGCATTGAGATGTTGCTGAGTGGTTAGACAGGTTCTGTACGTCAAGCGGAGTTTCATTTAGTTTTTAAACAAGATGCCGCAAGCTCTTGGTGTACGGCCAATGGACGGATTATGCTAGAACCGTTAAGTTGATGCATATTTGCCGTTTCTTTTTTAGAATGCTGATTTGACGAAAAATATGCGCTCCAAATTATTAATCCCATGCGCATTGTTTGGCTTTATGCACTTTACATGGCAGATGTTGCACATAGCTTGAACTGGGAATTCAAAAACAAAAACTGAGAACCACGAGCTGAATGGGATAAAATTTTTATCACTTGCAAATTATTAATCACAATCCAGTGTTCCTAAGTGTAGTTTTCTGTATTGATGTTTATTCAAACATAACTAATATGAGTCATGCAAAATTATTAGCGTTAACTGGGTCAGATGCGTTTCCTTCTGTTGTAGACGGCGGTTGGGGAGTGGACGGGGAGGGGGGGGGGGGGTTATTCAGACACAACCGACCCTATATTTTTCGGCAAGTACTACTTTGTCGTATACAGTACAGTACAATTACATAAAAATGTAAGAGCGCACAGCCACTGTTTAACAGTGACGTAAGTATATTATATACAAATGTATTGTCATAAAGAACTGCTGTAACATGGATATCAAGTGTTGCGAAGTAAATCTTTTTACAGAATGGGAGGGAAGGCGCGAGCCTAGGTTCTTCCCAGCCATTTCTAGAGGTGCGTTGTCTTTCATGAAGCCCGAGCGATTTACTCTCGGCGCGCTCACTTTTCATCGCCGCTGTTGGCACTCGTGGCTCTCACTGCACCGATTGCGTCACACACTCATTTTTCCCGCCTCACCGATGCCTTCGCTCTGGCGACTGGCAGGTCGCTATCGGCCCCTGGCTTCTGATGCGGGTAGTGGCCACATATCTCTCTGGACTGCCTTTGGCCGCCTCACATCATAGATGGCGTGCTTCGCTGGCATCATGAAATAAAGATGAGCAAGCTAGCGTATCTCTGTCGCTCTCTTCGCGCTCCTTCCGGCCCGATCTCCCTCCATCTGACCTTTTTCCGCTCTTCTCCACGGATTTCATCCCACTCATGCCTGGGCAGGGACTTCCTTTTTCATAATATCTTTCACTTTATGCTTCTATGCTTGTTCGGGGAGAAAACCGAAATGGGTGTCTAGTGACAGCTGCGGCCCACCGCTTGCATTCGGTGTTTCCATGTAGGCGGTGACAAACGGCTACCGCAAGCACCTTCCACTACAGACAGCTCAGCTTCTACCACACGGTTCGACTTCCAGAGCCGTAGTGCCTTTATCGGCGGCGGCCGCTCACTTTCGCGGGCCTTTCTAGAGCCTATGCAACGTTTACCTTAACCGTAGGCTTTCCGAAACGTCTTAAAATGAAGCCTGTTTTGAACCTTCAACGTCTTTGGTATTTTAATTCAGAAAGTTCTGATTGTTTCAGCACTTTCTTTTGTTTCTATACTCAAGCATTTATGGAGGTAGAGTTTCACTGCAGAATCGAACGCAAATGAAACCATTGCCGAAGAATAATGTATTTGCATCTTTTTTAGTCTTCGCTAAAATATCTCGGTCGTAGGTAGCTATGAACTTTCAAGCTACTTTAAATAGCGGAGCCCCTGAATAGGCGCCCTTTATGGTCGCCTGCCGCTTTCAACCGGCTCTTTCATTGGCCTTGCCGAATGTCGTCTTCTTACATTCGTATTACATGTCCCCGTATATTTCGCGCGCGCTACAACACCTCTCTCTCTTTCTTTCAGACTGTGAAATAAGCTTTGCGAATAGGTAACTGCTTATTGTAGGTGATACAGCGCTCCTTTGAGTTAGATGTTTGGTATTTCTTCTGCTTCAGTTGTTACCATCCAGAGTGAAATATTAACAAAGCTTGTTTGTTTATTTTTACTGCGTAATACTCTTCATTCGCCAGAAAACTGATAACGATAGAGTTCTAATCACTTTGCGCACGACAGGCTTTGCTGCTTATGGGCGATAAAACCCAACACAGCAGTGTACTTATTGTGAAAGAAAGTAAAAGCAATAGTATTTACGTGATACAAGAAGCAATACAGACGCATCTTTATGACGCTTTTTCTTATACATCTGCAGGCAGCGGTTTTCTACAATTTACAATGTTGTGTGCATCAAAATCAAAATTGTGGTTTCGTTGCTACGACACTACGAAGGGGTGTAAAAGGTGCACTCGAGCTTACGGAAAACTTCGGCTGCAAAAGTGCAAAAGAAGATGTGCTTTTCCACTCGAGGATATCAACGCACGTGTGTATCCCACGTTACGATGCAATAGCACCTATGTCTCTGCTGAGAGCAGAATTTGGGAATGAGTTTTGAATTTTAGATGATTCCACCGAGGCTGCTTTAGAGAGAAAGTGCGCAGGAGCTTTTTCTGCTTTTACATAAGCAACAGGAAGCAGGTAACGCGTATCCTCGGCGGATAGTGTTTATTAGTTGCTTCGCTTTTTTATTATTTCTTTAGCGCCATCTCTACTTGCTCGCGGGGGATTGAAAGTGTTTGCAATCAATTCTCGTTAACTCTGGGCGAAGTAACCGCGTGTGGTCGCTTTTGCCTAGTCTCACGTGAAATGAGGTCGCTGGCGGTGTTAGAGAAAAACCAGAGTCCATTTTCTGTGCAATAAACGTGGAGATTCCAGCAGCAGACACCTGTGGAGTGGCCGAGCACGATCTTTGCGCTCATCTCGCTCAACGCGCTGAAACTCTTCAGCCGTTAAATTATCCCCCTGGTTTTTTGTTCTTTCAGGCTAACCGTGATTGATGACGTAAACACCAGATAATATAGGATATGTTTGCATGACAATATACTCTGTAGGAATTATATTGGCCTCTAAAATAAAGGCTTTTTTCATGAAATGTATAATTTTCCGGAGGTTGTTCTAGACACCGCTAGAAACACGCCGCAGAATTAGGATTGTTTTCGATTTATCTTTTTCTCTTTAACAGTCATCTAGCCGTTGTCCCAAAGAACAGCGTGAAACGAGTAATGACATAACACTTGCACAAGCTATCTCTAAGAAAGTTTTTGGGACGAAGGGAAGAATCGAGATGAATAATGATAGCAGGAAACCGTTGCTGATCGATTGCTGCTTCCTGCAGCAGCTCCTCCCCATGTAAAACAAATGAAATGAAACATCTAGAAGTAGCCACGCTCTAGTGCTCTTTTTTAAGCGTCGGCTGGTTCAGACTTGTCTCTTGACATGCTTAAAAGAAGTAACATTGCTTTAGCCTTTTTTTTTCTTCACGGTTCTCCTGTATTCTCTCCACTCCATGCTCTCTTTCCACTTCGTGCGCAATCCAGAAGCCAGCGTTATTGGCCGAATCAATCAAACCATGAACGGTTGCATCTCAGTTACAGACGCGTGTCCAACTGTGCTGTACTGTGATGAGCAGACGCTCTGGCCGGGATTGAGCTATCCCTCAAACTGCACGATGGTACGTCACTCGCTGCCTATGCTCTCGAGAGTAGGTTTCAGCTGCTTCCATTTGTCTTCCGCGTTTCCTCTTAACCTTGTGTTCGGCTTTGGCTCTTGCTTGCCAAGGAACAGCTGTATGCGGGTGGTTTCGCGGCGCGTATATGGCTCTGTCATTCTTGTTGTCCGTGTCGCATAGGTAGTTTTATGTTTGAAGTCCTGGGTATTTGGAGGACGACGCACTTAAGTTATTGTAAATTCACTTTGATGCTAGCGTACAAGGTGATTTTCATTTCGTTTCTCTGCTGCCACCATGTATGCCCGAGGCTTAAGCATAGAAAACGTAAGACCTTTCCCAGAAATGAGGAAGAAGTATTAGGTTACCTTAAAGAATAATGCTTAATAAACAGAGTGAAATCAAAAGTTTGACGGAGATATAAAAACGACAAAAACCAAGCGACTGAGTGACAAATGCAGAAAGGACAAACTCTGCGCGCGCTTACACAATTCTTAAGGAAACTTCTGTGAGCCGCTATTCCTGATAAATTTGTGCGTTAGAGTCCCCAAAATATACATTCGTTCAGTAAAAAACACTGCGGTTCATTGTGGACGACTGAAGAGCGACGTTGCGTCAATGAAAACAGGATGTGTTAGATTGCTCACAAGTGGCTGAACGTCTGCCTGCCATGTTGAGCTATAGTGTTCACTGCTAAAGTTTTCGATGTGCGCTAGTGTTATTTTTTATTTCACATGTGAAATTTATATTGGAATTGTAACTTTTTTCACCATTTCGCGGACGTTTACAAATGCTCATAGTCAGGTACTGCTAGTACTCTACATAGTTTAGCAACGATAGTTGGTTCTACGTCCCTCTGGGTAGTTTACCCCGCCGGGGTAGCGCTGTGGTTACGGCGCTCGACTACTGTTTCCAAGGGCGTGGGATCAAATCCCGCCCTCGGCGGCCGCTTTTTGATAGAGACGAAAAGCAAGAAGCCCGTGGCTGTGCGATGTCAGTGCACGTTAAAGAACCCCAGGTGGTCGAGATTTCCGTAGCCCTCCACTACGGCGTCTCTCATAGCCTGAGTCGCTATGGGACTTTAAACCCCACAAACCAAACCAACCAGTTGGTCCTACAGTTGCTGCTTGTTATCTGTGACTTTCGTTTCTCCGCTCCCTTCATGAAATTCAGAGCTCTGATAAGGTTTTTGGGCAGCGCAGGTGGCACAACTTTAGCTTCAATATTTCGTCCCAAAAGTAGTACCAGGCTTACGCGCTCGTGCACGTTCCAAACAGTCTCTCAACGGTTATAGTAAAGAACCTTCTGTGTCCTAGCTCTTAAACAGAAAGGGAGCGTGAAGAGCAAATCGGGACTAAACACGTTCCAAACCTGAAGCAGCATTGTCCAAATCTGTGGGTTTTTTATTGCCCAAACTTGCTTGCATACACCAAAATTACGGTTGACAGCCGTCGGACGGGTGGCATCGTTGATCCGCCTCGGTGAATTTAGTATTCCTTATTCCTGTCAACGGTCGCTCACTAGACTTGTATCCTCACAGTTTTGGAAACATATGGTGTGCGTTAAAACTTTCTCTGTTCACCAGCATGGTTTGCTCTAAGCGCGTATCTTTGTATTATTATGACCTTAATTACATTTGAACGACCTGCTGTCAATCCATTCTGTCAAAGTAATGTCATATGCTACTGTGGCACCTCTATAATATGTTAGATAATTGCTTCTTTGAAAAGTTATTTTTTTATTTCGTATTATCGCTCAACAGTAGATATTTCGGCTTATTTTCGTTGTATAGTTGTGAACGAGCACAAAGCACATGCTTCTGTTCCACTGCAAACGTAATTTTTCTCACTAAAACGTTCGATATAAAATCATCGTATGAAGTTTTACGAAAGTGGAATCCGTTTAAAGGAAAAAAAGAATAGAGGAACATTGTTATCCTTTTCATATGTTTAAGCCTGGTTTCAACTACTTTTTGACTTACTTTTCACACAATTTCTTTATGTGAAAAAGCCAAAAGGAGCACAAAGAGATATTGACTCTTCCCAGAGAGTTCTTCACTTATTGTTGTTAGTCCGTAATACCCTACGCTTCGCTAGGAGTGTCGCTATTGCAAATTATTGACGAGAGGCTTAAGCGTATTGCATTCGTGCACGTTTCTGGAAAACCAGTGTCTCGCACTTGCGCTGGGTTTTCACTTATAGTATCAAAGTTTCTTAA
Source organism: Amblyomma maculatum (assembly GCF_055883805.1). Lineage (NCBI taxonomy): Eukaryota > Metazoa > Arthropoda > Arachnida > Ixodida > Ixodidae > Amblyomma > Amblyomma maculatum. The sequence continues at coordinate 66,387,306 of NC_139347.1, read as the reverse complement.
AATCTCCACCTACAAAAGTATCCACTTGAAAAGAAGGAAAGAAAAGAAAGCCTCAAGAGAGACTCCAGACTGGTCCAAAAGCTTAACCACGCTAAGAGCCCTGAGCCTAGAGCTGTTGCCAAAGAAACTCCGCTTCCTAGCTTTCTAGTTATTCAGCTTCACTTATATTTAGTTTGTTCAAAACAGCATAAGCTGTGCCGTAATTGCTCTGTCTGTGTACTAGCAGTGGAATCTTGTTTTCTCTGGATGTTACTCGTATATGTTACCCCATATTCCAACTGGAGACTCAAGGCACTGCCTTAATCGAACTGTAAAAAAAAAAACACCCCCCTAAGCTACCAGAAAGTTGAATGTATTTTCTGCCACTCTTACTGCATGTGTTCAGTGCAAGGGATAACCGAATGCCTGGTCATACAAAAGGAAGTATTTTTGACGGACAGTGGTGGAAATTTTGTTAAATGCGTCATTGTCGCAATCCTTCTCTATTTTATTGCCTCCAGAAATGATCCTTGACGTACCTTGTCTTCGTATGGTTACGTAAACTTAGTATACATTGGCAATCTATAGTAACCTGTGAAGAAAACCACTAACAGGAGATATGGCTTCGTAACACTTCGGCGTGGCTGTAAGACAGCTCAGTTACCGCTTGGTTTAGTGACACGTGATGCACATGGCCCCCTGCGATCACGGACTAAAATATATAAGCACAGCATCTCAGCCCTTCGTATTTCAAATGAAGCTGCTAGGCAGCAGAATATAACAACAGGCGTATTGGTGATAGGTGGGCAGCGCCTATATGTCTAGCAATGATCCTTGTTCTGAACACGAAACAAGAGCTGTTTTGGTGCGTGTGTGTGTGTATGTCATAACTGTACTATAAACTGTTTATTTCAGCAATTCTCTTCGATTAGTTGCATGTTGCTGCGTCTTCGCGCACTCCGATAAACATGAACAATTTGCAATGCATGGTTCTTCATCTGGCCGATTATAATAAAAATTGGTTTAGCTTATCCATGAACCCATTTCTGATTTAAAATAAGTATGCATATCGAGTACATATTTACGTCGTGCGTGAATTTTTCGGCGGTATTTGTGCCTGACCTCACCATGAGGCGACGATTAAAGTTGTACTGCTACTCCGTAAGGCTTCATTGTCGTCTGAGTGAAGCAAATAGCAAACTTCGGAGGAGTAAGAGCATAGCTGTTTCGCTGAGCCATTAAATGGCATAAACAAAAAAGCTAAATTGCATACATTCTTGGTAATTTACTCACACTTTCAAAAGTCCCATTTATACCGCACCTACCAGTAATCATCATTTATCACAAAGAATACAAAGCAAATTATTTTACTAGCAGTTAGAAAAATGAAACCTTGCTCCCGCTTCTTTATAAGTCGCGAGCCTATACCGTGCAAGACAAAAGCCCTTTCACAATCGGCACCAGCTGAAAGGAAATTCCTCTTACGCCGGATAGAATTCAAACCTGCGGTAAAGTTCCCTGTACATAGATGAGCACTCTTCATTGTTTCACTGCGGAATGCAATTAGCGCGGTGTTTTTGTCAGCACGCATCCTCCGAAATGTAATTGTTAGATCATATTAGCAGCGCATTTTCGTAACTATTTAGCTACAAGATGCTGCTTTAGGATGTATTTGTGGGACTGTAGTATTTGCTGTGTAGCCTTTTATGACGTCTGTGCGTAAGCAGTAAGCAAAGGGTGATTTGCGAACGCGAAAGAACATTTCAAACTGTTCCTGTGACCAACCATGGTCTCCTACAATCATATATTTGTTTTCGCGCTCCCATGATCGCTATCCCTCGCATTCTCCTCTGAAAGTGAATGCACCCGTGACCCGTCTCAAGCTGCAGTTCACGTCACATCGACGACTTTGGGTTACTACGCTCTATCGATCACGCACTCAACCAGCATTACACGTGCACTCAATATCACCAAACTAATTTGATCTGTTTCTTTTTTTTTATTGCGATAGGAATACTGCGCCAGGTTTCGAGCTGTCGCGTTGCTCACGCCCAGTCGCCACGGTTGACCTTCGACAGCCGCGAAGAACAAGAGGAAGAAAAAGAAGAAGAAAAAGGAGAAGAAGGAGAAGAAAAAGGAAAAGAAGAAGAAGAAGAAGAAGAAGAAGAAGAAGAAGAAGAAGAAGAAGCAAAAGAAAGAAGAAGAAGAAGAAGAAGAAGAAGAAGAAGAAGAAGAAGAAGAAGAAGAAGAAGAAGAAGAAGAAGAAGAAGAAGAAGAAGAAGAAGAAGAAGAAGAAGGAAAAGAAGAAAGAAGAAGAAGAAGAAGAAGAAGAAGAAGAAGAAGAAGAAGAAGAAGAAGAAGAAGAAGAAGAAGAAGAAGAAGAAGAAGAAGAAGAAGAAGAAGAAGAAGAAGAAAGAGAGAAAGAACAAGAACAAGAAGAACGCTCGACCACCGGCAACTCATACTTTCGCTCCCCATTCGGTTGAGCAGCCTTAAGCCCTTCTCATTTATATGTGGGCTGGTAGCTTACGCTCCCGGGTCATACTCTTAAATGATGAGCTGAAGTGTCCCCAATAATGTAGTACCTTACACTGATAGGGCGTGATAGGTGAATAATGTAGCAGGCGAAAGAAGCTTCCACCGTTGCTATTGCAATTCAACTAGTGTTAACCAGAGTTAAATCACAATTAATTGTTTTTTAATACTTTTGAAATCCATAGCAAAAGGTGAAGACTGCATGACCAGCCTCTAATGCACGCTACAGAATGGAAAAGTTCTACCCATTTTTGAGTGCTTTTCATGCGTATGATGTGAACATGAACGTAGGAAAAAAAAGTCTCTGGTGCTAAACATCCTTTCTAGAGGTCTCTGGGTACCTACCAAGCTGAAAACGTCAGGTGTCTGCTTCTGTTTGTGCTTATCCTACGCTGCTTCCTATGCTGTTCTTGCTAGCGGTAGTTTGCTGACTTTTACTCATGCGAGTTGCTCACTCCCATGCTGCCATGATGTGTTGGATGCTATTGCATTTTAAGCTTGCAAAGAGTACTTAAATCACCGCCCGTATGACAGCTGTCGCATAATTACTTTAAACGCAAGGCATGCTTCCTTTTTTTCGAAGGCGAATTTCTGCATGTATTTTATTTTTATGCAACAGTGCTATAAGGCATTAAAAGCGGTATAAGTAGCAGCGCTAAAAACCACATGATGCCTTCTACAAGTTTAATACCGCTATAACAACTTAGCTAAGAAATCATGCTAGGCATTTCGTCTTTTTATTACTATGCTATTGACTCCTCTTAGCCCGATCTCTTGCTTTCTTGGGAGATGACAGCGCCTTCTACTCCCTTTCTTCTTGTGATAAAAACTATACGACGACATAAGATGCTTTCAACCTGTTTATAGTTTTTATACAAATATTAGTCTAACAAGCCTGAAGCAAATCATTTAGTTTTTCAACTCTGACAACAGATGCCTTAGAAAGATGCAAATTAAAAAGTACTTAAGAGGTTTCTCTGCTGCGCCCGAACTTTGCATAAGTTCATAGAAGAAAAGGCAAAAGAGCAAGCTCATTAGTATTGCTGTTCTGCGGCAAGAAAGAACACAGCAGCAATGAAGACCTTTTCTTGTGTTTGTTAGAACGCGCTCGTATGATGCTCTGGATAGCAGCGTACTACGCGTTCTGGTAGCCTCATGGTGCAACGAAATTTGCAACACTTTCTTGCGGGGACACCTTGTTTCTCTTCGTTAGTTTAATGCCGTTCTTTCTAGTTGTGGCGTCGCGAATACCACCGACGAGACGTAATTAGCGTGTTTCAGGGACGCGTAGCCTGGATGTCACAACACCTCACATAAGCACTTCCTACGAGCGATGCTTTACCTACTAGTCGTTTTTTTTTTCTTTTTAGAAAACAAAGGGTGATTATTTTTCCTGGTACAGCATTCCTAGAGACTACATCCAGCTAAAAAAAAAAAGGACGGCAGGAAAGTTCTCTATACCCGCTAAATACGGGGAACCCGTCACTGATTAGTGGTTTCCCTCCCATAAGCGCTTCCTGCGAACGATGCTTTACCTCGTTCTTTTATTTATCTTTTAGAGAGAAAACAACGCCGCAAATCTGTTTTCCCGCGGACAGCATTCATGGAAACCGCAGCCAGCTAAATACTAGGACAGTATAAAAACTCGGCCGGTCCGCTAACACGGGGAACATGCCACTGATTAGCGGTTTGCTACGCCGTGTGCCTGCGTGACCCTCCGGTAACACTTCGAAAAGGAAAGTGCTATTGATGATCTCAGGCACTAAGTTTTGTTCGTGGCGCTTTTATAGACACTTTTGCTGCTGAAATTTGCGCAGTACATTGTGAACAAGTGGTAATAATTTACCGATCCTGGCAGCAGCTCAATATAAAATAGATTACGGGACATTTCGCAGAAAACGCTCGATTTACCGTCGAAGGCTCTAAACAAAAGCTTCAATACGCGAGATGATATCTTTAGAGGGTGAAAGTGTGCGGAGACGTGTCTATAGAAGCACTGCACGGGTGAACAACCCCTTAGCTGTAGGCGCGGGGTGGGCTAGAAAAGTGTTTTCAGGATAGTGCTTCTCGAGCAGAGCAGACGTTTGCGCCAGCTGGTGTAGATTAATTTGAACAACTGAGAAAAACTAGGAACACAAATGCAACACGCAAAAAGAAGAAAGCGACGCAAGTGCTGCTCCGAAAGCGTTCTATGTCTCAAACATACTGTGGTTAAGAGAGGCCCTTCTATTTGCTGCTCTCTTTAATCCTGACCTTGCAAATGGGCCATGATCAAAGTCAGTAGATAAATAATGACGCTAAACGAGGGCCAGGTATATCAACAATTCCCGAATGGTTTGTTCAGCCAAGCACATTAGTTGTCCCGATTATTAATTTCGTTCGCACCGAGTCCGTGAACTACAGAGTGTGGTCTATATTTGGGTCGAGTTTACTAGAGGGCCAGTACGTGCGGGAAGTATGCTTTCCGAGTGGCACAGCACGCCTTAATCAGAAGTTGATTACATCATTGTCATTTGACTAATTATAACGTTTCAGTGATGTAGTAGGTTGTGACTAAAATTGATTGCATGAATAAGTTATGTGATTAGAATAACATGAAAGTGGCGTAGTACGTTCTAACTACGAATTGATGACGTAATTAGGTATATATAACTAATTATGACTTGCAAAATGGCGACTTCATTTCTTACACTCGATGCTTATTGGCTTACTAGAAGCAGCCCTGCTGCCATGAGACGTCTTCGCGCGCTTGCGCATGTGTGGGGAAAGGGTGAGTGGGGCGTACGCCTAGGTGGGCAGAATGAAGATGGCCTTATTGTCCCTACACCGCGGCGGACTGAAACTACACTCATCCTGACGTCGGCATCAGAGGAGTGACGCACGCGCAGTGTCGATGCGTTAAGCGCGGCAGATATAGCAACCAGAGCTAACTTAATGGCCTACTGCTATCCAGGGCGTTTCATTTCGTTTACAGCACGTGTCTCCCCTCACGACACGTTTGCGGTGTTCACCGTGATATGGGAGGTTTGCGTTGTTCGGCGTTGCGCCTCGAAACCAGAACGAGGTGCAGTAACCTCATCTTGAAATCTAGGGTGGTATTCTAGGAGGTGCCCTCCGGTCTTTCCTCAACAAAATTCTGCATGCTTCCAAAGCGGCCGCGTGCCATGGAAGGCGTACATATGATTCGGATTTAGCGGGTGGAAGTGAACGGGCTCCTCAAAGTCCCAATACTCGTTACGCCAGAGATCGTCAACGAAAGCACGCAAGTAGACTTACTGAAACATCGGAACAGCGAAATATGTCTCAATGCATCAAAAATAGTGAACAGAAATAAAAAGGAGAAGGTTAAAAGTAGGAAAAAATGCAAAAGATGGTTAAGCACCGATAAATTGGTAAACATATGTGATTTTTGTACTTTACAAATGTTGTGAACATTCCTTGTCAAAGCCTCCTTGCATTGGACACTCATTGAAAGAGAATGCTCGTACTAAGTAATAAAGTATCACCATATGTCACATATTGGAAAGGGTCACCTATGCGATTGTCTGCATGAAGGATAAGAGGGTAATCAAAATTCAGTATCCAGCAGTGCACTAGTTAACCTTTGGCCGTTTCACTGCAGGTGTTAATCGAATCACACGCCTTGCCGCAAGCCCATATGTCGTTTGCATCCCCTATACGCAGTTGTTGGCACACTGAGATTGACTGCAAAGTGTTCTCATAAAGGTGTGCCGTGAAATAAAAAGCAAAATCTAATTTCAGCCAGTGAAAATAATATTGCGTTGCCTTTGCTAAGGAAGAAATAAACATAAAGCGGCCAAGGTTTCCTACAGCTTCTAGAGCTTCCTGCGTCTTAGTCAGTAACGCTTCTTTCTTCTTTCGCCCGTTTCCGCAGAAACGGCCTGTGTCTGTGTAACACTGGGCAGCACCACACAACGAAACCAGGAAATTCAGCCTTTGCGTGAAGCTCATGTGGATGGTCGAAATTACAGACAGGAAGTGCTCGTAACAGTAGCGAAACTCTTTTGAAATTGGCAGGCACAAAACACGTTACATCATCTGAGAAACTTTCCTGGGGAAAAAAAGTCCAATTGCATAATCACTGACAAACCAAAACACGCAAGTTGGCGTGTAAGACGAGATAAACGTCTGCAAAGCAGCTCGAGGAGCGTTAGCGACCGCGAACTTCATTTGCATAGCTGTTCTGCCCTGAAGATCGATGAGCATGAATTATGGGAAACGAAAAAAAAAAAGTGATCCAAAGTGCTTCGCCTTGCCGGGTGCGTGCGACAGTCTGTGTGAGGTGCTTGCTTTTACATTGGGCTCAATATTTCGAAGACAAGAATTAGATGCTTCGTCAGACGCAATAGCGCGGCAGCAGCCCCAACTGTGTGGTATTAACCTGCTGCCAGATTTGATAGACTTGCAGGGTGACTACCTGGTCGCTCAGTGTGCCGGGGGGCCCGTACTAGACTAGTTACCGCAATATCAAAGCACATGCAAAGGGAAGATAAGACCGCAATTCATGTTATTTTTTTGTGCGTTTACATGTCGTGGTAGCCAGTACAGAGTGGTTTTATGCACATATATTTAAGGCGCACTGACTGTTCCGTTAACCCGCAAATAAAACAGAAAGATGTACTCAACACATGAAGCTATACAGTGTTCCCTTCCATGTCCATTTCCCGGCCGCAGCGACCGTTTTTCGGTGGAAGCGAAACGCGAAAGACGCCCGTGTGTGCTGCACGTTCTTAGCGCACGTTTAATGCTTCAGATGTCCACAGGATGTCTAAATTAACGCGAAGCCCTCCACTACGGCGCCTTTCGTAGACTTAGTCGTCTAGGAGCGTGGTAACCAATATGTCACTACCTCCACCACTTCCTTCTCACCTTTTTTCTTTGGAAGCTCTCAAATCAAATATTATGGCCAGGATTACCAATCTTAGTACACCGTTGCAATAATCTCGGTTGCAGTTGTAGTTTTCGATGTGTCAAGGCTTGTCCTCATCAATGATTGCGCAGGCGCAGCCACAGCGCTCACCGGTCGAATTCGACAATTATTGTACTGCAACATATGTGTACGCTACCAAAACAAAATATTACTAAGTTCAACATAGCGCAACGCGTTCACTATGTGCCTCTCTAACACGCTTGAAGCAGCAACCTTTATTGGCCTATATGCTTCGAGTGGCCATCTGGTACGCAAATGCTCTGGATTACAACACCAATGCCGGCCAATTTTAGTGAATTACTTGTCTTATTCGTTGGTCCCAGTCGTTGTAAACGTTATAGAAGCAGTCAAGTATTGGCAACAGCATCCAGGACAACAGTGCAGAATGGATTTTCGCCTAATGGGGTTTATAATGTTTTCGCATTAATATAGCCGTGGTATACACTACAAATTGGGCGTATTTAGGTCAGTGCTCAACATCACAGTCTGAGTAAGCGCATCCGGTTCGAGATCAGTTACCCCACTAAGCCATAGCCGGATCGTGCATACCAGGGTAAAATGGCGGCCTAAGGTGACGAAGCCCGAGCCGGTACCTATCTGATGTGGACGGTCGTCTTTTACGTAATTTATTTTTGTCCCTGTCTTTGGGTAGCGCTAACCGACTGATTTTTACCTCTCTCATAATAATTTACCTATTCGAATGTGTCCACTTTTGCAGACGCTTTGATCTGCATGCTGCGCTGTTTAGAAAGAACATATTCTATTGCTCTGCTTCTCGACAAACGTAAAATTTCTTGCTCGAGTACTCGAGAGCATTTGCTGTTATAGCCCCGTATGTAAAGCCGTGTTGAGCGGACCGAACGGTGGCTCGCAACGTACCGCCATACCTTAGCTTCAGCGGTGCCTGGACGAGTTTGTAGTCAAAGTTTACTCCGAATCGCAGGCAGAGTCGAATGATCCAGCTGAGGGATCTCATAGCGCCTTAACTGCAGGAGACGAGAAGAAGAAGCCTCAGCTGAATACAAGGCTGATCGGAACATGGCAAACAAATCGCTGAACGCCCGCCTCGTCCTCACTTCTTTAAAACATGGCTCAGCATACATCACACTAACTATGATGAGTCTCTCCTCACCTAGGCACCACCATTTCAGCGTAGACATCTACAGGCACAAACAATAAGTCGACGATCAAAGAAAGCAGCCATTGTTCAAAAACAAGTCATCAGCGTCTACCCTTAACCCAGCGTAGAGCCAGACTTCAAATTTACAGCATCGTTTATGATGGCATCGTAAATATTTTATTGCAGTCAGCTGGCCAGTGCTATACCTACTCAGGAAAGGATACGTGCCATGCGATCGTAAATTCCGCTCTCCTCTGCTAGCAGCTGCGGAGATCTGTGAGAGGCAGTGAGTGCGAAGTTAAGTATCGCGAATAATAGGAGGAAATACGAGGTGGAGGATAGCAGGTAATGATATCAACAGTAACCCCCCGGCTCCCGACCTGAGTGATGAGGAAAAGAATCAGGGCACCGCAAAAATAATAAAATGTATGAAGAGAGGAAGACCAAGGAAAGGGGCTGCATACATCGATATCGTGAAGATTTCCTGAGTAGCACACGGGACGTCAAAAGAATCGCATACCTTGACCATCAATTTATCACTGGGGGAGGATTACAAAAATTCCGTGTAATGAGAAGCAATGCCTATAGTAAGTCATACTGATACCATTGCTGCTTTCTTTATACATAGGTGTTTGTGGGCGCTTTTATGAGCAAAATAAGTAACAGTATATTTACTTTTGTACTAGTTAGGTATGTATGAAATATCATCCAAATAGAACACCGTCAGATCGCCGGGCTGGGCTGAAACGAATGAGCCATGGCGGCTCTCATAACCATGCAATGCCAGGGCGAATGCTTGCACTTGCATCTGCAGTGCTTGAGGGCAGTAAGGACGTGAGGTTTGGACGATGTGCAATCTGAGTAAGACAGGAAGCAGGAGAATATAACTCTTATCTGACATTTGCCTAAAGGGCCGAAATGGCTATTAATGCCTGCAACGAAGAGCTATTTTAGGGAGCTCCTCTACGACGGCTTTTGTGTCCAGTCACAGACAACTGTGGCCCAACCGCGCAGCTATCACGTGCGAGGAGGAATGCACAGCTGTGTTTCGACGACCTCTGTGGCATAGCGCACCCTACGCGGTGACCTTCCAATTCAAGCAGCGCTGGAAATTACATAGAAACTTACGTAACTTTGATATAGCGAAGGATTTGAGAGCCCCCTCGTGTGTTTGTCCAAAATATTTAGCTAAAGACAGGGGTGTGGCGACACAACCCTGCATTCAATACAGTGATGTTGTTTGCAAAATAGTCCTCCTTATATTGTTTAGTTCGCGAGGAATACGCCTATGGATTGCCTTTTCAGCAGAATATTTGCCATTCATCCCTTACTGCGGGCTGGCTAAAATCAATATATTCATTAAGCGGAGAACTTACTAAGAAGCGTGCAACTCTGTCAACAATTGCGCCATTTTCCCTGTAATTGTTTTGTCACACGCATGTGCTGCGAATCAATATAACATTTCTTTTTGATTATTCTTATCATTTAGGCGTACATGGGCATATTGTATCATGCGTTCAAGACAGTATGCACCGCATAATTCATAAGTATAAAATACCAATAATATGACTCCCTACAACGGAGATTCAATTAGAGACAGCGGATCCTGTTGGGTAAGAACTCTTGCTTCACCAGACTAACCGAGCTGTCTCGGCCCCACAAGCCCGATTCAATTAGTGTGAGGGAAGTTTTTTTTAGTCATTTTCTTTTATTTTATTTCCTGGTATTTTAATCTCCTCCCTCGTTCTATTGCTTGTGCGCTGAGTGTTTATATCGAAATGATAAAGCAGAACGAGACAGACTAGGCCTAAACGGCTTAAGCTATAGCAGACACCTCCGTAATGATAACTAAGCTTTTTTTTTTCTAGTAAGCTTTTGTCCAAGAGATACGTGGATCAAGCAGGGAGCTGAGCAGCATGCACATTTAAACTAGAGCCAAGAATTAGGGTCTGATAATAAAAGTAGGAATCGTGCCAACTCTGCAACGTTCGGCCCATAGTTTCTACAAGCTGTACTACAGTTTAAATACACGTGTAGCGCATGCTAATCCTTTCGTGAAACGTTTTAGTTATTTGTATTGTATTTAGACAGGTTAGAAAGAATGACCCTGGCAAAGGGCTCTGCCGTCGCTGTCGAAGTCCAGCCATTGCCACCCACGTTGTATGGTAATTCCACACATTTTTCGAAGATGCGGTGAAAAAAGCACGCAGAATTACAGAACTGCGCTTAAGTCTACTTATGAGCTTAAATAGTGAAACCCACTTTACAGAAATTTTTTCGCTAACTTCATCGTCACTGTCATGCCTACTATAATCATCATCACCACCACTATTGCTACTATTATCATTATAAACTAAATGCACCACCCCTGTCATCGCCATTGTCATCATTATCATTGTTATTGAGTGTCTCGTTGTCCTCGCTATTATTAGCGAGTTTTAGAATAGGGGGACCCTACCAGTTAAGGGAATAGGGTAATAGGGTCATTGCGAAGGGGAATGCGCATGCGCAGACTGCTGCTATGAAAGTGCGAGGGCTGCAGCAAAAACCTCTGAGTACGCGGGGTACGCACACGTACCCCGCGATTCCTCTATTATTTTAACCGATAGGGTCTACCTAGTCTAAAGGTATCTATTACCATCACACTAGACAAGGAAAATATAAAAATTACGATCGGATTCTCTGGTATGCGATCTGATTAAGTCGGGATTAAAGAAAGCCTGGCAGAATTAGTATATTTCTATGTAATACAGACACAGAAATAGCCTGGCTAGTAGTAGTATTTTGCGCTCTAAGCAGGGGGGGGGGGTTAACCTTTTTACCCGCAAGTTCGTGCAAACATTTCCTCAGCCCATGAGCCCAGAATGGCTTTCGCCTTACTGGGCTTTCTTACTATTTTCTTACTATGCCCTAAGGATCATGTAACTTTTTTTTTAATTCACAATGTTCGCTGCCATCCTGTTGGTTAAGTAGAGAGAAAACTCTGGCTGTCGGGGCTGTAGTTTAATACGTAATAGGTAGCAACGCTTGCTTAGTTTGCCTCGAAACGCCGCTGCAGACTTGTAATTGGTACAAAAAGCAACTCCTTCTCGCTTGCTTCTTCCACCGCTCTAAATATCTTCTTCACCAGGAAGAATACCAAGAGGCAAGGGAATCTGGAAATCATCGTTCCTGCACTGAGGTAGCCTCAACGGAATTTTTATGGTGATGAGGACGTTTGAGTGCACCACCACTGCAGGAAAATACAGTACCCGAGCGTAAATAATGTCATATACAGAATAAAATAAACATGAAGCTCTGCCAGCATCGATAGAGTTACGAGAGCTTGGAGTCAATTGTTCCAACAAGAAATAAAGGACATGTAATGTGGCTCTTTACCTTTCCGCACAGTAAAAAGGGCAGAGAAAAGCTCTACACAACGATTCAATTAAGCCGTGACGCAGCTTCAGCATGCCGGGTTAATTTTCAAATCAAGCATGGTATGAAGCAGAGTGCATCAATATTTCATATAAATATAATGATCATGCAACTATACCTGTCTCCACGCCCGAAAGTCGAGTTCGAGCTCTATTCTACCTATCTTTGAAGGCGGCGGTCTACAATTCTCTCGTGAGTTTTTTCATAGGTAATATATATTGCTAGAGAATATAATTGAAGCTCCGCGACTTGAAGTAGGTGTAAGGGTTCGTTTGTTGCAAATTTAGCTGCATAAGAGCGACTGTTTAGCGTCGGCTTGCACACCAACATAACTTTGAATTCTGATGGCTTGAGGGTTTCTGACCACGCATGACTGCCACAAAATACTGTTCCAAGCTCAATATAAATATACAAACGCATCTCAGATGTTCGCACATGATCTCTGCATCCTCTCACGCCGATGATTATTTTTCGAATTCCAGCATAAGAAACAATACCGGAAGAAGTTATTGTAATTGCACTGCTTGGCCGCCCTTGAGAGTAACGGCGGTATACTCATAGCATTAAACACCTCATAGCTGCACAATCTCTGACAGAGAGGCAAAGCGAATACGACCGATTTCATTTGCCAGAATTGCTAGCAGCTCTCTGCCTCTGAGCTTCGACTACACACAGCGCTAAACATTTTATATCTTTTTCATTTCCATTATATTAGAACTTGAAAGACGCCGTTGAGGGTATTACACAAGAGGTGGTGCAAAAATAAAATATATGTTTTCTTCTTACATGATGCTCGGTAATACTTTCACGGCATATAAAGGGAGTCTTGATAGCAGCAATATGATGGGAAAGGGCTTTCCAGTCAGGTTCGTTTATTGGAAAGAATGACGTTGAAATGTGGGCGCTACGGGCATGTGATCTTAAAATTTAAAGGCAGTCGCCGGTGCCCTAGGAAGAACATTTAGTAGGTGTCCAGGTGTTTTGATACAGCCTTAAACTCAGTCCAAAAGAATATATACACAAAGAAGACAATTTTACCTCTCTCGGACACTACTTGTCGCTGCAAACAACTATGAAACATTGTAATAGAGTGGTGAATAGATACTATGGCAATAGTCAAGCTTCCGATACATAATAAAATTTTGCTTTTAAAGTTGGCCCTGCTCTCGCAGCGAGTAACTGATATTTCCACAAAAACCCCATTGCCCTTGGTTTGGAAATTAAATAGCAGCTACTTCATGGCTGCTGAGGGAAGATCTGCAGATGCATTGCTTGTTATGGCACAGTCGTACAATACGTTCGAAATAACTATACGCTTAAGAACACTTTTCCAGAAGTTGTCCAGAATGGACAGTTGCAGTTTTACAGTATCATTTGAAAACGTATCAGCGATCTTCAATTCTGCTTTTGCGATGTGAGATGCTTTTCGTAAGGTTTAAAGGGGCTCCCCGGGTCAAGCCAGTGAGGTGCTGAGGCAATGAACCTCACGTAACATTCGAAACACGAGGTTGTGTTCTGCGTTTGCGCGACGGTATAAAGGCATTTACAACTTTTAGTCATTTCCCACATGCTCGTCTTCAATTGTGGTTTTAAGCGATCACTGAAACAGACCTGAATGAAGCCTAACCCGGAGCAACGGGGTGGGCTTTATTGTTGCATTATTCTTTCACAGAAGTACTCTCGTTTTTCACGAATGCGTGTAACAGAATGAGCGCCTGTGAATGGCTAGTATAAAGCTCTGAGCTCTGTGGCCGTGGTCATACTGTGACGTCATACCGTGACGGGAGCATAATAAATAAAAAAAATATTTTTCTTTGCAATGAAACAGTGTTCTATATACATGAACTTTACACAAACTACGAGGACAACAATGGTAAATTAAAAGGGCACACATACAGCACAGCTAAGCAACAATAAACCAGAAACTACCGGCAGTGAAGAGCGCAACACTGAGAACCACCGCCGCTGCCTGACATCGCACGTGTTATTTTCGCGCTCTGTGCGTCGCCGTCTTCATCAACTTCCATTCGTGTCCAAGTCACTGTCAAATGAAGACCGCGCAAGCACTTGCACGCGCAAGCTAAAATTTGAACACGTGGCCGCATCCGCTCGGGCAGGCGTCCCACGACGCAAGTGGTAATGAGTTTTTGGACAGCTTTGCGTCGTTGCTCTCGAAAGAAGCAGGAATTGAGAGCAAAGCATAACGTCGACGTCCCGCTCTAGGTAAGGAGCCTGACACTGAAAGCTCCACACATTTCTGCGGTAAATTTCAGTGAACTCACGTTTATCGGCTGATGTCCTGAGCCCGACAAGCTTAGCTCTACCATTTTTTATGCCCTTAGTTATCGAAACCCCAGCTGTGGTGTACTCTAGATTTCTTGTATTCAGTGAACGCACCGACTATTCATTACGCTCTCTCCGAAGATGTGATTCCTTACTTCAGCATCCCACCCTCTTTTTTTTTTCTCTCACAGTCTTGGCACTGAACACCCAGCAAAACGGTGGTCGCGGTCCCACCATCGTTTTGGAGCCGCCGGCTGTTGTGGAGTTCTCGAGCGACACGGGCGCAGTCCTCCCCTGCTCGGCGCAGGGACAGCCCCCGCCCAGCATCCGGTGGGAGAAAGAGGATGGCAGCACTGCAACCACGGTGAGGGAAATTGAACAATCTGATGAACCAGTGGGCTGTATTTATTAATGTACGCGCAGATGCCTAGCGCTGAAATTCGCTTACATCATCGGATGTTTCCATGTTGGCTGCGTTAAAACGTACACTTCATAATATAATTTGTAGGTTCACAACACCTGTACATCGAGGGCTGTACGCACGACTGTTCTTGCGACTGGCACCTTTTAATAAAATCCACGGATAGTATTCTGAAAGGAATCATCACCATTTTTCAATTTGGGATCCCGTTGGTAATCTCATCTTAGACGAAATTATTCGATGAACCATCCGCAACTTTCAATCATGTATTGCGAGCGATCGGTCAGACCATTGGCTGATTAACGGCGATACCTCTTAATTGGCTTCGATACGCAGCCAATGTTGAAACAATGCGTGCGGAGAGTAGGGAAAGCTGTCGTCTTCACGACGATCAATTTCCGTGTGTGCTCCGATATTTGATATTCAGTGTGTTTGTCTGATGCTTTTGTCGCACTGACGTCAAGACAAACGAAATTGAAAATAGGTAATAGATCCCTACAGAATACTACCCTAAAGAGCGCACCAGATAAGATATCTCATGAAGAAGCATGACTGAGTAGATATAGTATAAACGATAAAAATGAGTGTCTGCAATCATTTTCAATAAGTTTAAATGGCCTATTGCAAATATGCTATCTAATATCAACTGAATTTGGGCAGTGATCTCCGCTACCGCGAAAGAAACACAACCAAGTAGGCTGGAATCAAGTCCTTTCATTCGTTGTCAGTGTCGCTAGTGGCATGATTTATAAGGTTACAAAACCCGAGTTCATGTCTGTGTAAGATATAATAAATACTGTCAACACGAATTTGATGAAGTCATTACAATGATTCGTTCTTACTTATGTAACAATTACATCTACTATTCCTAACTTTCGTTCACATATTATCTTCATTCTGAAAATTCAGCCAGCGAGATATCGATTCAAAGCCGGTAGCATCATCTCTTCCACGAGGGCCTTTTTTATTTTTTAATTTGCAAACGTGAGAAAGCGGGGATGTCTTCGGCAGAAGCTAGGAATAAATCAGACATGTCGGTAACAAGCATGATGCGCTCACACTTGAGAACCACGCACAGGCCGCCTAGTCCTGGCTCTTCTCTGGGCTTTCAGACGTTCCATCAAAGCATAAAAAAAAAAAAAAAACTTCGAAGATAATATCAGTGCCCTCGACCGGAAATGGCGTTTTCTTCGTAACGCTTTCCACCCTGAAAATCACCATGATATTTATCGTGTGCACTTTATTAGCTGAACGAAGGTATCAGGAATCAGCAGCGGCTTAAGAATTTGTTCTGGTAAAGTATTGAGCAAATAGTGAAGTGAGGTGCCTAAAATATCTTATGGGCGCAATTATTGAAGTACCAACTGAACACTTTTGCTGCAGTAAATGTATTCTGTATAAAGGTTGACCAACAGTAATTTAAAGATGACCCACTACGTTTCCATTCATCATTTTCTCTGAGTTATTGATCGCAACAATTGTGTCACTCTACACGCAGCCCAAGTTACTGTATTCAAGCCAGAACAGCAAATTGCCACTTACATAAATAAGCACTTCTCTCAAAATCAGCACGATCACTAAGGATGTCACCAGTGACTTCATGATCTGGGAACCTGTGCTGACCGCGGAATGTTTTTTATAAGGCTTGACCGCGTTGAGGGCTTCAGTCATGATCCACGCACAATAGCAACGATTCTTTTTCCTCAGGTCCCCGGTTTGCGGGAAACCCGTGCGGATGGCTCTCTGGTTCTCCCGGCGTTTGTTCCTTCCCAGTTCCGACCGGAAGTGCACTCGACCACATACCGCTGCTTGGCCTCTAACAGTGTGGGTCTTGTGAAAAGTCGACTTGCGCACGTCCGAGGAGGTGAGTGCTCTGAAAAAGACCACTCGGGCCCAAAGCTGTGGGCGTACACAACTAAAATACTCATGGCTATAGAAAATGGCGATTAATTCCTACTTTAAGGACATCAGAAGGACTGAATGCCTGACTGAATTTGTAGAAAGCCCTGACGTATTCTGGTAAGCAGGAATCACTGGCTGGAATCTGCCGTGCGCATCAAATCTTCGGCCTGAAATGAGTTTCAGCGAAGCTTGCAAAATTACGAGTTTAAATTCGAAGTTTGTCTTTGGCGCCTGATATTCAGTGAAACAAGGGAGTCAGACGAGCTTGTCGTTATCCACCAGTCTTTCAGCAAACTTATAAAGCGCCGGCTAAAATGTCGACTTGGTAAACGGGAAGCTTGCAAAATGGATCGCGATGTTCCGCACGCGTTGTACGCACTTTCTCAGTATGAAGGTAATTGCTACCAATTTGTTTCAGTTGGTGGTCCAATTTGTAAAGTTTTTCGGTGGCAGTCAAACGAGCAATTTTGAGTATAAAGAAAAATTATTAGAACGTAAGTACATTAGGTCCGACGCCTAAGAAAAAAGATGTCAATTATGTCACCTGCGCAGCACATATTGAGTAAAGTTACAATGAGATGGGAGAATACAATATCGAATCAGTGTATGCACTACTTAGTTTTGTTTAAAAAAAAAATAAACGAAATGTATGAGAACTAACGCCATTAAACGCTACCTCACCAAAGCTACTTGTGAGAAATTTGAAAAAAAAAAAGAAAAAAATGTGGGCCAAACACGTCGTACACGGGATTTTCCTGGATAACCTCTAAATTAAGCAGGCAAGCAAGGTGATCTAATGAATATATACTTTTGCCGGCTATTTGGTTTCAACAAAAAAGCAAGCAACAGAGTTTTCTTTGCGCATTTAATTGATCTAACTTTCATTCTGGCCAGATTCAAGTGAACGCCGTGTGGCAACCGCGGCGAAGATAAAGCCGGAAGTTTCGCCGAACCGAGGGCGGGCATTTCAAAACTTTCTCTCCTTGAATGCTGTCAGCGTTAGTAACTGCGATCGTTTTTCCAGGCCGCTCCTATGAGGCGGCACTGAACCGACGTCCATGAGAGCGAGAAGAATGGAGGCCATCTGCGGGGTCGATGTGATGTGTGAAACCACAACGCGCGCTTAATCGCTTTCGGGAGGGAGCTGTTCGAGAATGCGCCGCGCCTTTCCATCAGCGCCTTTCGAGCTAACATTTACTATTAGTAACAATACAGGCTGTGATTTCTGGTTTATTGGCGTGAGAAGAAGGTTTCGCTTGGAAGCATATTTATGCATGAAATACTTCTTTGTGATAAAGCGTTTTTTTTTTTTTTTTAATAGGAGAAGGGGTTTAGCAGAAACATAAAAATTTTGATGTTGTTCATTGCTAAACCCCTTGTAGCGCCGTACAAAAATTTTCTTTTTTGAAAGTATAAAAATCGGGCTTGCGGAAAAGACTATTGCAATAGTAAGGAAAATACGCATTTCTTACGGTTTTACTTCCCTCTGCCGCCTTGTTACAGACATTACAGAGGTTATTTTGCTTTAGCAAAGCCTGATGATTGCAGTCAAGACCTATAATTATTTAGGCAATATTCATAATTAAATATGCATTTCATATACTCAGGATTTGGCAGCAGTTGATAATTGGGACTGATAATGCTTCAACCGTGGAATGTATTTTGCTTTCGCTTAGAGTGAGGATGATTTAACGGTGAATTCTTTTATGTGTCTGTGCGCGGGTGCAAGCAAAGTAATTAACGATGACGCGCCATGCAATGATAACATGGTATCGCCTTTTGCGGAATGAAGATGGCAAGATAACAATTCTGCATTCTAGAAACATTACAGTAGTGTTGACGAAGCGGCTTCTACAAAGACCCTGCAGAACTTCAAAAATAGTATTAGTTGCGATCAAGTGCATTCCTGCTACCTCCGGTGAACGATGGGCGCTATATGATTAGACTGAAGTGTAATTGAGAAAGTTTCAAGCGAACCGCGTCTATTCTTTACTGCTGGGAATTCAGCGGTCTGTTTTACAAGAAAGAGTAGAGAAAGAGGGTGAGTAGATATAAAAGTGGTGGGTAAGAGAGTGATGGGTGAAGTCAGTATAGTCACATCAAAGCCATATCACGTCACATCACACCACGCCAAGCTCATATATCACGTAACGTAACTGCAAAATCACAACCTATCGATCAGGCCCATTGTTTTTACGAAGCGGAGCAAGGCCTGGGAGGCCTTCACCGCCGACCATCGGCGCGACCAGTTGCCAAGCATCTTGATCGATAGGGCTTCAGAAGTTTCGACCGCCTGGATTTCTTTTACGTGCACTGACATTGCACAGCACACAGATGTCTCCCCGTTTCGTCTGCTTAGAAACGCAGCCGCCTGTGGTCGGATTCGAACCCAAGTACTCCAGAAGAACGGTTGGTTCAAACCATGTAATCCGAACAAAATATCATATATGTAAAAAATCTTTCTAGATAAGGTGATAAGTTAAAAACCTACGCGTAGCATGACTCGTACTGACTCTGCCTCGCTTTTTACTCCGCGAGCATTAGATGTATCAATTTCGGAAAAGCCATGCTGTACGAACTATGAAGCCTGCCGAGCAACACCCTCGCGCCACTCGCAATCGTATCCGGAATGCGACGAATTCTGCTTCAGCTACGTCAACCAGCCTGTTTCTCTCTCCTCTTAAGAGAAGAGGAATCTCATCAAGGAGACCCATGCGTGGTCAAACGAAGACAACGTCCTCGCTGTACCTGGTGGATAAAGGGTCTGTTCCTTTGGCTACAGCTGCTGTATATGACATACTGCATGTTGCTCAATTATACTACGCACCCAGTAGGATGGTTCAGCTGTTAAGCCAGAAAGTAGTTCGAGCTCATATTTCGCTCAAAATGATATTTTGTCGGCAATACTCTCTTGCACCCGTTTCTTAGGGAACTTCTCTCATTCGATGAGAAGAGATCTTGCATTATCATCGTCTGCGGCGACAGCAATGCAGATCAGGCAGATGTCCCAGCTATGGTACAAATGACGACGCCTAATTTTGATTGTAGCAACACTGCCATAGAGATTCGGTGAAGAAATAGAGGCAAGCGTAGCTGTTTAGTAGAAGGATTTAAGAAGTTTCTCAGCTACCTAATAAAAATAATAATAATGATCGCCTAAACAGGTTTGGCCAGAGCAGCACTAGATCTGGAAAGATTTGTTTTACCGCATTAAAATGTTTATTTGCTTGCAACGCCTCTGTATGACGCCGGCGATATCACCGTTTGGACAGCTGCTCGTTTTGTTTGCTATTTATTTATTTGTGTTATTTATGTACTACGTACTGCAGGCTGAGCGCCAAAGCAGGAGTAACAAGCAGGTATATACAATGCAAATATAGCATGAAAGTACAATGTACAAAACACGTCAACACATTTGGCATAGGCAAGCGCAAGCGGTCGTTACTACAGGTCAGATATATCAACACAGCAAAAACTGAAACTTAAAGCACACAGTAGACGAAATTTCTTCTATCACAGCACACGGCTTGAATATTCGAATACTTGATCGAAGCAGGCAGGTACCCCGAGTACCGTGTGAAACGGTTCTGCCGAATAAATGCCGTGTCTGTGAGAAATTCGGGTTCAAGCAATGCACCCGTTTTGATGCGAGAAGCATTCTCTGGAGTAGGTATAACCGCAGAACATGTCAATAATGTCCCCCTTTGGTTGGATTTTTATAATACCATGAAATGTACACTAAATCGTTTTTCAGCAGCCGGCAGATTACAGAAGAGGCTGATTAATACAACTAATTTGACGCTGAGAGTCTTGTTTTGCACATTAAGCAAAAAAAAAAAAAACATGCCAGCACACCTAAGTCGCTGCGGAGCAAATGAGGTGTAACGTTTTTGTAACGTTCGATTTTCGGATGTGTTGTTTTAGATTTGAGAACTTTATAGGCTTAAACATGAATTTTTGTTCTATGCAAGAGATACCTAAATATGTCTGCTAAGTGTCAGATACATAACTCATCGGTGATATTTTCTGTTAATTTCCACACGCAAAGGAAAATAAAACAAATTTACGCATCGGTATACCCGCAGGACTCTCGGTGGTCCAAATCCTTGGATGAGCCAACGAACACAATTCTTTCTCGCGTATACAATTTCATTATCTTATATTCATCAGTAGCCATAATTATTTCTAAAGAAATATGAGTTCTGATTCCCACCATATTACTGCTACATAGAAATAGGCGGCTTAAAAACACTTAGATATGCTGAAGAACCTGTCTCAATCTGAAACAGAATTCAACTGCTCTTTATTTCCTTCCGATTTCATTCGAGCACGAAAAGAAAGCGGAGGATATGTCGACTTTTTGAAAGTTTTTATTTCTTCTTCCGTCTCACACAGAGCCCTCTTGTACAAGATTTTCTTTTAGGATGAAAAAAAAAATACTTTTAATGAGCGAAGATTTATGCGTCCTCTCCGATTTCACTGGGGCGTGGAATCAGCCACCCTAATGAGGCGGTTCAGGCAAAACAGGTACTCACGAGGAATAATAGCGTTAATAATTCGTATTTCCATAAAAAGGAGGGTCAATATGTTCCCCCATGAATCTTCTGGGCGGCACCCTGCTTTATGAAGGGGAGCTAATCGCTTGTAATTCAGCGCACGTCTTTTCCCGCGAGAAAGCCGACTTGAATTTATTACTTTATTTAGATTGTCAACGCAGTGCAACAATTTGTTGCTAAATATTTGAACATGCACATCATGCCGGCTTTACCTGAAATTTAGAAGCCTGTTAGAGACTTTTTTTGACATTCAGAGCATACGCGATAAAAATTGCAACAATATTATCGAGAGAATTTTCAGAGTAGATGATTGCGGTCAGAAGGAACTGGGAGTAAAATTACTGGCTGGTGTGTATGAATAGCGTAGCGCATTATATCTACAAATACACCAGTCACACTGTAAACTGAGTTTTCACGAGTAAGAAGTGACTGTGAACGAAAAGACGCTGTAGTCATCACCGCGTATAGCTTAAGTGTTTCGCAAGTAAATTCCGTGCGTCGATACCATCATTGATTTCAACACTGTGGCATCCTGTTTTTGTAGTGAAGACTAACGAATTTGAAGCAACTGTCAGGTTTCTAAATCAGCTTGCGGCCTGACGTGTAGTCTGCTGCAAAATAAACTTTGCCATGACATGGCATGGGAAGCGGTAAGCTCGTGCTAAGCTATCAGCCAATAGGTATATTTATTTCTCTCATCATGTAGCCTTATTTCGACTTGCCACGGGTTCACAATGCAATATATTTCGCGCTGACACGTTTTAAATATATTACGTAGGAGTGCCTATATTACCAGGAGCAACAGGATTTTCGCAATGTATGTCCTACACAGTCCCGGATGACCTACTATGAAGCAACGCAGATAAAAAATCACATTGTTCGAATAATAATGATACCTTACGACTTCATAACTTTATCCTAGCGGAGGAGTGAAACGACCGCCTTCTGTTCCCAGTAAACAAATCATATGAGTATTTTTCGCAGAAGCGACTAGTCTCGGTTCCACATATCATAAAAAATTCGACAAGCGTATATTATAAGTATTTACTAATAAATATTTAGGAACTGGTGTTTTCGTTATGGCGCTCGAAAACCCACATATTTAGTAGGGAACTATTGTGCCAGGGGAATAAAGGTTTAATTTAAAAAATAACGCAAGGGTTTAAATAATTTGGGCGTTGAAAAATATCCACAGTTGCATCTACAAGGAAAACGAATTATTTATCCACATTCAGTACCACTATGAGGACCTAATTTCATGACAATGCCCTTTAAATTAGGAAATAAGCGTCGGCTCAAGATTAAACTTTATGAGCAATTCAAGCTGGATCATGAATATCAATAAACGTTCTACACATCTTTATGTGCCTTTATTGATTCAAGAAGCACTGTAAGAGAAATGCGGTGGTACTTCTCGCTGTAGTTAATAATGAAAGTGTACCTTTAGTTATCTTTTCAGGTGCTAAGTTTTCAACTATATTTCCTAAGGCAACTGCAATTTCGAATCCAGCGATAGCCATACTTGCGTCTGCTCTTACTTGCACAACGTTCATTTAGGCTATCAAAGTTAGCAGAGGCGTTTTATATGCATCTCTGCCCGCGTTTCTTTCTGAATAAACTACACCCTCAAGTTTCCGTAAATACCATGCCATGGCCACAAACTTTCCTTCAGATATTTGGTTGCACTGGCCCCCTGCAAAAAAAGCATTCTGCACAGCCTGGGTAAGAGCCCCTTCTATACGCTCACAATGGCAGCAGGCCGGGCCCCATCTGTATCCCCTGCCAGCCGTAACGAATGGCGCTAAGTCCGAGTAATGGCCCCTGTCCAGAGGGCTACGACAGCGTCAATCCTTGGGTTCGGCACCAGCCCTTCGGGGCAGGCTCTCTGTGCACTTCGGGCGGTGAAGAATGGATTCGACCAGGGTAGGTCACCACCGCCCGGCGCCGAGATCCGCGATCTGCAGCCGCGATAGTGGAGGCTGCGCCTCGTTCCTAGATGCGAGATTACAGCTGGCTGGAAGAGCGAGGGAAAAGTCGGAAGTGGATGGAGGAGATGGGGACCACGGAAAACACAACTCATTATGGCATCTTGTTCTCTCAGTGGGTCTGGGTACATCGTAAGTGGCTCCCAATGAACCAGTCTGCTTGGTGGGCACAGTCAGTCCAAGGCGACGCAGAACTTTGTTTGTGTGTAGAGTTCTCTCACTTAGGTAGACCCTTCGTGTCGGGGAAGAAATGGGTTAAGGTATTCCTCGCACATTTTTGAAAACTTAGAGGCATTCATAAAGTTGTCAAATTTTCGTCCAGTGCCATGTATGAGGACATGCATAAACTTGGACTAACACAATACTCATATTAGACAAATAATCATGCACAGCAATGCAAACTACAGATCGTTGTGAACGTTACGACTCTTGTTGGAAAGCAGTCATCGAACGTTACTTCAAAACACAATAGCTGTAAATCTCAGACGGCATATTCTAGCTGACAGCCGGTAAGCTTGCCCGTCTGTAATAACGTTTAGCACCGGCGCACTCTCACTCTTACTGGCTTGCCTTGAAGGCAAATAAGAAAAATACCAGTTGTTGGAATGTGCCCACAAAGAATCTCGAGCAACATTTACTCCGACACTCTTGTGCATGACATCTGTACTTAATCTGACGACGCTGAGCACGCTCAAAATACAAAACATCTTAGTTTTCTTTAATATGTACTGCTAAAAATATTGTCTGAAAACGAATCTTGCTTTTTATCGCCGCTTCTTCTATGCTTGATTGGCGAGACAAAATGACACAAGAACACAAAGACAAGGGCAACACAAAGACTGTAGTTTGACAATATGAAAGTAGGATTTAATTGTATGGCATCCAGTGTATTTCCTTCTGTTTTGTTGCGCAAATGGTGTGCATGTGACGGGGCCACAGAAGTAGTATGGTAAATTATGGACCTAAATAACGCATTTGTGTTTGGGACTGTAAATAATAATACTTTGCGATCCCACATTAGTTAAGTAGTGATGTTTTTAAATCTTTCTAATTCAGGACCTCTTATTGACACGTAACAATTACTGCTGCGAGTTTCGGTTCGATTTGCATCAAAATATTTTAATACAAATACTTGGTAACCAAGTATTTTTATTAGTTCTTTAATGCAGTCCATAGACACCTTTTCATAAATCGATAATGCCTCGTATAGGCACCAAGAAATTAAGACATCCCCGATTTCTAGTAAAAATCAAAGATAAATTTTTCTTCATATATCACTCTATATAACAGTTAGCTTCCCATAAAAGGCAACGTTGGGATGGTTCGAAAATTTTTCAATTAAACTTACGTGGTGATTTAGCGCTAGAGTAATGATTATGCCTCGTTGCGACTGATTTTCATTTTGGAAAACACGCATGCACCTCTTTTGTTCACTCCGGCCGTTCATTTATTACGCAGTTTTCAACAGCACCATTCGTTATTGTAACATTGTTCAGGCAGCGACAACTTTCTTCTACCTGGCTCTAAACAAAGGTGTTTTCTCCCTTCACTAGTGCGCGCATGTAGTCAGCAAAGTTCTCGCACAATTATCTCCACTAAATGGCTGCTTGGTACCTTTCTCATTCCTCCGAATTTGTTTTGCGTGCTTCCCATTAAAACTTCGGTATAACGACATGACCCAGGAATCGAGCGTTCCAGGCGCGACTCAAACACCTGGCCGCGTTCCCACGAATCAGGAGCCCTGAGAGACGATCGACACCACTGGAACAGAAGCTCGGAATGATTTGTGGCCCCCGCAGCGACAGGGAAGATTTAGTTGCGTCCGTCCCGCGATCGTTTATTTCCGCGCTTTGGCAGGAAGCGTTCGAACGTGGAGTTTGTTTCACCCGCCCACAGCTGAATTCGATTCAGACGTGGGATTTCCGAGGCGCCGCACGCATGCGCGCATACGGAACCACTAGGTTCTTTTATGAAAGCAACGCATTTATTTTTCTGCGTTTCTAACTTTTTTTTTTTTAGGCATTTCGATTCATGTTTGTGGTTGTGTCTAACTCTTGCGCACCCATAACAACAATTTTCTCAATAAGGAATTGTTTATTTTTTTGTATGCTCCTAAAATTTAAGAAAGGAGCACAGGACAAGGGCCACTTTTTTATGTACGCTCGTACTATATAGTTCTTCGAATAGCGTGATCCTACGCAGTCACACATGCAGACAACAGCACGGAAGATATTTCATGCAGCTTACGCCTTTTCACAGGCTAACCAATGGCCCGCAAACTTTCTTTTTTCCTTGTTCTCGACTGGATAATTGCTTTTAGGACGTTGTTTTCAAATAATCTTTGTGAAAATGACACAGTCTGCGGGCCGTAAACATCGAAGGAAATTGTATAGCAGTGAACATTTTCTCTAACACCAGTACAGCACATTACAAGGACATGCGCAAATACATTAGCAACTCTTTCTGGTACCTCCTTATTAAAGACTAACCCGGTCCCTTAGAAAAAAACAACACAAGCCTCAACAATATGATTCGAGCTTATGTTATCTTGTAGATGTTTCCTACAAGGAATCAGCAAAAGCTCAGTAATTTACAAGCTGTTCATGGTTTTCCATTACCTTCAAAATTTTTAACACCAGCTAATGACGGTGAGAAACCATTGAACGCTGTCTTATTCTTATTTTTCAATTGACAAGTGCCGCGTCGATCATAATGGTTACGCATTATTACAACATGAACATCGGTACAGACGTCTGTTGGGCAAACTATAGGTGTGCCTTCAATGGATCCCATCTCAGGTTTCTCTTGCGGGCCTTTGTTTGCATAAATGCACTTCGCTACCCGCTTAATCGCTAATTACTTTTTATGCCTCTATTGTCTCACATATGCTCATTAGCATACAGTTTTAAGCGACCACGCCAAATGCAAGATCTTCCAACATAGAAATACTGTTTGGCTTCAATCAAGACATACGAGGTTGCCCCAGTCATTTATCTACTAGTAGGGTGTTTGCCCCGAGGTCCAAGGATCTCGGTAGCTTCCATTCACATCTCACCTTCTCATCTCAAAGGAGCTATTCAGCTCGACAGCTGCTGCCTATTTAGCCGCATGACTTGTTCTGGTTACGTCCCATGTCCCACAGGCGCCAGGTCAGAATAAGAAATTCCTAGCATAACAGTATTGTAGCCATATTGCTGTTTAAATTAAAGAAAGCGTTCACACATGGCACCGGGGCTTCATAAAATTGTGATTAGTTTTGAGGTAACTAGAAGACCAGTCGCTTGTGGTTTGTTCATAACGTCGTTCCGAGCCCACACGTCACCTCGCCTTCTCTACCGTACATCTATTGGATCAAGGAAGAGAGATGAGCACCGCAGAACCGAAGAAGCCGAGGGGAAGTCCTTTGACTGACGTCAAGTACGGTCGAGCTGTTGCCTTGGCTTGCCAACAGAGTTTGCCCTTGTTTGCCGTTAATGTACTGTACGCCTCCCGAGCGGAACGATTACTTTCGATTTTTATGTGGTACGGGGTGACAACTGGTGTAGCGTGCTTTCTCTATACATCACATGTTTTCTCACGCTGTTCAGGCTTGGTTAATATTGGGTGATCACGTTCATTGTCGCACACTGACTCTTGTTATAAGGACTCCGTAATGGAGGGCTCTGTATGATTTCGACAACGTGAGGTTCTGTGCGGCGCATGCATATCGCGCCGTACGCATGCGCGTTGCATTTTGCTTTAATCGCAAGACAGCCGCCGCAGCCAGGATTGAACCGTTTAATCGAGCGCCCTGAATAATGTGACGCCGAGCTGGGGACTCTCGCCGTTCAATAAATTACATCATTATTTTTTTCAACTGCGTATATTTTTCAAAAATTGGGATGGTTGTAAGTCTTTCACTCCTATTTATTTTTTCAAGCCCCGTTTAGAGAACAATTACTTATCTCATTTTATTTCACATTACTCTTAATCTCGATTGTGATTATTCAGGAGAGGGCGTATGGTTACCACAACGAGTAAAATGTGAAAATTGTAGAAAGGAAGAGCCAAAAAAGAATGCAATGATACAATGAGTTTCATTACACTGGATAACAAACTCAACATATTGATCTTTAAGAACAGCATACAGTATTGTTGCCAACGGAAAGGTAAGTCGTGGTCACGTTGTTTCTTCCAAATAATTTGTGAATCGTTACAACGAAAACAGCAGAGTAATAAATGGTTTAAGCACGTCGATTGCCGCACAGCACGGAGAAAAAGAAATTGGTGAAAAACCTCGGCGTCTTTTACGGCACAGAGGCCTAAAGCAATGAAAATCTGTAATCACGGGAGCTCTAAGTATTCACCTAGAGGAAGGAGTGGCATAAGTTGAGAACAACCTGTGAAAGGCTGTGTACAGTAAATCTCAAGATTAGGACGAAGACGGTGAATAAATGTTGATAGGAAAATACCACCATGTATATAGAATGGAGACGCGACAGCGTGAAATAGTATTAGAGAAGACATGAACTCTGGATGAAATTATGTACAAGGAAAAAATCTCTGGCTTTTTGTCATTTGCCGTTGATACCTGAACTTTCGTTCTTTTTGAATGTTCGCTAATGGAATCAAGCATGTACGACCGGAAGGAAAACATGTGGCGGGTGGATAAAAATATTGTATACCTGGAACGAAGCATAAGAAGCATAGCCGCGCTTCCATCCGCTGAGTTAGTTCTTAGGAGATATATATATTTCACTCAGGAACTAAGTGCGAATGTCAAGGGTATAAACTCGACCGTGCGTCATTCAGGCGTCCGGCGATCCGCTTCTCTGGAATGTCAGCAGTAATGTTAATATTGGACGCAGAGCCCGGCTCTTCGTTTCTAATTCATGATGTTTTTCAGAAAACCTTCCGCCAAGTATTTTGCACCCTGTTTCTTTCGAAACGTAGCCGTAGATTCTTGTTTCTGCTACTCCTCTTCCGAAACTGCCGGCTACTTTATAATGACAGTTTTCTACGCAGTTCTCATGCTGGCCTTCTGAATCATTCAAATATACTCGCAAAAATTCTACATCTTCTCCAAATATACCTACACTTTGAGAACCTGTCAATTCGAGCAATGTATAATACAAAACGTTTTCAGTGCGAACAAAACAAAAATTCAAATGGTTAAAAATGCTGAAAAAGAATTTTAGCTGTGTTTAGCCATACTGCTACTACTTTGAAAAAAAAAAAAGCAGATAAGTTCGAAGGCACCTTACATGGTTTTCACTGAAGTGGTCAATCTAGGGTCTTAGTCCTACAGTGTAATTGTGCAGTCAGAGAGAGAACAGGCGTAAGCATTCACTCAAGCGCAACTACATGGCTGCACAATGAACATCACTGCTTTCACAGAAGTTTCTCAGTTGAAGAAACGTTATTCTTCGTCTGTTGGGTCTCATCTCGGCATTCGTGCTGCCAAGCAAGATAAGCAGGTAGGTTATAGCAGATGGTACAACAATACCAAATCGATCAACAGCTCGAAATAGGAAGAATGGTTATTCAACGTGTGTAGTTACGGTTCGTCGGTTGAAGAATTTTTGTTTGCCCTATCGGAGAATTGCCGTGGACAGCGGCTGATCAAGTGGGACCACCAAACGTTCAATATCGTTCGTTTAAATCTCAGCGCACTGTCTATATTGCATTTCACCTCTAGTACGTCTTCAGATTATAATCTGTCTAGTGCGTGCTAACTGTTCAGTTTTACGGCTCTTGATGTACACCCAACAGTGTCTATTGAGGACCTGGCTTTTTACAACTAAATTGTGCTTTAACACAATGACACGCTCCCTGCACGCTAAGCCCTGTTCTGCACTCTTTTGGTTGGCTGCACATATTCCCTGGTAATTTTTGCGTGTAATCGTATTTATTTGGTACGTTATTTGTGTATTTCCTTTTTCTCTCCAAACGATATATTTTATGAACTATTCCCAGTTTTTCTAATGTCTGCGTTTTTTAATTCGGGAAGTGTGTTCAGAATACAGAGAGAGGGGACTAAAAAATCCTAATTAAGGGATAGAAAAGAAAAAAATAGCGGAGCTTATATATGGTCATCTGGACTGCTCTTGTGAATAAGTCTTTGTCAACCTTCCTGTGGTCGTTACTAAGAAAAGGTTAATTTATCCGACCTCGGAAGCGATAGACACTGAGTTCAGACTTGATCAGACTTTCTGCAGATAATAGAGTTCCATAAAGATATTTCTAATGAACCACATTACTGTATAAGGAAGCCGATCTTGCATATACGAAAGAATCAAATCAGTCATACTTATAAATAGCAATTTGATTTGATACCTGTAGGCTTTCGATAGACTGAATATTGCTTCGGAGGGACATTTGGTTATTCTGTTTTGCTTGTATTAATTCCGATTAGTTGTCTCTTTGATGTGTGTTCTTATAGAATTAACCATGTCTGACTGTCGGTAGACTAGATATAAGGTTATCTTTGTGATATACAAGATGCCTCTCCAGAAAATCCAGACGCGTTTCTTTGCGCGCAGCGGGCGTGAAGGACACGAGGCCGTGTAAAGCGTCTTATAGACATATTTTGTCTCCCCAGCCTGAACAGGTGTAATCAGAAATATTTTCTTGACATGTATCCCAATTCTGCTGAAATTAATTTTTTCTCTTCGGTTTTTGCGCCAATAACCACCACTGTGAAGATTTTGTGCCTTTTTGTGGAGTTTGCACCAAGACGACATTAATTATCATCAAAACATTATAATCGAAAAACTGAATGAAATGTGTTGACTTGCGCTTGCGTGTGGGCACATATGTGAGACACAGAGAACTACATTGACATTGACGCAGGGACTGTAACAGAGTTTGTGGACGTATTGTAACCACTCATTAAACAACACGCCAGAGATCGGAGTTGACAACGTATCCTTGCCTCAAAATAGTTCAGGTAAGATCTGAACTTCTGCGTGCATACTATAATAATCTTTGCCAAAGTAGGCGCCATGTTCTTTAACTGGTGAGTGTTCAACCAAGGCACAGATAGTCTAAGCACGCGTCATAGTTTTAGGAAAAGCGTGTTGAACCGGGCAGTACTTCACTCTAAGTAAGATATTGCAAGTCACTGCTTGCGCTTCGGTAGCCTATAAAACTCATAGCTGTCAGTGTGCCAATGTTCGCGGCTTTTAATATACTTAGCCGCACCTACACAAACTGCTATGAACTCAACCGGGCTGCGCAATAATCGACGAGAAGGCTACAAAACCCGCTCACAATTGCAAACATTTTTTTTTTTTGTATTAACGCCAGTTTTATGTCTCAATTTGCGCAAAATGAAAATAAAGAATTTTCAAACATCGTTTCCTTTCTCCTACAAGGTCGTAAACGGATCGCTGACAAAAGCATCTTCTACCTGTATAAGAATAAAATCCTGTGTTATTTCAACTACCACCTCACCACGTGTTCTAAAACGTCTGTGATACTCAGCGAAGGTTGCCATACGCATATATTGTGTGCAGTCGTAGGACATGCGCTGCCACTACAATAATCCTCGCAGTGATGGCCAGGCCTCATGGCTGCACCTAGCCGATCATGACACCCTTTGCTCACTAAGATAACAATTCTTTGAGGAAGCCGTAAATCGGCGGCACGTGAACCTGCCGATACTGTCTTCGTAAACAAGCATAGAAAATCGTTGTATATGCAATCCACCAATCAGCTTGTACAAAAAAGAAAGCAGGTTTGTAAATCTCACATAGGTTATTATTTGGTGCGAATAAGTGATTAATAAATGCGAACCTGTGACTTAAAAACAGATGCGGCCTTAGCCTGTCTTTTTCGCGTTTTGTCAATGTTAGTTCTGAGCACTTTCTTTGGGGATTACTTACCACCGACTTGCCCAAAAAGATGTTTTTTTTCCACTAAGCACCTCGGATAAAAACTGGCCGGTAATATTAGGGCAAGGTGTCACCTAAGTTAAATTTACTATACCGGGATTAGATGCGCTATAACATGAGCAGGATACTCAATTTTGGAATGAACCTTTCAACCGCATTACTTAAGCCCTAGCGTCTCAGCAGTCCTTTAATGCAAATCTGCTTTCTTCCTCAAACTTCGACAAAACATTTGCTTTTATATTAGAATCATAGCAAACTCATCTTTTGACGGAGCCTTCTCCTAACTTCGCTATTAATTGAACAATAAGTGTCGTGGAAATTGAATACCACACCATAGGAAATAACTGCAGGAGGGCGCGATTCAGTAGCTAATGTATCAGTCCTTACTGCTGCCTTTTAAATTTTTTTTAGATGGATTATTTTTATCAGCGCTTTCAATGTTTCATGGTTGAAATCATGCTGTCAGAAATTCTCTCTTACGATGAGAGATATTTTTTCTTTACTGTTTAGTTGGCAATACAGAGGTATTGCCTGAGATGCAGGACTAAAGGAGACAAAAAGGTCTGACTATTTCCTGACCCCGCAGTTCACAACAGCAGTGATGCACAAGTAAAAACAATATATTACATGCGTAGAGTAGAATGAACCACCCGAAGAAGCACTCCGAAATACTCATAACATGGCATAAATGGATGAATTTGTGTTTCGGATCATAAATAAGAATATGATTGTGCTAAGAATGCAAGACAGAATTAGAGTCATACAATCCAAAAAAGGCAGACCAAAAGACAGATGGGGGTCCGTTATAAAAAAAGTATATAACACAGCCTGCTGTTTGCAGACAGATACAAGATAGAATACAAAAATACAAAGCGCGACACCTGCTGCACAGAGCAGGTGCAGTCAACCTGTCAGGTGGATAGCTCCGACATTAGTGTCCCAGCTATTTACTAATGTAGCTAGGGTGCAAAAGGACAAGCTGCCTTTCGGGCATCTGATCGTGAAGAGCACCAACTAAGTGAGAAGACTGTCAGAACGTTCTCAGTCAAGCGCATAAATTTGTTGCGCGTGAAAGAGAATCCTCGGTAATTACAATAGTGATATACTGTCATCGCTCTAGAAGAACGGTGCAATATTTCGCAGCTGTACAACACGAAAGAAAATATAAACGTCGGCTGTGCAAACAAAGGGCCAGAGGTGCACAAGTAGCCCGCACTCTGCATGCCTATCAAGCAAGCAAATGAGAAGAGGAAGAGAACCAATAAATAAAGAACAGAAATGACAAAGTGCGGAACTGAACAAACGTTTGCTGCTCTCTTCAATAAAATATTCACGTAGCAGAATAAGCACGAGCACTCGCGAATAGTCAATCTGGTGGCCGACAATAGTAGCGTGAATTGCATATCTTATGATTGAGAAGATGTAAAGGATTAAGAGTGCGCAAGGCAATATATCGCTTAAGTTTCTCATCCAGTACACCTCTTAGGTTTCTTTACGTGGCTGGGCAGTGAAAGTCTTCAGTGCGCACGCGTTTCAATATCTTGCTCCTCGTATTTGTTAATCACGCCCCATGCTGCATTACCAAGCCCCGCTTGATGCGCAGTAACGTTTTCAGCATCCAGCTTAATGGTGGCTTCCGCAGAGGTATAGTTGGCGTGCGAGACGGTGGCTATGTAATCGGCTTGCTGGTGGCTCTCACTCTTACTCATGGCAGTGTCTTTGGAAATGCAACAGCCAGCGTTACGCCTACAACGACCTTGGAAGATAAGAGCGTTGATGACGGACGATCAGGCTTTCTCTAAAGCCCAATGCCAAACGTCGGTAAGGAGTGTCCTCTGAAGAGCCACCGGCCTGATGGAGATAAAATTGGCAAATGTGCTCTCTGTAAGTAAAAAGCATCTCTCCATCAGCGCCGCACTGAATCTGTGGCAGGCTTGGTGTGCGGAGAGCCACACGTGGCGCTTCATCTGCGCACGGCATGAAGAGGGGCATAAAAAATCAAACAAATTTTGCTGGACTGCCACTGATGAGATGGCGCATTAGAAGTGCGTCAAAAGCAGCATAGTAAGGGCGTGATGCGCCACTTGATGATCTGGGCGCTTGGAAAAAATCGCCCGAGAAATAAAACAAGCACTAAAGGGGGAGCGTTCACGTACCACCACTGGAACGTGTCTCCCAGCAGCAAACTGATGTGGTAGGCGGAAGAGAAACACGTGTTTATGCTCTTTATCTCGGCAAGCCTCTCTGACGCGTCATGTGGCTGCAGCAGTCCATGGCACAAAAAATGCTACGAAAAGACACGAGAAGGAATTCCTGTTTTGATTCTCCCGCATAATAAACAAGAGTGAGACTATTGACAGAAGTAACTGGGTTACCTAAGACAGATGCTCATACATCTCTGACATGCGTGGGTGCCAGCTTTAGTTAGATTAGTCTGGCGTGGGCTTCATTCCTCAGCCTTCATTCAGTGCCCTGCCCCGGTCTACTCCTGCGATATGTCAGAGTAGAGCTGTAAGTATTAAATAAATCAAGCACGTTTTGTGATGGCACAAGTAAAATGCAGTGCGCCGCCAGCAAGCCCAGTTAAGAAAAGTTTTGGATCAGCTGTTTGAAGAAGCGTGGTGAAGACGTGTAGACAAAATGTTGTGCGCAGGTAACATTTTCTAAAAAAAACGAAAAATAGCATTCGCTCTTTCAAAAGGCAATCCAGCGTAATTGTTTTTTTCCGTATACTTAGTGAAAAAAAATATAAAAAAATTAAGCGGGATGTCCTCTTGAATCATCTAATTCTCTGTAGGCGCTTCT
This sequence comes from Amblyomma maculatum, assembly GCF_055883805.1. NCBI lineage: Eukaryota > Metazoa > Arthropoda > Arachnida > Ixodida > Ixodidae > Amblyomma > Amblyomma maculatum. The sequence goes on along the minus strand of NC_139347.1, from coordinate 66,353,478 downwards.
GCAGTAATCATAAATGTAAGACTGCCAGCAACGCGAAATGCTTTGTTGGCTTCTTCATGCCATATTGTTTCGATTGACACCATGCTTCAATGTGAAACAAATATTATTATATAAATATATGTTTTAAAGGTGCTGGCACCATTCTCCCGAAAGTGCTCGCAGTGAAAACAGGTTTTTAAGCATGAAAACTGTTAAGATTTCATTCTTGGAAATCTCATTCAAATGACATTCCAATGGGAAGAACATTGACCCAAAAATGGAGAATAAGATATGGCCGAGGTTACCCAACACACGCCGAAATTTTTGTGCGAATGTAAGAAAACGAATATATATTCTAATGCGGGCGACATAGCTGCATTACAAAATGATCTGAATCTCAATTAATCCTGGTGATTCAAATGAGTAATGCCTATCAATATTATAATAAAACATCCGTCACATCTTTCCGTCGAAAACACTCCTACCCACTACTTAAATGCGCCATTTTTGGTTCAGAAATCTCCTTAACATAGCCAGTAACATAACCAGCGACCTTTCGTACAACGACTATATCTCAGCAATAACGAACGATGCTAAACAATGCTTGGCTTCCTTTTGCCGTCATCTAAAGCTTCACCTCCCCCCTCCCCTTCTGTGTAAAACGCATGGCCTACCTAAACCTCGTTGGACCAATATTTGAGTACGTATGCTCTATTTTGGGATACCCACCAGTCATACCCTGCAAACACTCTCAAGTAAGACTCTCTGATGGGCTAGTTGGTTCATTTTAAGCGAACGAATAAAACTGTGCGAAAAACGGCACTGAAGGAAAACAGGCACAAACAAGGAGCCTTGCGCCTATGTGTTCTTTTAGTCCCGGTTTTCCCTCTGTTTTACTCGTTCGCTTAACGCTCTAAAATCAGCGCAAATCAATAGACGTTTTGTCCAGATCGAAATGCGGCACCATGTCGGTATCCCCCCAAAAATAATAAAACGTTTGAGATCACACTGGCACTCTCAGTGGGGGAATGCGTAAGCATTCATTGTGGAAGAAAGAAGACACGGAAGAAGAGGCTTCCGGTTTTTGACGTCACACTCTGACGTAACACCCCATGGAGTTTGGATACTACGTGACACCACTTGAACGTCGACATTATCCCACTTGGCTATTTCGACATCTTATTGACGTAATTGGCTTTTGCAGACTTTTGCAGTGACGTCACACCTTATGACGGCTTTATGAAAAGTGATAGTCAACATAACGTTTTCACTCATTCATATCCACCAAGACACGTGACCGACCACCAAAACAAATGATCGTAAGTTGAGAACCGGAACCGAATGTTTGCTGGCGGCCATCTTGCATTCCTTTTACAGACTTAATTAGCTTTAATTAACTCACTAATTATTCGACACCGAACGTTTTTAATTCCGCCACACCTTTTTTGATGATCTATTCGATGACACCATTCGTTTTCCAATATACCAACCAGTTCTCTTTCTACAATGTGGATCAGTATTAGAGACGCCAAACTTGCCGATGACTCCTTAATGCTTACGCATTAACAAATTGAAATCGTATAGATATCTTCATTTCTCCTGCATGAGGATCGCATTAAGAACTGTGAAGCGCTGTATGTTTTTTATGTCTTCACTACTCTGAAAGCAAATTATACATTTATGGAAGGCAGCTGCCACTTACCGGGCCATCGTGCGGCACGGTGTGCTGCCTTTCGACTCCCGGCACTGTAGTTACCGCCTGAATTGTGTGCAGAGCAACCCTAGAACCATGCAACTCAGCTCTTACGAAGTGCTTTTGTAAACAAAAGCGCGCGCTGACTGTTTGTATTCTGAATGCGAAACAGCTAGTCTCGCCATAGAGTCGGAGTGTAGGAGTCCGTTTCTGCCGGGAAAATATGCCCATTATTGTTATGTTTCGGGACACACCGTGAAGCTTTAGAAGAAGGGGGGGGGGGGGGGGGGGGAATACGACAGCAACAGTAGCACCGCCAAGTCACAAATTACTGTCGTGCTTCAGAAAATTTGTCACGCTGTCACAATGAGAACCAGCTTCTGGAGCGTATACTCAATGTGCTGCATGCGCTCCGGTATTTCATTGAATGTATGGAGGTCTTCTCCTTTTCTTTGAAGTAGCTTGTTACAAATATTCTGGCTGCTGTTTTATTTTTTATTCTAGAAAGGAGTTGTATTATGTTCTCTTCACCTGCTAGCCGCTTGGTCTGGCTTTTGACAGCGCCTGATTATAGGCTTAGTCTCCGGCTCCGAGCCGTTAGTGGCAGCTTTGAGCGCACAAATTGCGGGTTTCTACGACGCTGACGTGAAAGCAGGTGAGAGAATATCTTGGTTACTTGCCCTGCATGACTCAAGCTTCATTCGATGTGCCACAATGGCTTTGATGTTATAGTATTTGATTATTTATTCGGCTAGGTACTTAATATTTATCTCGGTAAATTCTCTGAATATGTTTTTGTTCCCGCAGCTAGAAAAAAATAAACTAATATTCCTGCAGTTCACCGAAGAAAGCATGGTATTTCAAATATTTTTAGTAGCTACATAAAGTGAGTGGTGCCATATTCATTTCTGTATGCACAACCTTCTTCCCAAGTATTGTCATATTACTACCAAGTTTTACAGTGATATATATTGCCTAAAAACTAAAGAATGGCTTCGTTATGTACGACAACGACAACAACAACAAAAATATCCCGTAATTTCTCGCCGATATAGACCACAGACTTTTGTATCGTCCATTCCTGGAGCTGTAAGTTTCAAGTTGACCGACGCGAAAAAGGTGTGCGAAAAACTTCCCCGGGCGCGTAAATTCCGGCAGGCAAGGAAAGTGCTCCGACGTAATAGGCTATTACCGGGACGCTGGCGCCTTTGCGAACCCCTGCGTACCCTTCACCAGAGGGTTTGTGAGTAGAGCGTCAAGCTCCAGCGAGGTGGAAAGTGGAACGGCCGAGCGTGCCCAAGTACTTGGAGGCCGCTCTTGGTCCGGTTCGCAGCGTTTCTCGGGTACTCCAAAGATTCGTTGTAAAACGCGAGTATCTGGTCAAGTGCACTTCCCCATTACGCTGTGCGGACAATGTCATCCGAGAAGCGGCCGTTGCCCGCAAATAGCGTCCACACGACCGCGCTGCCAGCGCACCGCAGGTGAAATATCGGGGAGCGGACTCCACCATTGTAAACACTTCTGACGGCGCACTTCTTGGCTCTCTCGCCTTTATATGTGTTTTCTTTCGTGCTTCTACCCATAGAACCGAAGGGTCTCAGACGCCGTCCCCTCCAACCAACGATGATGACCCCGTCGTTTGGTTTTCTTTTCAGCCCCTCACTTCGTTCAGGTCACCGAATGACCTTTTCTCGAAGACACGTACAAATCCGGCTCAAATAATGTAAGGCTGCCTTCTCAATTTTGACTGTTTATAGTAAATTTAAAAATTCAAGTTTTCAATGATTTGCGGCCCGAAACAGCCTCTGGGATACTTGAAGGACTATCAAAGAAGAAAGGAGAATAGATATAAATAAATACTAAACTTTCATCATGGATAGTCAACCAAAATAAAGAAAAGCGCCTGTGATATTCTTCGTGAAGACTGCGGAGTGTCGACCTTAGGCCTGAAATATATGTTAGGGACAGCACAACTAGAAGCCAGCAGGTCACCTAGTTAGCGTACTGGAGGCACCTGTGCCCAGAAGATCATCTATTGCGGTCCTTGTTGACAAAATGCTAGGCTTGAAAACTGTGATGTTAGTGAGCGGTTATGTTATGAGTTCTTACTCATGGAATTGGGTCCTCTATGTTTTCTTGGGAGGTATTCTTATTGTGGTCTTATTTTCTGCAAGAAAATGGTTCGATTTGGCGAAGTGGCGTAAAAGAAAAGCTACCGATATCGGCTTCGGACATTTTTGTATAGACCAGCTGAGCGCACTGCTCTGTCTAACAACTTATTTTCCTACAACAGCTTTGTTCAGGGAGGCGAGTTAACATGAAATAGAAAATTTTACATGGTCTTCAAGATCCTTCGCCTTCACAAGACAAGGATGCATTTTGAGCACATTATAAAATATGTGAAAACTCGAGCTAAATGTAATGAAAACTTACCACTGCCTTTGATTTAAGGGCAGATTTTGAGCTAAATATAGTAGAAACAATAATAACAATAATGTTTCTGATACGAACAGCAAGTAATGGGCATTTCAATCAAGGAACAAAATAAAAGGCAAAAATGTCGTACGTTGAAAACAAATAAATAATTGTTTAGCAATAACGGAAGAGCTTTAACATGAACAGAAAGTCTTGCCTGAGCAGGTTTAGCGAATTATACCCGACAACGCACTAGTAACGTTAAACATAAAAGCAAACCTTCTGAGATACGCGGGTGGAGCTGGATGTACAGTCCCCATAACCACGTTAAGCTTTGTTTTGCCGTGCAACTCAGTGTTTTTTTTTTTTCAAGCTCATATACAAGAACAAGTGCTTTAAATTACTATAAGCATTAAAATTATTAATGCGCTCTGAGTCAGGTGTTGACAATAACTGCAAGTGTAGATGTGTGATGCCGTAGTCGGTGAAAAATTCAAACATGATATTTCATCGAGCAGACATCTGTTGGGTAGTCACACTGCCTTTGCTCTTCGTTAGAAAAAGAAAAACGCGGGACACTTAAGCTCTGTCGTTTAGAATGGGACATGACTGAGTTAATGGCTACCGTGTGCAGCTCCCACTGAAGGTTCTTCTTTGGCGTTCATTCACGTTGCTAGTCGCTTGGTCGACAATCCCTTAAATTTCGCTTCTATTTTCTCGTGCAAACTCACAGGCATAAAGCAGTAAGCTTTGACATTAGGTAAAAGGCAAGCTCGCATACATATAAAGCCTCACTTTGCACAGCCCCCACGAATGTGCCTCCTTGGCTTAGACGCGCCAAAGGCCCCAGATTCCACTCTCGTCTCACCCCCCATACAGCTCCTGCCAAGAGGCAGCATCATGAATTCCCCTGACGTCACACAACTCACTGACCGATTAGCGCCCGGAAATCTCACCTGCCAGCTGTCACCCGCCACAGGCTTATGCTCGTAATTTTTAGGTCCCAAACGCCGGCAGCTGCGTTAAAGCTAACGCAAGGCTTTCCGCTGGACAGAAGTCTCAACTCTGACACGCTAATAAATGCACCAAAGGCAATGCTGACAGCTTCAGGTGTACATAACGAGGATATTAACATAACGAGAAAATAGTAATGGAGCCACAGAAAGATCCAGAAAGAAGCCGATGGCAAGCTTGCCACTGGGGGAGCTGACCAGTCGTATATTTCGGCTTTGCCTGTCGATGTGGTCATGGTAACAACTATGGCTATACCTATGCCTATGGCTGTGGCTATGGATATGGAATGCCTAGGACTATAGGGAACTAGATATCGACTGGTGTGCACTACCTCAGAATATCATTCTGAGCTCTGTTTTACAGAAGCCTCGCACTAAAGGCTTCCATTGTCCATTTTAAACCAAAGAATATAACCCTGATTCACCAAGCGCTCTGCTATATCTGGCCACTGTACGAATTCAGCTTAGACAAGCGCGATAGACGATTATTATTCTTATTCCCATATCAAGAAGCTACCTTGGCACCTCTTCGAGCTTAACGAGGAGTGGAAAACGGCAACTATTTCTGCTGTTTGATGAAAGAATGGCGTTGCAATGTGCTTGTCGGGCTGTGGAGCTTCGAGCCTAGTCTTCGCATATATTGTAGATAAAAACTAATACACCTCAACTTTTCTTAAGCTTTACAGTGGAATCCCGCTTTTTATGAATTGCAGGCTGTTGAACGTTCTACAAAATGCGTTTCGAACATACACGCGACATTTTAACAATGCTTACTCGATCTCCTGTGAAGAAATCATCATAAAAGAAGGACTCTCGGTACCCTTATAATGGCTAGTGCCAGGGCTTAAAATGGGCTGGGATGAAATGCAGAAGAGAGGATGAATTGCGTACTTGTACTACTGTAAATATTTACCCTGCTAATAGATAAATGACTGCAGAGAACGGCAGCCAATAAAGTAACAAACCTTACTCGCACACTTCCCTGTAGTAGTAATATTATAGTAAGCATTTCATTGTGATTTGAACCAAAGAAGCTAATAAAGTATGCGAGCTTTATTATTCCCAAGCGACTCAGATTGTGAGGAATGCCATGCCTGATGCCAGAGGAATAACTGGGACCGCATTCGGTCTTTACGTGCACTGGCCTCGAGCAACGCACGGGAGCCCGTTGCGTTCAGTCTCCATACAAACGTGAGCCCGACGACCGAGATTGAACCCGGATGCTCCGGTTCAATCCAGGTCGCGGTCGCGGTGCCGTAACAGCCTTATTGTATCCAGTCGAGCTCGACGAGACGCCCTTTTCCCCAACGATATGCTCTTGCACCAGAACTAGCTCAAAGCCTACTTTTCCCGCCTTCTTTCTATGCGTCCCCATAGGGCTGTTCTCACCAAAGCAAGGCTCTGGAGGGAGCAGGCTTTCAGCTCCCTAACTCCTGCTCGACGTATATCCACCTTTTTTTGTCTTTTCTGAGGCATAAACGCGGGCCTGTGCCGGCACGATAAAAGCGCCGTGGCTGACGGGGTTATGCAGCGGTAGCGATCGGGAGGAGACGAGTCGTGTCCCGGAGGCGCGCGTTCAATGCAGCTGCACCGGCACAGGCGTGGCCCCTCGGGATTACTCCGTGTTACAAGATCCTAAGATGACGCCAGGCTAGCACAGAGCAAACAGGAACTGATCATAATTAGTTACCAATACATTTTACCGCACTTATATGCTTTTAGACAGCATGCATGATTAATGAGATAATACGTGTGATTGTAACCGGTTTGTGTCATAAGGAATGGTGGTATAAAAAGCATGCGTCACTATAACAGAATCACTTCAATAAACTGTTAAACCTCGCGAACCACCAGCCTTACGTAGAACATTGGAACATCCTTGATTCTACAAGCACCATAAATTTGAAATATGTCTATTCCCACAGCTTCCTGCTGAACGTTTACACCGTGTTGACTTCGAACGCCACGATGCACACGCTGACTAAACTTTGATTAACGAGGAGTTCGTTATTTGGGTGCAAGAGCGCTAAGTACTATCGATGCATGTACGAACTTGCCGACAAACATTTCTTCCCGATAATGCATTTTAAGGTGGTCCACTGGGCAACAGAGCATAGGCGAAGCTTGCCATACGAAATCAAGATTGTCTGGTGCTGCTGCACCGCTTCAATACCGCACACCTTGCAAAAAACGCTTATGGTAGAACGAAGCATGGCTGGAATATGTAGCCAGGCGGAACAGCATAATAAAACATGGATGCCATGTTGGTCCGATGCCTACATTGGTCGCACAAAAATGTTGCAGCCTAAAAGCTTCCCTTTGTTTTTGTTTTGTTGCTTTTTTTGTTGTCGCATCCGTTTCTCACACCTATGTTAAAGGTACGTATGAGCTTACAGCGTGCCATTCATTACAACCCCGTGAGATATTTCATTTTGTACGCTCTATATGCCTGTCCTGCCCAGGTTTAGTTGTTTACTTAATTAAAAAAAGAAATTCACTTCATCTCAAATGTGGGGGCGAACTCTTCTTGAAAGAGCCATTGCTCATTAACTTTGGGAAAACACAGAATGCGAAAGTCCTGTTCTTCAATATCTCTCTATTCTGGCTTAGCATATTAAACACGTCGTGGATCATGCTCACGTGTAGAATGAAACATCACAAAGAAGGCATAAGGGGAGAGGAGGGGGGGGGGGGTAGAAATTTGCTGAGGATTAATGAGTGTTCGCTAAAGTGTAACTCTCAGCTTTTTCTTGCCATGGTCAGCCGATCCTTCGGACATTGTGCCCCCTGGTTCAGAAAAATACGTCACATGAAGAGCGTGGTGCCGTGAGCAGTTTTATAGCTAACGTGAGATACGTGTAAAACAGGCTTAAATTGCCCTAGTGACGTTACAGAGCACAGAGCTTTGGCAGAATTTTGAAAACAGTGCGGAGGCTGTACTTGGTAGTCCCGCCACCCCCGCCAGTGGCACTTTACGTTTCATTTACAAGTTACTAACAGCGTCGCATACGTACTTGCACTTTGATAGCCTGACCTTGGAAAAGGTATGGCTGCTAAAGTGGTGAATCCTAGTTATGCTCTGCGAAAAAAAAAAAACGAAAAAGAAAACATAGCGGTGTTAATGACTACAATAGGTCACATGCTATAGAAAAGCAGGGCATCACATCACTTTATTTACCTTAAAGACCCCTTTTCGGGGTGTTACACCAGGATACCTCTAACACTACATTTAATATCCGACTGTCTCTGGCTATAGATGTCACAGCATGACGATCAGTTTCTCCTGCGCGCTCCCAGTCTAAAACCTTTTCTTCTTCCTCATCGTTCAGCTTGCAGATACTTGCCCAATCTGCAACACATGCCTGCTCATTGGGTACCTATACCCGTCAACAGGTCTGCTGGTGATGAATAACTCCCGTATAGTAGCTGCACGTGTGGGTGGAGACATTGAGCAGCCAACAGGACCACGCCTCTCTTTTCACTTTGTTTTCGGAATAGGATACCGCGTATCTCCCCAACTGAAGCTCTGAGTTATTATACCAGTCGTTCGAAGTTTCCTCCCATAATGTTTACAACACGGAGAAGCGAATGTATAACGTTCTTTTCCTTTTTTGGTGATTACCACTCAGGTGCATCAGCTCTTGGTATCTCGGAAATGAATGCCGTATATTAGCTACGTCTCTTTCACAGGAGCATTCGTATGCCGACCCGCTCTAACACACGCACGCACGCGCGCGCGTACGCTCTAACTTATCAGCTTGAGCATTAGACTTCTTAGTCGAAGGAAGCAGGATGGAATGCGTGCCGTAGAAGCCTCCTTTCTATAGAGGTGGAACATAAAGCAGGGCTCTGTGTTACAAGATGTCAGTTTACTTAAATAAAAGAACCAGCTATTGAAACCTATTTTACAGCCCTCGCATACCACGCTTCTCACAGTATATGTTAGCTTTGCAAAGTTTAACCCCAACTACCATTGCACCCCTTCCGTACCATACCGAGACAGACACAGTCAGACGCATTCCAGCTCAAGAGCTAGGATTCTAGACTCTACTCAAGAATAAACAAAATTTGCTGCCGAGGCGGGAAACTACGGGTAGAGACAGAACGAAGAGTAAAATGCGCGGCCATCTTGGACATCGGATTTGCTTGTAAACACTTATTTGATCCCATGTTCCTTAACTTTTCGCTCTGCCGCTATTTTCAGCAACGGGGATGCGAACGAATGTTCATGCAGCACCACCATAGCCCAGAATGCACGAGCAATAACTTATGCTAATGTGGCGGCCGCTCGCGGCCTTCCTCGGTTGCCCGCCAACGACGCTTCGGAAGAGCACGTGAAAGCAGGCTGGGGCACAAAACTCATTTATGCTCCTGCCAAGTTGGGCAAGACGACAAAAAAAAAAAAAAAGGGAAAGAACAACATAGAATCAGAACAAAACAGTGACTCCAGAGTACTGCGAATACAGCAGCTTCGCTTGCTGTCCTTAGCATGTGAGGCTTAGCGGTGAAATAAAGTGGTGGTGGATGACCCTAAAGTGAATGCTGCAAGTGTAATTTATTCAACGTTATCCCTTGCCTAAGAAACGCGCTATTGAGCAGCCACTGGACTAAAAGATTTCATGCGTCCCTATAAAGGATGTCGCAAATGGAAAATATATATTTTGGCAAAACAGGATGCAGTGCGCTATTATGCGGTTGAAAATGAACTGGCTGAGTCGAAACTTTTGGATTATAGCAAAAAAATAAAAGAAAGAAAAGGGCGAAAACGACTGATATATTTTGCGGCTACAAGACTTCGAAGAACAAACTTAATTTCATCAATCCTCGGCGTTTGATTATGTACATAGCGGACAGCCGTTGAATATAATAATATATATTGCGTAGAGTTCATATGTTTAACTAAAACGACTGATCTGTCGACTGGTGTCGTTATGACTACTGGTGTGGTGATCGGCATTCCCGCAGGCCAAACGTACGGCGACGAATATGCGGTTTGTTTCAGCGGTCGTGCGGTGTTTTGCGGATACATTTCACCATGCAAGACTCAAACTGAGTAATGAAGGAGTATCTAAATTTATGAATAAAAGTATCTTACGAAGAGCTCACTTCTATTAGAGTAACCGAAATGAATGGTGACCCCTGAATGCGATAATGACCGTTCCGTTCCAAAATGAAACGAGTAATAATGGAAAATAATTGCGTTACATTGTGGAGGCCAATTGCAGCAGCATTTGATCTTGATGAGGGCAGCAAGATAAAAGTTTCAGACAATGGTTTATTACATAGAAAGCAATTACTCTCTTGACTTAGTCACAAAAAGGCTCTGATTGAGTACCGCAAAAATTATGTTTGAAATGATAAAAATTTCGTTTATCGCAGGTTAAGAATGCGGAATGATTAGTCTGTGGTGAACATATTCGATGCACTGCTTAAAAAAGGTTGTGAACACTGCTTATTTTTAAAAAGAATCATTCAAATTTGAATAATTATCTTCATGTTTATCATTGCCTATTCTCCTTTATTCTATTGTGTGCTCACTTTGATAGACGTCGAATGAATCCTCAGTATAGATAAATGAATAAATACATAATGTCTAAGCATTTTCCCAACAAATCGAGCACTGAGTTTTCATGATATGGTCTTGCTATGGTTGAATTTTGCCATTAATTCCACACAAACTCTAAAGGCCTTGTTCTTTTGGGTGTACTTATGAATATTCTGTATGTCTTGGTTGTTCGTATCTTTTTGAATATTTTAAGGAAATTTGAGACGACCATTTTCATCGCGTATAAATGCGAAATGTGTGGTATTCTACCTGTGCCCCAAATTTTCAATATTTGCACATATTCGTTCAAAAGCACTGACGACAGTTGGCTTAAGCTCTTCGAGAACGGAAAATTCTCGCATAAGGAATGACCAATCAAGCCACGGAAACAAAGCCTGCTGTTACTGCACATACAACCAAAAATAGCGTAATCAGCACTATTATTGGGACATCCTTTCAGGGGACGAAATGAACCTGAGAACAGTGGAACGAACATTCCTCTGGGTATAGCCAAGACTAGTGGTCCAAGAAGAGAGTACACTTGTGGGTGACAAAAAGGACCCTACGTTCCAAAAAGTCTTTTTCAGCAAACGTTTGCAGACGGAGGCGACTGCAAAGTAGGAAATGACGCGGCGCTTCAGGTTTATTTCAACAAGCGATCATACGAAGGGAAGAGCACCTAAAGCAGAGGAAATAGATTTAGCTCAAGCATGCTTCTTCTAAGAGGGGTCAGAGTCATCTAAAATTGGCAAGAGTGGCGTTGATTTCAGTAACGCTTGCAACGTAGTAAATGCTAGAAGCTATCGCACAGCAGTCCGATGATGGCCCATCTTTATTTAACATTTGAAAGTGTATGAAACAGACATTCACCTTTAAACTGAAGCAATCAGGATGCAAATGCAGATTGGGTCCGCTCTAGCTATACGACGCGAGAAGTTTCGTCGCCCCATTCATAACAATATTTCTTTGGCCAGAGAAACGCATAAGCCTTCCATCACGATCGTGGCAAGGCACAAAATCAAAATTATGAAGAAGCAAATGCGATCAGATTACTAATCTCAGGGCAGTACATGCATGAAAGCACCTTAGTTAGAATTTCACTGTCATACTGTCGAGGACATAAGTTCCTTATGGACTGGAACAATGGTCGAAATTCAGAAATAAATGTACAAACGTCTGCAAAGAAGTCAAGTGAAAAAATTGTAATGCACCTTGCATCCGACGACAGCTCTACGGTTTGCTTATTCGCTACTACTAGGTGATTTGTTTACTGTCAGATTTATATTTAAAAATTTATGAAGTACCTGTGCATCAAGGTTGAAATTATGCACAGCCTTCCGGAGTTTTAATATGTGAGCATCGACAGCCCGTCAAGCTTCATCAGGAAATGAACAAAAGGAGAAATCTTTGAGAGAGTAAGGGAATGCCCACAATTCCTGCTTCTGAAGGGAGTGTCATATTGTCGGCTATTCTGAATAGGCAAGAGCAACCGCTGTCAATTATCGGCTCCATCTGAACCCGAAGAAACTGCTACTAATTGTTTCCCGCCTCGTGCAATGACGTTGACAACGAGATAGGTGCACATTTGCGATGCGCGGCCTAGCATGCTCTGTAGATTTTTTCGAATCGTAACACACACAAAAAAGAAAGTAATTTGGAAGACCCTTGTTATCGGCGTAGTAATTTTGTTATAAGGGCATGGTTATCCATTAGCGTGATCCACCCAAGCGCAGCGATAAAGCTAAAAAGCAAGAAAAACTATAGGTTTAAAATATTGGCCTGGTGCGCAGTTCGAAACTGGGCCACCCCCTAATCGAGGCAGCTGATCTACCAACTGAGTTAACTAGTGAGACTGGTGCATAAGAACGTGCAGCGAAAAGGAATTTACTAAGCACTTAAAGTCAGTAGGATTTTATTCCAGATCCACCAAAGGAGAGAGTACGGATTAAGGGAGTAATGGAGAACATAAATAAAATAAGCCTAATCATACGCTACCGGCAAACCCGACGAGGCCTTATCATCATGCTTGCAGCGTTTGAGCTTTTAGCTGAACCAGAGCGGTAAACGAACTGCGGACAGAACAAAACATAAAAATGCAACAAAGACTCGGCCATCAAACTTGCTAATGGAGGCAATATTGTTTAAAAAATTAGTTCTATTTTCTTAGACACTCCAGTTAAAGGAGCCTGGTCCCTGTTTTAGCCTCATTCAGACCCTCCTCCGACTAGTTATATTTAATGGGACGTAAGGATTTTGAAATTTCTTCCCTATGTTACGTGGTTGTGACATTGTGGCACTGTTGACCCAATGCGGTCGGGAGCAGCGGCTATCTCGCGAAAGCAGTTTTTATACGCCCTCACGTAAAAAAGTTTTTATACGCTCTCACGTAAAACGGCGTCCTTGTTTTATGTATCAAAAGAGCAAGTGACCACATTTTTTAAAGCGGAACACGTAGAGCTCAAATAGCTTGCCATGTATATTATAGTCATTCCATAGTTCGAATCGCTTTTCTAATTATAGGAAACTAAACAGTCGATTAGGCAACTCTAGGTAAGTATTTGTTTAAGGATTAAGCTCTGTTGCCAATGAAATGTCTGCCTTGTTGTACAACCCACCAGCTCTAACCACACCGTGGTATTTGTCAGTTTTTAAAATACGAAGCCGTAACAGATGAGAAAAAAAAAAAAGAAACGAAGAACATATCACTCGGTATATGCAGGCAGCTATGCCTTGAGGAATTTCGATACACTGTTTCAAATTCCTCGCTGGCCCTGAAATATGTGCTTTTTTTAAGGTTTAGCCGGACATGACGACAATTCTTTAAAAAGAATGTATACATGCCGAAGACTATGATGCCCGTGTTTTCATCGCAGCTTTTAGTTGTTTTGGTTCTGCGACATGCTGGCATAATTTCAAAGAAACATTTTTATACATGTGTGCAGTCCACAGGACGTTAAATATTTTTCTAAACGCAACCACCAATCAAATGACACCCTGTTGTTTCAGTGTTCCTGGTTGTTATAAAGGAAGCTCCACCCCCATCAGCGTGCCCTGTAGAATCTTTCACGAGCGGCCCAAGAGGAAATTCGACACATTTAAATTGTGTGCAGAGATACTCCCCGTGAAAAGAATTAGCGGTCTTTTAAAAACACTGCCTTAGATTCTACGGAGCGACCACGATATTGACTCCGGTCTCGAGCAGGTAGCGAAGTGGCATACACTAAGGCTAGCACTCCATGTCACCTCCATGATAGCAATCTATAATGAGGCAGCAGCTCCCTCATGCCAGAGCCATGCTCATCATTGTTCGTCGCCGGTGATATCAAAACCAGACACTAACCTGAAACATTCACGAAACCTAAGACGCCGACCTGTAAAGACAAATCTGTTTCTTTTTTTACTGGTCTGTGTGCCTTGTTTCATCCAGATGTATACTTCCCCCGGCTAGACAGTTTTCCGTCACGATCGCCCCCTCAACCTTATTTCTTCGGTGATAATGTAAGGCATCTGCGCTTCTCTCACCCACGACCGCCGTTTACGGCGGTGGTGCTTCCACCTTTCCCCCTCCCGATGCTGCTGCCTTCGTCATTCTATAGCCGCAGTTCCTTCCGCTACCTTTCATTCTCTCCCTTCTGCGGGGAAAGCCCTCGCTGTAACTCAATGGTTTGTGGTACAAAACCATCGGCCTCTCAAAGTACCACCCACAGGTTGCGCATTCATCAGCCTTGGCTATACCCCCCTCTTTCCGCGGAACGATACCTCAGTGTGCTTCCTTGCGACAGTCGCATTCTGATTGCGCGCTCCCTCGCTTTCGCTACACAGTACAAGCCACTGAACAACCCTTTGTCTCTCACTCTTCGTCCCTCCACCCTCTTCCTAAATGAGAAGAAGGTATTTCTATCTCTCCGTCTATCTCTTCGATATATCTGCAATCTGTGGCGGGTACTGTTCCGCTCTGAATACCTGCCCCGGCTGCAGTCGACTGGATTGCACTGGTGACTGCGGCAACTACAGCAAAGGTAGGTGACGCGAAATTCAGGAACAAGCCCCTAAGAGATCTAGTTTATAAACTATGGGCATATTATTCATGGTAAATACCCTTATAGAGTGTCTTGAATAAAACAGGCCGCAAGACTCGTGGGCAAAAAGTCTGCTCTGCAAAACGTAGTGCAGCAGTGTATAAATACCCTCAATGGAGTAGTCATTTATCAAGAGACGGTTGGGGTAATATCTGTCCGGCACTATTTTTTATGTACTATACACATGACAAATACTTGAATGTTGCAAGCATTTAACATGTAAATATATAATATATTCAACACTGTTTGGTATCTATCTATGTAGGAGCCACTGGCTGGCGAATTATATAAACAATAAACCATGCTTTAATACCGTCTTCACCAAGGCATAGCGTACCGTTCTTTAAGCAAAAATAAACGATAATAAATAAAAATAAGAAGCTGAACTTTTTTACGCTTCCGAATGCAACACACCTCACAGACCTCACACACCTCACACACCTCACAGAGAATGCAATGCAGCTCACCTCACAACACCTTTCACGTAACAATTTTTCCTTTACTGAAACAAAACTTTTCTATTAGCTTATTTGGAATCTCAGTCCAGTGTAATTGTACCGACCACTTGAATCGTTTCTGGCTTCAATAAATAATTTATCTCACTGTGCCGCAGCCGTAATCGTTAGGAGAACAGCCGAAGGATACATACGATAGCACGGCAACTACAGCGAAAAGGCGTTCTACTAAATTATCATCTATAATTATTGAACTGTAGTTGATCGTGCAGCATGCGGCCTGATACGAGTTCATGGCCTGATGCAATAAGCCATTTAGGCAACGTTCTAGGAGCTAAGGGAAGGACATATCAACATTATCAAAAATATGGTCTCAAAAAATAAGCGTTACTTGCAGCATCGACATGCTTACAGCTAGACTGACCGCTTGAACTTCATTTACAAGAGGACTCATAGCTGTACAGCACTATTAGAAGTCTTATCAAAAAAGTTCGACATAAAATATGTCAGGCGTTCCTAACATACATTCAATGATCAAATTCATGCTCTCTCGAATAAGGTGATGTACGCGTAATGGTTTTTGATTGCAATAGCGCAATAAATGGCAGCAATATAAATGTGCACGCTGCTTGAATAGCGGTATATGATCGTATGGTGAATGCGTAAGTCAGCGCCTTGCTTAATTAAAAGTAAGAAATTGGGATTCTGTACATTGCGACGAATCATTCAAATCTTTGTTTGTTTCTTTTCAATAGCGCCCAGCATGTGGCTGTTGAAATAGCAACCAACAAATGTCTGAATGGTTTTCAGTATTACTCCCCCAAAGCACCGGTAGCCGATTACAAAAATTTAGCGTTCTTGCCTTCGACATTTAGCAATTTCACATAATGATGGGCACGTGGAGTCCATTAGGATCGAACCTTTTTTCATTTGGGTTAATTTCTTCACGGTGAATGTATTACCCAAAGCAAGCGTTCACCTTCGGACGTGCGTGTATAGCTGGTCACAATGCATCTAGGTCGCCGTATTTCCTATTTTAGGGTGGTGGACAGAGCGGAGAATTTCAGTTGTGCAGTAAAGCAGCACTCACTGTATGCGCAAAATTCATGCATACCTTATCTCATTTATGATCAGATGAAATGTAAAAAAAAACAAATCTAATGGAATGGCTGGCGAATTGAGCAATGTTGTTTTTTTTTTTAGATTGCATTGAAATAGGGAATGCATGACCACCTTTCAAATTATATATATGTTTTCATTTCTTTTTTCATATCACCATTTCTCTTTCTTTTGGCTGCGTGATCAGCTTTGACGTAGAACCGCACATTTTATGGTTTGGCACAGAGAATCGACCGATGGCGAAACAAGTTCTAGCCGTTTCCAGTGTCTAATGGTTCATCTATCACTCGCAATATCAAATTCGATTTTTTAAGCAAAAATATTGTTTTGAATGTGGCACTGATGACAAAAAAAAAAAAAACTGGAATAGAATAGAGAGAGAGATATATATTTTAATGGGAACAGGAGATGTCTGCTGAATAGAATAGGCTTCTCTGCTGAGCTTTAGGCTGCCCGCTACTGATCGCGCGTTTTAAAAATGAAAGCTTCTGATTTTATTACTTGCAAATAATCGCGTGTGCCAATTCCACATGATTCTTCGCCATTGCAGAGGAATGGTTGATGACTACATTAAGAACAATGTGAGTAATTTATACTTATGTCGAAAGTACTGGCTGCAATAAAGCCTCGCGCATCATTGAGTATTGAGATAAACAGTAATCTATTTCCTTGCTCTCAAAGGAGGTACCAAAGTTATGACGCCCATGACATCTGCCATACGTCTGTCAGTTGCTGAATACAAGTGTTTTGAAGGTAAAGTCTTCGTTATGTTCTCAGCTGGGGTGATACAAGTTCCTCTTTGCACTGCTTAGCCAAATTCTGCAGCCTGTTATCAATGATCATTTATACCCATCGGTACCACTCAAGATTAGCATGGCGGGCCAGCTCCCGTTTGCCGGTTTCCCTGTAATACTACTCGAATGAAACTATGCTACCTTCGGGACCCATCTCGTATCGTGCGGCAGAAGCTTCAGGGTGCGTGTAATATCCGTACTCGCTTGAAAAAAGAAAAATATTTTTTAATTAAAATGCCCTTATGGGTGAACATGTGCGATGTTAAACTGTCTTGTTTTATTTGCCACAGGCTTCCCTTCCTCAGATCATGACTACGCTTCCTTTGCTTCTTTCGCCTTTTTTTAAATATGAAGGGAGGCTGGCTAAAACAGAAGGCAGCATTGATTCCCAGCACTGTTCCACCGCCACAAAATACACGTTAGTTGCATTCCTTATGAAAGGTCTTACGTTCGCATGCTTTTAAGTCAGATTTTTCTTGTGTCCTTTCCGACGCATTTCTGTACAACTTCAAGCAATTGAAAAAAAAAAACGTAGAAAAAAAGCTCTTATTTATATATATTGTCTCAACGTCGGCTTAGGCTGCATTATCCCATATTCTGTCACTAACCCGAGATCGCAAAAAAAAAAAAAATGTTTTCTGCTTCTGAGCAGGCTGGATGATAGAGGCGACAGCCTTGCGTGTCCAACGCAAAAGAACTTGGCGGGTGACAAGAAACCTTTGTTCTGCGAACCATTGTGACAATGTGCTTCAAATATTCACACATCACCTATTCTGCTTATTGGCATAAATGTTATATTATAATTGCGTTGGCTTCGGAGAATAAAGAAGAAAGAAAAACGGAAAAAGGCGCATGGGAAACCTGTTAATTATATTTGGACGTATAATAAGCTCCACCAGCCGCTATGAGTACGTTTGCCTATGGGACGAAGATCTACAGCTTGTATAGGCCTGCCTAGGTAAATTATTATAAAATTTACCTTCACCTTCAACGAAAACACAGAATATTTCCAACTACTATATCATAAAAAAAATTGCCCGGCAAGTTCTGGGCTCTTATGGGCGGTTGTGTGGCTTCATAGTAAGGATTTTCAAAAAAGGCACTGAGACTTCTATGTGAACTTCAGTTTTTATAGTGAAGCGAGTGGAAATTATTTACTGTTTATACGTCCAGAAAGGAGTCATAAGTGAAAAAAAAAAACAGCCCAGTATTAGAAGCATTGAGATTAGATTCAACCTCTCCTCCAAGAAGGATACATACATTCCAAAAATGCAAATTTAAAACAGCAGGCAGCTACATGGCCAGATTTTAATTGGTATGTTTAAACCTTAACTTCACATAAAATAACACTCACTGTGATTACTGAATTAAGAAACTTATCTAAGTGCAGCTAAGAACCAATACGCGAAGAAACAAAATCGAATTCTGGAACGGTCAATGTTACTTTCGCTTAACATTAGCGATTTGCTTTCAGTCTGATTCTGGTTCGAATGGGCATCAGTGACGACCGCGATAAGCAGAAAATTCAGTGCTGAGCTCTTTAAGGGAACATCTGGAAGCCGTACTAGTTGACATTTATAAGTTTCGCTATTTAAAACACTTTAACTATAATTATTTTTAATCCCCTTTAACTTAAAAAAAGAGCAAATTTTTGTTTCCAGGAAAGTAATTTTATTGGCATTGTATCAACCAGGAAAGTCATTTCACCGGTATTATATCAAGAAGAAAGACAATTTTATCTACGTTGTATCAACTATATGTGATTGGGGTCACGGCTCCTATATTCAGTTCTTAAACTCCTCAAATATGTTGCAGTTGTCTCTTCTGCTCTTCCTTTCCATTAACGTAGCCCCCATGGTAATTTGTTCCAACACTTCAAACTTTGCGAAGCATGCTTTGCTGTATACAGAGTCTGCTTGAGGAGAAACCACTTTTACAGGTACCAAGGTCTGTATTTGACAAAAAAAAAAAAAATAACGCTGCTCGCCTCTACTCTAGAACATTAGATACTAATGTTTCTTCTCGGCAAAATCTTAAAACTAGAGAACCTAGCCAGGCAGGAAAATCAAATGGCTGAGTGAGAGAGGAGGAGGACTTAAAGAGAGAGCATTAGTAATTCCTCCGGGCAAAGCCTATAAAGAATTGGTGCGTCTCTTAAGTTTTAAGCTACCCTCGTGCTTTTGTAACGATGTTCGTGACCCTGTATGAGTCATTCCCAGTGTGTAAAAGATCTAAATGACAGAATAACAACAAGCTCCTGGTTGTGTGTGGAACCTGGTTGCGTGGATTCGGTCTAGGGCACGGTGGAAACACACTTTAAAAAAATGTTAAAATCAATGCCATCGAAGCAAGATAGTTCTACAAAGTGTGAGTAACAGAATTAGAAGCGAAATGTTCCTTGTAGCTAAGAAAGGCTCTTAGGCTCTCAGGGGTGTTGCGCAGATAAAGCAGAATGCTGTAGCGGTCGCATGAAATTCTGAAACTTTTCCGAAGCTGAAGCAAGTGCTGAAGCTTTCCCTGCTTTGTGTCGTTGTTTGCAGTCAAACATTTGAGCTGTTTCTGACTGATTTGAATGCAGATATTGATTTTATTCGGGAGTACAGGTAGCAACCGAACAATTATGTCATAGCCTTCCCAACTGGCGATAATGTCGCAGCAACCACACTTTGCTCTCCGTGTTTGCTTGCAAACAGTAATGGAATGCGAGTATTGAGTGGAAAGCTGCAATCATAATATTTTCTTCTGTTTATTCGTCTGTCTGAGGTGATTACCAGTTACAATGAAGTCTCAGAGTATTTAAAAAATAGGGGCGCTTAAATTCTACCCTTTGGCTCAACAGCGTTAGAGGCTCCCTCCTGCAGATGCCCTATGCGGATCCTCGTTCACGCACATGTATTTGGCTATTTCTATATTATTATTATTATTTTAATTTGCACCTTTATTACCCTACACATACTCATTACCATAGAATCGTATGTTAGAAGATTTTACAAAAAAAAAAAAAAACCGACACTGATATAAATCCCCGCCTTAAAAAGTCGTCCGAATGTGCCTGCATGGCTTGGGACCAACTTGTCTAAACCAGAATCCAAGGGTCCTGGAGGGCTGCATTCTGATCTCTAGCTCTCATTTCAAATACGAAGCCCGATGGGGCAGCGCGTGTCAACTCGACCGTGTCACGAGGTCTCTTGACGTCACAGAACAAGACGATCAGCTGGAGCACGGCTGGGTCACCAGCAAACTACCATCTGCCGGAGGCATTCCCAAGATTTCACGCTTACAACGGCAAGGACACCGACACTGGGTTTTCCGGGTAGTTGGGCCTTTAACGCTGTTGATTTAAAACGAGCTGGAGTTCGAGTGCATCATTACGCCAATCCTCCTTTCCAGAACACACACGCGCCATTGAATGGCCTGCCATTACAGGGACATTCGTGCAGAAAACTCCTTGCGTTTTCGTTAGTTGTATGCACTCAAAGACAATATCTTACAAAATTATCCTGACATTTACCTACCTCTCCACAAACCATCCTTCTGTATAGGGAGCTTTGAGGCCTTATATAACAGCGCTGACATGACACTGCGAGCACTGCTCTATGCAGCGTGGAAACGCCATTACTCCTTCCTTTCTATTAATTTCTGGCACCAAGAAAGCGACGTCGGGGCAGCACTCAATGTCACTTATATCTCGTAAGCATGAAGACATTTACTAGAATTCCTAAGATGTATTTTTTTACTGAAAAAGTCTGTCAACGTGCCATTGTGCCACCCAATAACTTTTGAAATGAATTCGATCGCTTTATTTCAAGCACCGCTGCTTCTTGGTACATTTTACTGTGCAGCAGCAGCATACGGTTTCATGAGAATCGCAACTATGCGTACGTTGGCTCACAGACCCATGAAGACAGAAACAGCAAGTATGTATTGTACATAAATGGCGCATGTGCTTACGGCTGAGAACAAACTCACGCCTGAAGCACAATCTGGATGGATTACTAGGCTCACCTTAAATTTATGCTCTCGTAGGGAAGCAGTAGCGGAGTGTGGAGTGTCATGTTGCTAACGTCTACAGGCGAAGATATCATTGAGGAGGCTGTTTTCGTTACCATTTAAAAGCATGTAACGCTCCGACGTCGCTAAAGGACATGAGAAGGAAGTTCCATGACGCTTCATGCAATTTTGCAGGGAGACCCAGGCTTTTGACAAGAAGGAAAGCATCCTAAAAGATGGTTAACATTCTCGAAAAGAAAAGCGTGTGCGTGCGTACGTGTGCTTGTGTGCAGGTGTGCGTGTTTGAGTGCGTGTGTGTGTACGTCTGTATTTTTTGCAACAACATACTGCTGTTGCTAAAGAAAAACAAGAATTGTATATAAGAATATTGCCTTTCTTCATGTTTCCATTAATTTGCTCTAGACCTTAGGCTCTGCTAGGCCATGTCTTTCATGTTCATATTATACTTCTGAATTTAAAATAAAATGTTAAATTAAGGGCATGCGCCTGCGAGAGAGGATGGCACCTGTCCAGCACAAACCTTACTACTTCGCAGGCGCAGTTGGCTCCTCACGAAATCGGATTGCGGCTGCGTCTAACACGTTTTTTCGTTTTCATTCAGCAGCAAATGCATTAGCGCTACTCTCCAGAGGGCGCCACGTATGTGAAAAAGGCTGACGTTGCCAATCTGACGTGGCCGACCGCAACTGCTGCGCTTCCGCGGCTCGGACCTCTGTGCGTTTGCTTTAGCTTGAGGGTCATGTCAAATCCGACCCTCCAACGGATTTAGCTGTCGGTAAACTACTCTTGGCTGAAGACCGAGAAGGCAGCTGTGCCGAAAGGTAGCTGAGACCTCCGAACGAAGAGAACTATAGACTAGCCCACTGCCGAGAAGCCTAACAAGAACGCGAGCGTGCCAAGATCGAAGCGGCAGCAGACACTGCTACTTCAGCTGATAGTTTACACTCGTATAACTATGCTCAAAGATAGCCGAACCTCCATAAATTTTATTCATTCACCCATATACAGAATGCAAAAAGTATAAAGATTTTTTTTTAAGGATACCTTTGTTGATTGTAAAGCGTAATCATATGAGGAAGATAACGTAAATTTGGATAGTGTTACTCAAGAACTCGGTTTGCGCAAGGTGAATAATTTGAGACGGTTTGAAGGAACCATTAAGTCTCATTATATGCTACGCTTTAATCACTTTAATTCTCCATCACGTTTAACGTGATGGAGCGTTTTGAAATTTCCCTCCATTCATGCAGTTGTGAAGCTGTGACCTATCGACAAATCAAAGTTTTTGCCTCACATTTATTGCTGCTTACGGCGACGATTGCGTCTTTTATGCAGAATGACACCCTTATGCTGTCACGTGAAAGAAATTACAGCAAGAAGTACTCAGAATAACCGCCTGAAAAGGGGACTCAGCATACCTTTCTTGCCTACACCCTGTGTGATCCTGCATTAAAAACCATGTGATAAACGCAGCAGAGGCTGACAAAGTCCAAAACTTAGATGTCACTAAGTTGCTTTCTTCTTGTTTTTTTTTTTTTAGTGTGCGTAAACAGCTCGAATACGGCATAAACAAGATTTCATGATTTCTTTTCCCGTTAACTAGCGAGTTCGTTGAAAGTGTTGCTCATGCAAGGCTCCTCATTCGATTTATAGAATGAATGAAATTCGATTTAATCTCTGATTTGGTCAGTGCGTACGTACGTTACACATGCCGGTGTTTTAGCTTACAATTATTGCAGACAGTTTTTTTTTCCACCTTAAGAACGGAGCCCAAAGCTTACTACATACTTTTTTTTCTCACGCGATAGCATATAAAGCTCGTTCCGTCTAAAAGCTGGTAGATCCTAAGGTGGCCAGGAAAATTCTGATTGGTCGACAGGGTTATGACGTCACAACCACAATACCTCGAGCGGAACTTTCAAACAACCCAAATTTGAGGAGGACTAAAAATTGTGGGGAAGGTTCAAATTTTGTCGAAATTGGCGAAAAGACTCCTCTAATTAGAGTATTTAATAAAATAATGATATTTAATTAAAGTTAACTTTGGGCCAGTGAGGTTCGAAACCAGGCCTTCCGCATGCCACGCGAGCACGCAACGCATAATAGGCCACTAAGGGCCGTTGGTGCCAGTCGTTCTACAGGGACACCTAATTAACGCGTTGTGGTATGTGTCACTTCAATTACTCTCGTCGGTTCGCACTGTGTGCTGATGTTACAATGACAATAATTTTTTAAGTTTTATGTAATATAAACAAAATATATTCAAGTATTCGAGGTATGGAAAGGCAGTCTTAAAGAAGCAATCGCATCTGCTCTATTGTATAAGTTTAAGAATGTTGATAAATTTTTCCTCCGATGATACTGGGCAGGGTATAGCTATGTTTACTCATCCTATACGCTTGACCTAAATTCACTCTGTGAGCAGGCAACCGGAAACACTCATTTATTGGCGCGTAGGGTTAAGTACGGCGATATCTAAATACACACTCTGAGCAGACAACCGTAAGTACTCATTTATTAGTGCGTAGGGTTAAATACGGCGATATCTAAGTACACACTCTGAGCAGACAACCGTGGGTACTCATGTATTGGTGCGTAGGGTTAAATACGGCGATATTTAATAGCTGGAAAAGAAAAGCCCTATATTCCAATCAGGATAAGGATGCAAGAAGGACAAGTGTTGAAAATATTCCTAGAGAGGAACGAAGCAGGATTATTGCAGATTTCATTTTTCTACAGTCATTGATGCATTTTATGGATAATGTCAGTTATCTTCATGTGCATTTATGTTGTTAGCCAGCGTTCGTTATAACGCATGAGTTTTATATTTTTGCCTCTTTCTTCTTTTTTTTTCTTTCTCCACCTATTCCCTGTTATGCTCCACAACAGTGGTTCTGGAGAAGTTCATGGCCAACGTCTACGACGTGTATGTGGTGCGCGGAAACTCCGCCATCCTCCG
Organism: Amblyomma maculatum; assembly: GCF_055883805.1. Lineage (NCBI taxonomy): Eukaryota > Metazoa > Arthropoda > Arachnida > Ixodida > Ixodidae > Amblyomma > Amblyomma maculatum. Next base: position 66,329,416 of record NC_139347.1, on the reverse strand, counting down.
CTGTCACGTGCCTCCTTCTGTCAGGGACTACATCACTGTGACGTCATGGGTACTCGACAATGGGGTGACTATCGGCACGCTGGAAGATAACGGTGAGTTTTATCTCTCTTCCGCTTATCTAATTTCTGCAGCTAAGTCGACACAGCTTCACTTATGTTAGTGCCCTAATGTACTACTACCGGAGATCACAAAACGCGAGATAACTAAACAATTTCCCTGATTTTAAAGCGGAAGCCTCCTTACTACTACCATCTTTCTGATTCCCAGCCGAGCGCGCTAACTATTGCGCAACACCAGGATCGTGAGAAACCGATCGTAATTCTCCTTGTGTAGCGTGAGGATGATAGTAGCGACAACAATCACGACGCAGTTAATAATAATGATAATGAGAATAGCAGAAGGATAATGACGATGCATTTAGTGATAATGTTGAAGGTATTAGCGATGACAATGAGGGTGCAATTATTTGATAATGATGATAGTAGCGATAGTGTTGATGATGACGACAGCAGGGATACAGTGACAATGCAGTTTGTGAAAACAGTGATGTAAAGTGCTTTTACCCTTTTTCGTTCTTAACCGGGCTGCAGCGCAGTCCTGCAATTTTATTGCGATAGCAATACTGCGCCATGTTTGGAGCCGTCGCGTAGCTCACGGCCGGTCGTCATAGTTGACATTCAAGTGACCTTGATAGAGCGTAGATGTCCACGATTCCGTGGTGCAGACTACAAGTATACTGCGCCTTCCTTTCCCCAAAAATTCGTCAAGAACCACACGTTACTTTTATTGCTATAGCAATGTTTCGCCAGGTTTCGAGCCGTCGCGTAGCAAGACGAATAAGAAGAAGAAGAAGGACACGAAGAAGAAGAAGAACGCTCGGTCACCGGCATCTAATGCTTTCACTCCACATTGGTTTCAGCAGCATTAAACCCTTCTCATTTATATGTGAGCTGGTAGCTTACGCTCTCGCGTCATACTCTCAAAGGATGATCTTAAGTGTCCCCAGTAGTGTAGCACCTTACACTGATAGGGCGTGATAGGGGAATAATGTAGCAGGTAAAAGAAGCTTCCGCCGTTGCTATCGCAATTCAACTAGGGTTAACCAGAGCTAAACCACAGCTAATTTTTGTTTTGCAGTTCGTGCAGCTCTGCTTGGATTGATTTGTAGTCAGTCATCGTTAGAAAGGTCTGAACTGAATGTGTTCAGCAAAGTCCTTGAATCCTTCTGAAAGTCAGCATATGGTTTCTTAAAAGACAACGCTCTTTCAAGCAATAAAATAGTAATCTTCTGCGCGAGGAGCCTGCGTAATATTTTTGATGCACGAAACGCTATTTTGCTCCTACGCCATTCTGGGCACGGTTTTTTTCACGATCCGCTGCTGCAGCGATTTTTTCTTTATCTCAGCATAATTATAAACTCCAACTTGTGAAAATGAAGAATATGAAGATCGAATTTTATTTATGAGAACAGGGTACATGGGTCCTGTTATCATTTAGGCATCACCTTAGTTCTTGTCCGCTATTGGCGCTGCTCACCCCGCCTGATTTACGGGTGTGGGTCAGAGCTGGGCAGCTCACTGTCCACCGCCCTTCACGATCGGGAACTTGATTAAAAAAAATATTTCTGCAATATTAGATGCATTTCATTGTTCTTAACAGCTAAACCTAGAAGTTTTCAGAAAATGATTTCAGGCTACTTTCTCGGTGTCACCCTTGTAAATACGGTAACAGGCGTAAAAGTATGCATTTTTGTAACTTGACAACATTTGAGTCGCTATGGCACTGTCGACGCTGGTTTTGCTGTGTACTACCCTCTATGAGTTCGCAGTTTTTTCTGGCGACACTAGATATTACTCATGGTAGTCTAAATTAAGTTAAATGTGAGAGTGGACATTTTCTGTTCTAGTTGTTTCAGCGGATGTGTATTTGTCTTGTTAGCGGATGTCCATTTGTCTATTCTTGAGACAGCACTGAATTACTTGAGTTGCTGCCTTTCTCGGGAGACAGGGCTGTATGCGAAATTTTATCGACTGTAAGTTTGATGTCTAAATGAACAAAAAGGAAAGTGAAGAGTGAGAATTACTATTTTTACCGACCAGAAAGATATTTTATTGCAATATTTTCAAGCAAACAGTTCACAGTTGCTACGCAGTGAGATATGCACAATTACCGAAGCAATGATGCCTTTTTTTTTTATGCAAAAGTTCTTATCCTCTTCCTACATATTTAACTACTTATTTCCTGTGTTGACCCTGGTCTGCCAGTAAGCTACAATTTTCTTTTCTGTTTTCAGCATTGCCTCATGCCCCTCGCTTGAAAGTTTTATTTTTTAAATTATGAATTTAATATTCGCGGTCTTCACACAACGTTCATTCGTATGTATGAAACAATTTTGTTTTATCCCAGCAATGTTTTTTTTTTATTCTTGGTTTCTATGTTAAAAAAAAAAAAAAAAAAACTCTATCAGTTTGGAACTTTGAAACTTTAAAAGCTCCATCTCCTTACAACGCAGCTGAATGCACCTCTGCTTTTGATAAATCACGAGACCCCGCGCAGGAGACTACGTAGAATAACTCTTTCGATGTCGACCGCAGAGCATGCGTATCCTGGCTATTGCGTGCACCACCGAACTTCCGGCGAACTTTCCTCAGCCTCACGCCGCGCCAGAACTGATTCCATTTGACGCTGAACACCAATATGGGCAAGCTGGCTGACGGAGTTTTCTTACTTCTTTTCGCTCTTCGTATAGAGTCTCCAAAGTTCTTTACATCTGTCGCGCTTCTCCACGCTGCCGCAGTGCTCGAAAGGAAGCAACTCACTTCTTTTTAGCCCGAAAAGGAGCCTCGCTGGTAAGAAGCAAAACAATATATAACTGAACACTTCTGTTCCTTTTCTGGTTTCCTTCTCAACGCTGCAGAAAAACGCCTGCTTAGGCTACGAAGCTGAGTGGTTCCTTTTCCAGTCTTTTAGCGAGCCGAACGAAATTAGAGACCGCCACGAATGACTGGCTTCTCCAGAACCGGTTTTGCCGAGAGGCTGTGTTAGCTCTCATGGTCTGGAACTTTTCGGGCGGTCTGTATCGCTTTTTTCTTTCCGTTTCTCCACCCACTTTCTTCGGTACTAGTGTTCTCCGGCTCCACTCTGCCTAGCTTCAGAGTTAACCGAGCTCAGAAGAAGATATCCAGGCACCTTCACCGCTTCCACTTTCGGGAATAGATGACCTCGTGCGGGATCAGTAGAGAAACCACCCGTGCGGAGTGTTCCAACGCCGTGAAAAGATTACCTCATTTTGATGAAGCCTTGCGCACGCCTACATTAAACACAAATAACAGCAGCCGTCAACCATAGGATGGTGTTAGATCTCCATATGATTTTGCTTTTTCTGTGGAATATCAAACAGCGCCTCTATATTGTGGCGCGTTTTGTGTCTCAGCTGGGCCACTTGCGCCAGCGTAGAGCAAATTTTGGGCTACGTAGAATAACAATTGTCGAATGCGTATTTCGACTGAACCACCCTATCACTTGCTTACAGCAGTTACTGGCCGAATTTAGGAGCGATAGTGCTAAGGTGACGGCTTCCGCTGGCGGTCTGTCATAAAGCCAGAATTGTTTGCATAGGTTTAACATCGCTCGTGGAGGAGAGAGGAGGGAAGCGAATATATTGAATTCATAAAATGTTCAAAGGGCGAGGGCGGTATCAAACCTGGATTCTTTGATTCCGTAGTCACACATACTTAGGTATATGTGCCTTATGGTCACCTTATTATACCTCGCCTTAGAAGCAGTGTAAAAAATGGACACTGGTTAATGTGCGCGTCGAGAAAGTAAGCCACAGTCAACGAAATCGAGGATGCTGGATTACAATTTCAGGAAGAACAATTGCACAGTGCCTGAAAGGTGCACCCACCAGCTTTTCACCAGTTATTTTGCCTTATATTATCCTCCCCGACGTTCTTGGTAGAGGTTTTTAATATACCCTATTAGTTCAAGAAGTATGCTTATTTTACCTCTTGCTGTGTTAATTGACCAGCTGGTAAAAAAATGTACGCGTTTTCAGTTTCAATTATGTGAACTTTTTTTTACAACTTTCTGCCCGCCACCCATCCCTTTGAAGCCCTGGACAGCCGCTACCTGGTTCTGCCTAAGGGCGAGCTCATCGTGCGGCACGTGGACGAAGGAAGTGACGCCCACCACCGCTCCTACCGATGCCAGGTGCACAACACGCTCACGGGAGAAAGCCACCTCAGCAATAGCGCCGGAAAAATTATCGTCACGGGTGAGCCCCATTCATCTTGCTCGTTCATACGCAAATACTATGAGCACCTGCCTTCAACAACAATCATTCAGCAGCCAAGGTAATACGTGTAATGCTAAGGCACAGGCTGCATTAGCCTCGCCCTACCTGTTTCGCATCGTCGTTGGCGCAGACAGATTGGAAACGAAATGCAAGCTGACTTTGTAGCTCTTTCTCAGGATTACTTGACAAGACAATAATGAGAGTGCACTGAACAAGAGTTGAGGGAGAGTCTCGGTTTGCAAGCCGAGCCAACGTTTCGGCAAGTGGACTTCTCTTCGTCTGGGCTGCGCGAGCATTAGTGGCGGATGTTTAAATACGCTGCTTCCGAAGAAGGAAAGCCTGGGAGGGGAGAGAGAGGAGGATGGGGCAGAAAGAAGAGGGCAGTGAGTGAAATAATGTTTCCTTTGCTATGAATTTCTGAGAATGTGGCCGGTGATCCCGTGGTCATAAAAAGAAAATAGAAAGCGGTGGCAGCAGAAAAAACTGCAATGCGTAATGAATGATTAGTCATCACGTAAAGCATATTCGATGCTGACACGCCGTTCTTGAAAAGGGACAGGCATTCCAAAGGGTCTTAATAAAACATACAGCTGCAGGGGAATCGTTTTTATATTTATTTATTGCTATACCCATAGCTCAGTGTGGCATTACAGTGAAGGAAAGGTGGGGGGAGGGGGCAAAATAATTATAACACAGTTGATAAAAGCAGGAGATGCAAATAAAAGCATCTACGCATATAGACGCCTTGCCTTAAATGCAATCTATGTGAGAACGGCTCGATAAATTTGCTATACCATCAATCAATTATGCAAGTGATACTTCTGACAACCATTGAAGAAAAAAGGGCCCATACACAATTCTGAAAAAAGGGGAAAATACATCAATGGTGGTAATGGTAGCAATATTATGTAGATGTTTACTCCATTCGCAAATTATCTTGTGGAAGAAGGGCACCTTGAAGGCGTTCGTTTTGCACATGATCTCTTTAATTTTATAGGCATGATCAAGGCGCTGTGAGACGTAGTCGGGATGACGCAGATAATGCGCCAGGTTAGTAGCAGTTTTATTGTGAAATACACTGTTGAAAAATTTTAGTCCAAGAGATTTTCTTCGCTGCTGAACGCATTCCCATCTAAGGTTATTGTTTTTAGCGGATACAATAAGTTTTGGGGGGATAATTGGCATTAACAATCACCGCAATATTCTGGATCCTTTCAATCTTGTGAATGCATATTTGCAGCCAATGGTCCTGCAGACACAAAAATCATATTGTAGTACTGGCCTAATGTTAGTTTTGTACAGGAGCTCTGTAGCGTTAGGCGGTAAATTCTTCGAATTTCTTTGGAGGAAACTCAGCACTGTGGATGCCTTGCTTGATATGCACTCTTTGTGATAACGGAAGGATAAAATTGCTTTAAATACCAAGATATTTATATCAAAAAACATTTTACAGTGTTTGGGCATTAATGCTGTATACCAAGTCATGACAATTTGTTTTCCTAATAAAACATATGTATAACTTTTTTTTACACCTTAATGTCCATGCACCAAGTATTGTACCAGTCAGTAACCAAGGACAGATCATTTTGCAGAGCACTACAGTATGGAGCTTATGAAAACCTTTCCTCAAGGAGGCAAGAATGACGACGAAACAGACAATAACAAATCAAGTAAACCATGGCTGCCACTCCAAACATTCCCTGAAGAAGGAAGAACCTCAGTAAGAAATTATACGGAAACTTAAATGAAAAACCACGTGAATCATATGCTATTGCGGGGATGATAGAGTATACACCTACTGGGAACAAACTGAATGAGACAATGGCGTCAAATAATCGCAGGTTGTAAGGGCTTAATCTACCATTTTCTCTTATTCTCAACTGCTCTTAACCTAGCTTCCAGTATACCTCCTGTAAATCCGCGTTGAATAGAGCTTGAGACACGCTGTGTTTTTGCTTTTCTATGCGGGATTTTAGTACTTTCTTTACGAAGGAGTGTGGTGGATGTGGAGTAGGTACAGATATCATCCGGTATTTCCACGTACGCCATTTCTATGTTCTCTTTACAAAACTCTGACATGACTGCTGAAGTTTCGACCGCTTGTAATATGTTTTTTTTTTTTTTTTTTATCCTTTGAAGACTATGTATAGGGCTCGGTTACATTCTAAGAATTTCTCTATCACTTTACCAGTAGTATAAATGGGCCACACATATATTTACAAAGCTCCTAGCTCATGGGCACGGCCACTTTACCCTATGCGTCTGCCTTCCAATTCGGTGCTCTTGGTAAACAGATTTTGAACGTCGTCCATAATCGTGACGATTATGAAAACAATATTTGTCATATTTGCATTGGTAACGGCAACTGGTTCTGTTTGGCCAGTAGAAGTTCCGTGCACGTCATTTAGCGTATCATCATGGTTATTGACTTTCAAAACTAACTCATGCAGATAGTGAGCGGTAAAAACTGTTTAAGTAAGCCTTTTTGACTGATCAACTCATTTAGCAACGTCGGCATCAATCACCATTGCGGCACACGCCGCCTCTTCTATATTCACTGCCTTTATTATATTGACTAAAATAGGAGAAGCGGGACAGGCTATATTTCGCGCTGATAGTATTAAACATACCGAGCGCTTATGTTAGTTTCACTTAACCCACATGTCGATAGTTCCGCCTATTTGATCTGTGCACTGTACCTGGTTCGGGTGAAACCAATCTTCTCGACTTTTCGCTCCCGTCTTGAGGCCAAGTCGGGCTATCTTGTTTCAATCTCTAGGTTAGGCTGTTTTTCAGACAAACAAATAATGAGAACTTCACCTCAGCAAAGAAAATACAGACTTCATATATCAATCCAAAGCATTGCCGTTAACATTTCGATGCTTGTGTCATGCTTCTTCGGCATAACACTCGGTGCCGACGGTTCCACATATTCACTTTGTGCGCAACAATATACATCTTTTTCATGCGTTGGCTTTGCCGAAAACATGGTTTTGACCTGGTACAGGCTTTTTTTTTTATATTGTTACGGACGACAAGGAAGAAGAAGCGGGCAGTGGCGCGGGCAGGAGCGCTCACGCTAGGCCCGCGGACATTCATTAAACGTCATCTACCATCGTCATCGGTCATGTTCTGTCTCCTGTCTTCATCGGCTTGCCGCTTCGTAACATTTGGTTGGAGGTGAGGCGTACGGCATCCCCATCCTCGCCTTGGAGCATCGAACGCCATCTTCAAGCCGGGACCATCACCGAGGGCCCAGGGACATCGCCGAGCAGCTTCGCCCCAGCCCTTCAAGCCCAGACCTGAACAACTACCACCGCCCAGCCCCCAGCCCGGACCTGAAGACAAGGAGAAGAGACATACCGATCAGAACCGAGATGAAGGACCCGATGACCCGAATGACCCGAAGGAACCGATGGACACGAACACGCAACCCCCGCCCAAGCTGCCCGACGTGACCTCGAGCCATCGGTCCCATGGACTCTGGTGACGGATGGTTGACAGCTCCAAGGGAGGCGGATCACCCACGCATCAGACATCGTACCGGCAAGCCGATCTATTCTTCCTTCTTCCTCTTCTTCTTCAAGCATCCAGACACGCCCATCATCATGCCATAAAATCATTAACATCGCTAAACTTCCTCGTCCACGATCGGGACGATCGCTCGGTGGCCCCGGGTCATGTTACGGACGACAAGGAAGAAGAAGCGGGCAGTGGCGCGGGCAGGAGCGCTCGCGCTAGGCCCGCGAACATTCATTAAACGTCATCTACCATCGTCATCGGTCATGTTCTGTCTCCTGTCTTCGTCGGCTTGCCGCTTCGTAACAATATCATAGGCCTCCTGAGTGGCCCCACTTCGTATAAAGATGGAACCTGCGCTCATAGATCACATGTCATATACAGTCTGCTTCTCATGCTCGTAGGGATCTACTTACAGGTGTATATTTAAGACGCAACACGGGCCCAAATACTTCAACGCTCAAGCTGACGCGTATTGCGGTCGAAACGAAATGAACAATAGAAGAGAAGGTTATATATGCATGGCTGATAACTCTAGACAGGCTTGGAAAGCGACCAATGTTATCTAGTTTTCTAGCCACTATCTAGACAGGACCGCCTGCAACGAAAACTTGGCGCTATTTGCTCCTTGTCAATAATCCCCACTAATGCATTTCTGGTTCAGGCTGTTATTGGACCTGCGGTGTGCTCTGGTGTTCGTCCATGGTTTTCCGGCATAATAAACAGGATAAATATCGTTTACATTACCCTGAACGTTTTCCGTCCCCGGATGCTGATATGTATGATATTTCTGATATTTCTAGAGAATCGATTTAGTTAGTTTTTTTTCATCATAAACATTTGGGACGGTATTGACAGGAGTTGGGGTTACAATGACACGCTAAAACATATATGTATATATAAACTCAATGCACACAAGTCAGACATTTCAATATGCGATGGTGGTTACTGCGGAGCGAAAATATTGATGGTCTTCAATACTATAGTTGATGGCTTCCTTTTCTAGGAAATGACACACGTCCTAAGTGCCTTTGGGAAAGTACCGTGCTTTGACATCCGGCACGAAACCTGTTCGCGTATTCAGCGAAAGCAATAAATTTACCATGGTTAGACTGCTCCACGTCCGCCCCGATGCAGCAGAAAGACTGCAAAGATGAGTATAAAAACTAGTGCTTTCCTTCAACCCCTTCCTTTCGTTTCTGCACAGGGCGAGTCGCAGAGAGCTGGACTTAGTCCCTCCTTATAGCTAACTACAATACCTATAGGGAAGCACGAAGAATGTAATGTAGGTGCATGAAAACATTTGCTTCTTATTACACTCGATTACAGCGAAAACTGCTTGATCTGCGACGCACAGCGTGCTGCATATACCCGGCAGTCATTAACGTCCGGGAAGGGATCCGCCTGATAGGCGGCTAAAGATGAGTGCGCCAAGGAAGGGTACTGCCAATTTTTCTACAAGCCTCGCTCGCGTGCGTTGTCAACGGGGATTGAAGGACATTTCATCGTGCCTGATCCAATGCGGCACTACAAGTAAGGCAGAGTATGCAGAATACAAGGAATATAAAAAAACAAACGAAGAAACAAAATGAAAGAATGCTGAAGTAAAACTAGGCGTGACGTAAAAAACAGCCATAGTACAGAAAGAACAGATGAGTAGTTCTGATTACAGTGAACAATAAAATGCCGCAAAAGCGAAAAGCATTGGATAAAATAGGTGCAATAAAAACTTTGAGTAGAAAAGTCTCATTCTAAATGAGCGTTAGGCTTACGCGGAGTGATACGCTATACCATTCTAGTCTGCTGTTTTCTGTGCAGATAGCAAGATCAAGCAACATGCTGTTTGCAATTTTCTTGCTTTTTGTGGGAGGGTTGCGGTTACTGACTGTAGCATTTGTACCGAATAATATACACTGCACTGTAACCTGCGTATTTTGTCGGAATCGACTTCAATCAGTTTACTTATAGTTTGGTAGAAAAATGAAGGATGGGGCATTCGTAGGTCGGCTATTATTTGGTATTTGACAAGAATTAAAAAGCATGCACATTGGCAAAGCTCAAATTTTTCACTGCTGCAGTAGAACGAAAATATAACAACGGCGGCAGATCGCCCATCACAGCGAAAAAACATATAGCGCTGCAGACGTTACTATACCGAGATGACAGTACCTAAACCATCTTCCAAAGTCATTCGTTACATATAAATATGGGCCCCACCGCGGTGCCTCTGAGGCTAGGGTGCTCGACTGCTTAACCCAAGGGCGCCGGACCAAAGCCCGGCCTCGGCGGCCGTTTTTCAATGGAGGCGAAAAGCAAGGCTCCCGTATCGGGCGCGAGCGCCACCACTGGAGCGAACGGCGCTAGTGTCGTCTTAGGGGAGCAAGTGGGATAACGCGACTCCTCATAGTGCTGCTGGAGTATACGCTCAATCTGCTTAAAATTCAGCCTCCATTTCGTCAAAGGTTGCGACTAATTTCATTTTGTTTGCTTGCTCCACCAGCCAACTTTCACAAAATGGAGTCCTGTCATATCGCACATCACTAGCTGCTCCGAGTACAAGAGCCTAGGTAATGAGTGCACTTGCGTGCTGTAAAGGTGGGCAGAACTTACATAAGATACATCAAGCCAGATTTTTTTTTTATAAGTGGTGAAGACAAATGCAGAGAAAGCAGGCTAACGCAGAGCAAAATATGAGTGAGACAGCGTGTCACATGAACCTCTGGCATATTTCAAAATATACTCGAGGCCAAGGCGTCAAGCTCGCGCACTCATATGTCACATCTAGCACGTGTCACCTTTCTCCAAGTTTGCTTCTTGTGCCATCTCTCTTGAGCGCAAGCTCCCTTGGTGTTCCATCATCTGTGACTGCGCTGCAAAGCTGGCCTGTCAATAACCGGAGACGTCGCGCAGATTCCCCGGGTCGAAATACAGCCGCCTCTGCGTTCTCCGCTCAGGACTGAGCGCAAGACTATACGATATCTTAGCAGTTTCTTTTTTCTTCTACCTTGAGTTCGAAAACACATTCCCCATCTCTCGTCTTGCAGACCTTTTCATCTGTTCGCATTCTTGACCCCCCACGCTTGGCGAACGTCGAGGAAAGAAGAAAGTGAAACACACACACACACACACACATGGACAGCCCTCGCACGACATATTGGTAGTCCGCTGTCGAGAGAGCAGCTAGCAAGAGAGGTCAAGCGAACTGCCGGAAAATCACACTGACCGTCCGTGAAACACGTGCGGCAATAAGCTTTTCCGTTTGGGTCGGCGTTCGCTCACTCCTCGCCTGCCCTGCAGCAGAGAAGTGGTATAGCTGTGAAAAAAACAACAGTACAAAGGCAAAAGGGAATCGTAACATTCGAATGGACACATTTTCAGCCCGCTACGTATTTCATGTGTATAATTTTTTTTCCGCTTCTATCAATCAGCCGATGCGTGCTTCTTCTTTTTTTCCTTTAATCGCTATTTCCTTTTCCTCCATTCCTGTGAGCGCGAAGATTTTGATTTTCTTTTCTTTTAGTCACCATTTAGAAGCTAGCAGTTGGTCAAAGTTTTATTTTACACAACGATAGCAAAAATTTCGTCAGCTTTTAAAAATGTCTATTTTTTCTTAACGGATAATTGCTGGTACTTAGGTAGGAGCTAGTTATTTTAACAGCATATGCTTGTTTAGCTCTAGCAGTAATAAGTTTATATGACTGCTTTTCGTTCTTCATATAATGTTATGACGCATAATTATATATTAATAGCAATATATTCATCATATGTATGCATAATAAGATACTTTCATGATTATAAGCCATGTGGTTGTGTTAACTCCTTGAATTAAGGCGCGAAAAGAACGTCAACGGCTGTAATGCAATCTCAAGTGAGCTCTCGATGAATTATGTTACAAATTTTTGAGGTCCAAGTGAGCCGTGCGAACAAATGCACTCAATTTTTATTCTCCGTACGAACCGATTCATTAGCTCAGAAATGTTCCCATGGCACTAATGCATGTGACTGTTGCAAAAAAAAAAAAAAAAGGAATTTAATGTTTGCTCTACCTCGATTCATACTCTCCTCGGATACGAAAAATGGCACTTTAGTCACGGCATACAAGAGATTAACAATAAAACCTAGCCTCTGATGGGTACGTAGGACTGTCTTCATGCCTTCATGGTCTACAGTTTATTTATTTCCTGTATTTAATTTTATTGCCGTGTTCCACTTATAAAAGCTCCATATTCATTGAGAGTAACGCGTTTGTGGGTAGAACATTGTAATTTAGGACCAACAGGTAACACTTCTTTTGTCAGCCGCGTATACCATCAGCTATCTGAAGTTTATTATGCGAACAACGAGCGCCTTTGGATATTTACCCCGCATGTGATAATATGTACGAGCCAAAAATATATCCGGCGACGACGAGCCATGAAGAAAGAGCAGTGTCTAAGTTGTTTTTGTCAGTGTTGTCTGTATAGAGAAGAACAATGCATTCTGTTGTATCCTACCAGCAACTTGTCAATGGCAGCAGTAGCAATATTTAAGTTAACCGCCGGCCTTCACAGGGCACTAAATTTGACCTTTAGCCAGCTAGAGGTCATTCATGGCTAGAAGTCACACCACAGCTAAGTCCTTCAGTGACCCCTTGCGCCACAAGGTCCTGACCATCAACCTTTGACCTATGGGTGACATTTCACCTTCCAAACCTAGAGCTGAGGACAGTGTAGAAGGGGGTGGAGTACGGGATTAATCACTTAGGTGACGTTACGTCGCACAGCTACAAAGCGTTCTACCAGGCAATATTATGACGTGATGTTCTCGAAGTATACCATGTTTAATTATACTATAACCCCGCTAATGTTTTCAGCAGCACAGCTCCGAATCGCTATCAATGATGGTGTGAACCGTGAGCTGCATCAGCTTTGTTCACCGCTCTGCACTACGTTACGCTGTTTTACAGGCATTACCCTTTCTTCTGGTCGAAGGTTAGTAGCCAAAGTTGCGCCATTTCAGGCCGTGTACAGTGAAGATGGAACGGCGCTCAATGGAAGAGGACTTAGTGTGGGTGCCTGGTCCTGCACTTCTTTTGCTTGCGGAGGTCCCGTCGCTCCTTTCATGCAATCCGTGTCCTGTTACTTCAATTTTCCCAGAAAGATGAAAGACCTCGAACCAAAAAAAGAAAATTGCGCATTGCCTAATACTTCGCTACAACTTAACAAGATGCAGCATAGAGGCGCTTGAGAAGAACATATATCTGTTTCAGCTGTTTGTAATCATGTCCCGCTCTTAGTCCTTGCACTATTGTTAATACATAACAAAGGTTGAGAATAACAAAGTTTTCTTTAAATTTTAGAAAATAAATAGGAACAAAATGTTAAGAAAACCTGATATTATACCCTAACACACAAAGAAACACAGTGGATACGGAATATTCAGCCATGCTTAGCACTCAGTAATAAATAGGAGGCCCATCTAAACATAAAGTGTTATCGGTACAATCCTCGCAATGCAATTACTATTCTTCACATAAAAGAAAATTTCGTTGGTTAGTTTTGCTAACTTTTTTGATGCTCGGGAAAGCAAAACTTCACCTCATATTTAGAGTGAAAAACCTGATACAGTTAAGAATTATTTCCAGTTAGGCTCTAATAATGCAGTATTATAAAATAATTTCCGGCAGTGGAAATAATTTGCTATTTGCCCACAGTTCCCTATGAACGTGGAGAGTCTCTACTTCTCTATTGTCACTTCGATGTTAAGTGCATTTATTGGAGGCCGTCAAAAGGAACTGTATAATAAATGAAATATTTTTTGTTAATAATGTTATTAAAGCTTGCTGAGATTGCTTTGCCTCCACATTGTATGAAAATCGAGAATGGCTATGAAACAAGCTGACGTAGATGCTCGCTTAGTGAAGGAATGTTTATTTGCAAGTATGCATTACCTGAAAGCACGCTATAATAACCAAAGTGAGAAGGCTGAGTAGATGCCAGTTTTATTGATTTGGCTAACCTAAAGCTTTCTTGAAACTCAGTGCAGCCTTACGTTTCGCTGGAGCTTTCAGTGGTATTACACTTTAACTGGTGTTCTCGCCACACGAAATTTCTCCATGGGAATAGAAAATAAAGAAAGAAAACCTTTGTTCACCAACACGCGGAGCGCCTGGGTTCGGACCTCACTGGCAGCAAACTGAAATATTGAGATACTTCTGGTTTCTAAAGTAACGCTATATGTGGAACCAATTCTCACTAATTTTTTATTTATTTGCCCCCCCCCCCCCTTCCCCCTTATGGGATAGCTTTTTTTGGACATGAGGTATTTGAAATCCCAGTGCAAAGTCATGTGGCTGTTATCCTGTCCACCAATAGGGAACCTCTCGGGCAACTCGGAGGCAGACACGGCTTTCGTTTTGGAAGGTGACGCATCAGACCGTAGGCGGACACACCAAAGTGGAAGCACAGCAATTAAGGTGACATCCGATATGTGAGCGAGTGAGAAGCGTATGAAAAAAAATTTGAGAGCACTGTGGAATCTACACTGCAGAAATGCGAAAGCTGGAGTTTTGGTGCTGCATACAGTGCATTACGTTTGCTCTCATCATTATTATCAACTAAATGCACCGTCATTATCAATGCTACTGTCATACAGCTGTATAACGTCACAACACCTGGGGCGCTCCTGGCGGAGAGAGCGGCAGTTAGGCCGCCGTTCATGCGCACTGCCGTCTCTCACGAACGGCGCGAGTTGGTCGCCCAGCTTTGAAGCGTGACGTCATAACACCTGTGGCGCTCCTGGCGGAGAGAGCGGGAGTTAGGCCGCCGTTCATGCGCACCGCCGTCTCTTACGGACGGCGCGAGTTGGTCGCCCACATTTGAGGCGTGACGTCACACAGAGGTGATGCAAAAGGTCGTTTCATGTGCACCGCCGCCGCACCGCAAAGGCTTGAAAGTGAAAGTAGTATTGCTTTCGCAATAAAAAAAATAAGCGTATACGTTGCACCAAGACAAAGAGCTTCAGACGGCGTCGCAGCTGGGACATCAACCCTCGGCAACGACCTTGGAAGTCGATGCACCCTGAATAGATGGTAGGCTGAGGCAAAAACGCACGCAGACGATAGCGTTCGAACAGAGTTAGAAGCGCTAGGGACTCAACGGAAACGTCAATAAGATGAACCAAAGAGAGGCATTGGCAGGACGGGTGCTCCCAAAAAAATTCTACGTTTCATTGTCCGAGTGCAGCTCGAAATTCCGAGCGTGCGCTATCCTTCGTGCTCAACAAACGATGAAGAAGAGCTATCTTTCAGAAAGAACTTAATGAAAAAAAAAAAAACATGACCACGCATAAAGCAATGTTTCCGCCTTCCCATTGCTGAGTTGTCTAAAGTGTCTGTGCTAAGGTTTTGCTTTCGGCGGGAACAAGCACCTCTCAAGAACAGTTGCAAGCAGTTTTAGGAAGGAATTAATTTATCGGTATGTGATCGCAAAGACTTTATAAAAACCAAGTGTCTAGTGACATTCGATACCTTTCCAAAGGTACACTGTGATTGCTGCGTTCACATGAAAGAAAACAAGTTGCTAACTTTTGTCTATTTTACGTCAGATAATGACGTTAAGTTAAACTAGCTCCTAAAATATTTTGCGACTATTTTGCGATGAAATTTAAATTGACACAAATGTAGAGAAGATATGTCAGACCAAAAGAAAATTTCTGTGCAGTATACATATATCGTTTTAGTGCTCTAATACTTAATAAATTAAGTTAGAGTAATGACCGAGTTACTGTATCTTGCTTTTAATTCGGGTATCGAGCTATTTGTAAACAGTACGAACCAAACAAGGACACCGTCAAGTAACACAAAAGGAATACACAAAATGAAACCATTAGGGAAAGCGTTAACCCATTAGGAGATGAAATCTTTATTAGATAAAAGAGTTACACCCTATTCATCTAACCTCTTTTACATAATCTTAAACATTGCGATTGTATTTTATGCAAAGAGAACAAAACCGCCATCAGTAATTGCTTTCTTTTTATTTATGCAGTGCGCAGTGCCTACGCGTAGTTTCCGCACGTTTTTTGTAATTGTTTTCAAACCTATGGTTTCGCACTTTGCTTGCAAAAGCAGCTTATTGGCAGCATAAATCGCAACATATTCAGTGTTATCCACATGAATACAAAATAAACACAGACATTTATCCTCCTGTTTACTTCGCGGAGCTAAAAATCCCGTTTGTGCGTTGTCATAGTAATGTTTATTTTGTTTGTATTAGTATTTGTATTAGTCAATCTTGATGAATGTGCGGCTGACGTTACATCGGGGGTTAAATTCAAGTGATTAATGTTTTGATGCATAAGATTGGCAAAAGCAAAAAACAAAAATACGCCCTTCCAACTCCACTTAGTAGTGAACAGAGGCATAATAAATTTTTTCGTTATATCTGAGTCTTATTTCGGACCACCTTTCATATACAAGCCAAAAGGGGCATTTCCCTCGCCATATTTTGTCCCCTGTCAAGCGTGACAGGCATAACATAGGTCTTTCGCTAATGAAGTCCCTTGGAGCAACGCGATTATTATGAGGTTTCGTTCTCAGTCAGCACGCCTCTTAAGCTAACGAGGTGCTCAGTCAAAAAGTGAATTTCAATTGTTCGTATCTTTGGTTGTTATTATCAGTTATTAGTATTGCGCTACTCAAATACAAGACAAGGCGCATTTTCCACCATTGAAGCATTAGTGCTGGTACACTACAACTTGGGAGGAGGCTTAACTCCGTCTTTAAGAGTACGACACGTCAGCGATATTGACTGCGGTAAGTGGCTCCTCCTAGCTAGCTTACGTTCGCGTATCGTACATTTACTTTACTACTCTTTCTTAAGCCTGCTGTTGTTTGGCTGCCGCTGATTACTTTGACGCGAGAACACAGGTGAACACGCGAACTTCTGATGTTTCGTGAGTCACCCGCTTGTGCCTGCATGCTGCGCTGCCTGTGGAACAGCGCATGCTCCATCATTTGTCTTCCCAATCCCGTAGCGGGCAAAACTGCAGCCCTTGGAGGCAGGGAGTGTACACTCTTACGTGCACTCCGAGCAGAGCATTCGTATTCCTGACGGCTCATAAGAGAGGCGACCATACCGCGTTAGTTGCCGACGTTAAAGAATGCTGCGTGCCTGCCAAAATTACGCGCTGCGATATCGTGGCGCCATTGGTCGGAGTGACATGTCGCCGCTCATTCGTGCGCGAAAAAATAAAACGTAATAAGTGATGCTACGTGCCTTGTCCAGCATGCTACAACGTGCTAAGCGGAGATAAACCCCTTTAATTTGTATATGTATACACTCGATTATGTAAGATGCTGTGCTTCACTAATTGTAACTAATCAAATTGTTAGCTATACATATCATCCGCAAGGCCATCCGACGCTGAATAAAGCAACACTTCACACAAACAGTACGAACGTGTTTCAGTTACCTAAGATTCCAGGGTTTGAGCTGGGATCCAAGAGTCCTGGCAGGTTCGTTTTCTATCCTACCTTCTCTTCTCAAAGGAGCTATTTAGGTTAAGCTCCAGGCCACTCGCCCATGCGGTCATGTCGTGGTCACGTGTTCTCGTAATTTCATGCAACCCGCCTGCTCTTAATTGCCCGGCGGTGTCACCTGCCAACTGCCGGTCGTGTCACAACAGCGACGCCAACACCAACGCCGGACTTTCTGTCCAGTTAAAGTTTTTGACCTTTTGTATGATGCAAGAACATCGTGGTAACTATTACTGTGTGCTCTATGGGATCGTGGCGCGGCGCCTCATCCTCTCCTGCCGAGCTGGGCAACGGCGACGAAACCTAAAGCGCCACACCGTGGTACAGCCGGCGCTCGCTTCTGCTCCTCCCGCACAGTATTAGTGCTAGGTTCACGCTCTTTCGGCTCTAAGTTGAATTGTTCAGCCTGTTTTTGCGTAGATGCGCTTAGCCGTTTCGTATACTCCTAAATCTCCATTTAATCGTCACTCTCGGTGAGGCAAAGGGAGGGAGTGTGCACAAGGAAGCTCGGGCGCACCACAGAATGACGTATCCCTTTTCCCTCTCTTGCCTCCTACTCCTCCACTCCTACCCCTCACGTCACGACACATGACACAGGAAATAGAACAGAGAAAAACAGCACCATCTTTCTCTTACCATGCACAAATGCAAATCATAAATACTTTATGTATTTTTCATTAAGTGTGAAATCTATGCAATGCGTCGGGTGCTCACAATTGCACCCTTTGTTATTTTTGTTTTGCCACACTCAGAGCCGCACAGCCAGCTCCCTCCTCGGATGGCCGAATATCGCAGCGTTGTCCGCGTGGAGCAAGGGGAGCGTGCCGTCTTGCCTTGTCTGGCGCAGGGGCACCCGCCACCCAGGCATCACTGGTTTCGCGTGGCGACGACTGGCTCTGCCCACGACAGGTCGTTGGAACGAGGTCCGCCAAGCAGTTTCCAGGGTGCCGTGTCCGTAAAGGCCTCCGACAGGATGTCTCTCCTTCCTGAGGGCGCGCTGGTAGTGCTCGCGACTCGCGTCCAAGATAGTGGAAGGTACTTTTGCGTGGCGAACAACTCTGCCGGTGAAGACAGGGCTTACACGGAACTGCTCGTGACAGGTAAGCAAGGCGACGTGCTTTGTATAACACTTTTGAATGAGCCGTACATTTGTTTCAAGTTGGCTAAAGTAGAAATTATTAGCCAAGTTTCTTTGCCATGCGTTTGCAAAATTCGACACTACTTCTGACTTCGTCGTGCCCTCTTACTAGTTTGGTGAATAATTTTGTGAGTCGGAAAAGCATTACAAGCGTTAAATACATTTGGTCATTGCAACGAGATTGTATATGAAAGTAATTGATCCCATTCAGTTCCTCGTTTGTTAGCCGCTTATAATTTGTACGTTTTTTTCTTTATATATCACCTAATGTATTTGGGTCTTTAACATAAATTTGAGAATAAGCTTTTAGATATGTCAATGTGGTGACTTACATGAAGACCTCTTTCACACAGTGGTATTCGAAGGTAAACTACAAGTAGTTAAATTGAGTAAAACTGCAAATTAGAAGATAAAATAAAAACTTTTGCAGGATAATGTTGTGCCTTATATTTGGCACGCATAGGATAATTTTCCGGTCCCCTTTAAAAACCAAAAAGCGAAAATGCCTTGCTTTGCAATTTACGTTAACATAACACCATATATACTTCTATACAAATTCATGTCTTCATAATTTTTCCACACTTCTGAGAAGTACTTGAGTTTTTGCGAATTACATGTATACAATTTTGTCGAACTCGTATTTCTTTTACGGGTGAGATAAAAAAAAATATTTCATCACCTAATTCATACGAATAGTCAGGTGTCATAAAAATTGACGTGCACCTATCTGTGACCTGAGGCAACAAACATGTACTGTCGAGGTACTTGTGACTGCTATGTGGAACACTTTGTTTGAAAACGCCCTCATAGTATGCTGATTGATCAGCACTACTTGTGAAAAAGAACTGCACCTGAATTGGTTTCTCGAGAAAGAATATATCTCAATAGTAAAATACGGAGTAAAGATTTCAAAAATTACAAGCAACAAGTCTAAAAGCAGATAGTACACTTACTTGGTCAATGCTCGTTTAGAGTCCACTTTACAGTATCGAAAAAGTTTTTTTTTTTTATTGAGAAACAAAGAAGTCTTACTACGATTCCGGTGAACGAATGTGGTTTTTGATGCCACGTAGATGTTATCACATTCGAAAGCATTATGAGGTGGTACAGCTCTTGACGACTGACCTGTTTTCCAAGGTTTATGCCGAATGATGTCCCCTGCTTTCCTTCTTTCTTGCTCTATTGCAGTTCCTCTGTCTGCACGTATGGAACCGGCTGTACAAGTAGTAGATGTTGGCAAAGGCACGAACATTAGCTGTCGTATCTCTGGACATCCGGTGCACGGCGTGCTATGGACGCACAACGGCCGCGGCATCTCACTCTCTTCGACGTTCGGCGGTGTTAGGGAAAGCGGTGGAAAAGTATCCGCTTCTGGTGCTTCGTCGAGGATCGTCCTCCTCTCTCGTGACGTGCTTCACATCTCTGCTGTGGAACGCCACGATCGCGGAATGTACCAATGCCTGGTGTACAATGAAAGAGACTCGGCTCAGGGATCAGCGCAGCTTCTCATAGGAGGTAAGGTGCACATTACTCAGTCCCTTGTTAAGAGCTGTGAAAACAAAGTATCCTTTCTCCAAGTTTTTTATGCCGTCGTAAAGAATTCAAGTTACCTAATTAACAGGTAACTTTTGGTCCAAAACAGATGCGAGCTTGTGAACAAATGGACGACCATCTTATTCTCGTCCAGGAATCATCCCATTTCTAATTTGAGAGCACTGTTTATCACTGCGTGTGGGAGCCTCCATTAGTGCGGTTTACTCTCAGTACGCAGCGTCAAAAGGCTACCGACTTTCACCCGTTATCCGCAATACATCGCTGGAGGTAATTTCGGGGAGCTCTTGTGACATTCTTCTGATGGGCTCGCTAGTACATCAAAATAGCACTAGTTCCGCGCTTAGAATTCCGCTAGTGGCCATCATTTCCGAAAAGCTTTTTTCTTTGATGATTTGCACTTAAATCTGGTATTTTCAATAGAAGTACCTGTGTCAAGCCGGAATATTGCAATATAGTGAAGTTTGGTGATGGAAAAATTAGTCATCCTTGGCGCTTTGCTCTGGAAAGTAGGAACTTTTAATCTAAACCTTATTTCATTCAACGCCATTACTTTTCCCTCGTTTTCACGTACCCGGTATCGTCGAGTATCCATCGGTTTTGAAAGGGGACAAGCTTTCTCCCGACTTTGTGCTCGGCTATTTGGGGTGAAGTGCGTGGGAACGGGGTCAAGGAGTGAAAACGTTGCGCCAATGGGCCGGTGGTTCGTTCCACCATCGGACAACCGTAAGTTCGCGTCATACGACTGAAGCCAATTATTTGGCACTTTTGTGTTCTATGACCCCTTTCCCAAGCATTTCACCCCACAAGAGCTGAGCACCAGGCTGGGGGAAAGCTTGTACCTATTGAAAAAGGGTGGGTACCCTGCGGCACCCGGGATCGAAGCTGATACCTGCCGAATGCGAGGCGTATGCTCTAGCACAAGACCACTGCTAAATTCAAATCTGAATCTTATTTAATTCAACGCCATTATTTTTACTTCCACGTTAATTGTTGCGTTTTGTTCAACACGTTAAGCATTTGCAGGCTAGTTACCGATTTTGATTTATTCTTATGCGCATTGTCATTACTTTAATGATTTACAGACTATACCTGACAATGGGAGTTCACTTATAGTTTTTGTAAATTTACCATCCCCAACCAGAGTTGCCAGGCAGATATTCATCATAAGTGTGCAGGCTGAACAAAGCCTCATCATTTCTTTTTTAGAATTCTTCTAGGCTTCTGAATGTAACGAAATATAACGGATTTGTATGGCCAGCGCAATGGGCCTTTTTTTCAAAAAGGCACTATGCAGCAACGTGTATTGCTTGGCAGGGTACTGCACCACTTGCGCCACCCTTTAACCTCTAAATGGTATAGGGAGAGTCGAACGCATATAGTTACTATTAGTACATCTTGGTCTTTGTAGGTGACTTACGAACTTTGTTATACTGCAGGAAAGCTAACCTATGGTTCTGGTTACTCTCAGCAAAGGCGGTGGCTTACAAGTTGTTTGAAAACGGCACTGTGTGTTCAGGTGTAGTACTGTTGTTGAAACATTTATTGACAGCATTGCTAGGCGCGTGCTGCTGTTAGAAAAATGCTAGAAGAGTGTCACTGGCAAATATGAGTGTAGTTATTCACGACTTAATGTAATCGCCTTCAAAATAAAGCGATAGCTGACGAAGCTCGGTTTAGCATCGACGTTTTAGTTGCAGTAGACATACCGGCAGGCAATAACGACTTGACTGCCTGAGGGAGGTTGTCGTAGAAGGACACGGGTTGAAATGTTGTGGCTCGAAATATTACTGTTGCGCGCCAGAGCAGGGGCCCTGAGCTCTGTAGTCCGAATTAAGCGATGTCACGCATGACAGCTCAGTGCTTCTCTCTGCTATAGTCAGGTGCAAATAGAGAGAAGAAAAAAGAAGCTGCAGATGTGCCTTAAAGGACCCTCGCACAGACTCCTGCAGCCAGTAGCAGTGCGGGGCATCCTTAGACATTGACATAGGGTGTGGCAGGTAAAAGAGAATTTACTACGGCATAATCAGATTAACCACGGCGTCATGAGGATCGGTCGATGATGTTCGCTGAGGGCTCTTCTTGTAGGGGTGTCTGCTGCTTTTTTTTTTTCTAGAAGTGCATACCACTATAATAGCTAACATTGTTGCAACGACCTTATGAAACTGAAGTATATACCTTCCTTATAAGAATCATGCATTTTTGCCAGAACTATAATGAAACTCTGGCCACTTCTCAGATCACAAGGCTTCCTTCATGAGCATCAAGGACTGAGAAACAAAGATTCCGTGAGCAGAGTATATGTTTAAATAATTCCTTTATAAACCCGCTTATGGCAATTTCTTTGATGTCATGAGTGCATCATGCAGCTCGGCCTCAAGCCCTATATTTGTTAGTATGTTGCGAATCGAAAATACCTGAATATCAATTGAGAATTCTCGACTTACACAATGGTATCGTTCTTGTGATTTGTTCTCCTTAGGTAGCTTAGATAAGGAGCGCTGTCGCTGACATATGCACTCGCATATGCACCTCGCTTGGCCGAGGTTCATTTTTAGTCCATGCTAAAAGCCATTATTAAGCATTTAAACTGTTACACTTAAGGTGTAACATATCAGGTACTATCACGACCAAGATTTTACGCGACTCGTGCTCCATCTCTTGAGAGCTTGATAAATGTGTGGGTGCTGGACTGTGTTAGTCTAAATAATTTATTCCTCGCACTCGCATTCTGTAAACGTTCAATTTAGACTTTTCATGCGTTCACTTATATGGCATTTTTGAAGCGGGCATCGTTGACATTGAAATGAAATCCAGACCGATGTAAGTCGGCGGATGAAGAGGGCTTTCATATGGGGTACTTTGGTTTTAATTTCACTACAAACCGCAGAACCGACAATTTCTCTTACTGTATTCTGACAGATGTTGTTGGCGTGGTAAATAAACTCAGAAATGCTGCAGTACCCTCGAAGAACAATTTGTTTTCTTTTTCTTTTTCCAGGTCTGTCATATTTGTTGCATATCTTTACCATATATAGGCTGTCAGAGTTTTCTTTCACCGAATTTAGCATTTTGATCTTCGTAAGCTGCTTTTAATGCCTTTGTGGTTTTGAGACCTATTTGCTGACAAACCTTCCTGTATTCCTCAAGCGAACTGAGGCTCCCTCCCACCCTTTCTCCTTCCAAATTTTTTTTTCTTGTAAACAAACCTTTTTTCCTGCCTGTTCTCTACTCTCTATTCTCAAGTTATGTGTTCCAGTGAGGAATACTGTTTTGGGTATTTCTTCCTCCCCCTTGTACCTATTTATTACAGTGCTTCTTTCCATTGCCTTTAATTGGGTCGGGGCAGGTTCCAACAAACTCCCGCAGTCGCTAGTGTCATTTTGTTGCGTTACATTGAAGTACCACACTTGCGTTAAGAGTCTATTCATCTCACAAAATATTAACAGCTCGCAATGTCAGGCTGCTCCTTGCAAGTCACCTGCCTATCCAAACGCTCTCCCCTGGTCGTTCGTCAACCAAGGCACGTCTCCATAAACCAGCAGGCAAAAGACGAAGCACAAGGTATCTGGCTGTTCAGCCAATGGCAGAACCCCTTATATAGTAGTCATCTGCTAAGTCTTTGGTTTAGTCTCCTCGTGTTGATGTATCCGCTCAGCCGGTCTGTCGGTTGTTAGAGCAACCCTCTATCGACTCAAACGATTAAGAAGTGACCCTCGGTGCTAGGAATGGATGACTGCGTGTGGAAAAATTATTGATTTGCTGTGTGTGGAAATAAACGAAAAAATAGGCTGAAATGTGTTCCTATCGACGGAGACAAAGTCTCAATTTCCTATTAGGCTACATTTTTCTTCGTACACCTCTTTGGTACTTCGGTGAAGGAGGTACTTCGTGTACCTTATTTACCTTCATCACTTTGGTATTTCCCCAACCTCCAATTATTGGCAATGATAAATGCTCCTATTTATTCCAGCCGCCAATGTAGTTAGACCCAAATTAACGTGCCAAAATATAAACATCGCCAGGATTTTGAAAACGCACAATGCGTGCGTGATCACTAAGGCCGTGTTCTCGTGCATATCCAGGTAACTAGAAGAAAATGGTCTCAGTGCTTTTTATGAGAGCTTAAAAATTATAGTAATATTACTAAGAGCGGAAATTTAGGTGGGAAAAATAAAAGATTAGACTAAAAAAACGCATCCATTTTGTCACGTAATCAGTGAGGTGCGTATCTGTCGGAGTTGTCCTGGGTGTTTCTTGTTTGCCGCTAATTTTCTTTTATTTCTCTAATAATTATTCCATTCATCCCTTATGTTTCAGTCATTCGAATTTCTGTTATCGAGCTGTTCAGTATCTTTCCTTTCGATTAGTGAATAAAGTAGACAAAAGTCGAGGAATGGTGTCGAAATTGGTTAATGACCCTAAATGTTAACAAAACGGCCCTAATTACCTTCTACAGACGCCAACACTATTCTTCGTACAACTACGTACTAAACGGAACTACTATCTCCTCAGTATCTTTTTTGAAATATTTAGGTGTCACAATTTCCAGTGATCTTACATGGCATTCTCACGTTACATCCGTTACTAACGATGCTAACCGCACACTTTGCTTTCTTCGGCGTAACCTAGCTCAGGCACCTTCTTCTGTTAAACATCTAGCTTATGTAACTCTTGCAAGGCCCAAATTAGAGTACGCATGCGCATTGTGGGACCCGCATCTTCAAAACTTGATATCTACCATTCAATTAACACAAAACCGTGCCGCTAGATTTATCTTCTCTGACTATTCTCGTAATACTAGCGCCACTAATCTAAAAGCTAATTCCGGTCTCCCAAGCTTGCCAGCACGCCGTAAAATATCTAGACTCTGTTTATTTCATAAATTTTATCATGCCTTATCATCTAGCACAGCAGTCATCATGCCGATTCATCGAACATCCAGTCGCATCAGCCACACCTTGGCTGTTTATCCGCCACATGCCCGAACGACAACGCACCTCAACTCATTTTTTGTAAGGACAGCCATCGACTGGAACAATCCTCCCGCTGAAATCGTCGCTCACTCTAACCCGAGCCATTTCAGAACCGCCATTGAAACATTTTTTAGTTAATCTCGACAATACTGTCAAGCCTACCCCTCATGTAAAACCCCGTACTCCTGGGGTATTTGAGGTATTGGAAATATAAATAAATAAATAAATAAATAAATAAATAAATAAATAAATAAATAAATAAATAAATAAATAAATAAATAAATAAATAAATAAATAAATAAATAAATAAATAAATAAATAAATAAATAAATAAATAAATAAATAAATAAATAAATAAATAAATAAATAAGCTAGGTTATATAGACATGCGAAAGCTGCGCAGTTCATGAAGCATCTCGCCTCTTTTTGTCCCTTTTTTCTACCTCCGCAGAAGATGCCCCTGTGCTGCAGCACGTGTTTGCGGAGCGTCAGGTGCGGCCAGGTAACACAGCATCACTAAGGTGCTCGGCTTCGGGGAACCCCCTTCCTCAGATCACGTGGTCCCTGGACGGTGCGCCCGTGCCGGAACACTACCACGTCCGTATCGGAGACTACGTCAGCGGGGAACGGTATGTTCTTTCAGTCTTTATGATGCATCGTGCTGCTTGGCTTTGTTGCACTTACCTATTTATGCCCCTTCAAAATTATCTGGGCACTTTAGAATTAAATGAACGATTAGAGGGCACTACATTTCAAACTCTGAGAAAAAAACTCTAGTGCGTATAGGCATAGAAGTACACTTACAAGCAATTTACTTAAATGTGAGTAAAACGCAGTATTCTAACAGCTGCGAAAAAAAAAGTGTAGCGCCCGCTGCCGTCACAAGCGAAATACGTTTTACTGTACAAACGCTTGTCCGAAGTAAAGATCAGACAAAAATGTGTATTACTGAAGACCGTATATCGCCGACTAACACTTCTCAAAAAAGGTGCTTGCGAATTCAAATAATAACTGGCAGTGTTGAGGGAACCATTGCTGACGTCACGCGAGATACCCCTAATGAACTGAGCTGAACGTACTGAAACGCGACTTATGAATTTCGAGCTAGCCGCTTTCTGTAACGCATGGCACAAAAGAGCGATTGCATCCACACCATAACCTGTGACAATTCAGGCTATCGGCGAGAAACAAAGAAACACGTCTTCAAAAAAATAAAATTTGCCCTCTTTTCTTTCTCGCATGGTGGACAAAGCAGCTTGGTACACAGCTATGTGAACCTTACTGGAGTACGAGTGGAAGATGGAGGCCTGTACACGTGCGTTGCCCGCAACGGCGTTGGCCGCGTCTCGCACTCAGCACGGCTGAACGTCCTCGGGAGGCCCCTGGTACGGCCGATGGACAACGTGACAGCCTTGGCGGGACGACCAATGCGACTCCATTGTTCCGTGGCCGGGTACCCCATACAGAGCATAGTATGGCAAAAAGGCAAGCCCGTTTTACATAACTCCATGAGATGTTAGTACTTTATAGCCAGCTTTCATACAAGTGGAATAGCCGGATTACAACCTCCTGCTCAGATATTTTTTTTTTCTATGTGGAGAGTTGTGTTGTAAAGTCACTAATAATTATTTTGAACTGTTTTTTTATAAATATGATACCTTTGTAAGACATGAATAAGCACCTCGGAGCCTTATAGAGCATTAGCTCCTCAGCTTGAAGCAGGTATGATGAAAAATGTAAGTAATAAAATCATTTTAAAATTTAGGCATTTTTGGCTAAAATTTTATTACGGTGCGAAAATACTTTTGCACTTGGTTTTAAATTTTTATCACCAAGATTTGACACTCTGCTGAAGTGAAATACGCATTTCTCACGAATTCAATATCTGCTTTTATTTATTGGTTGTGCGACTGCAGTATACCTTGCCGTTGCCTCGGCAATGCGTTTTCATGTAGCTGCTCCACAAGTAGGAGGAGATTTTACTTGGAATATTTTACGAGATGACTCTAGAACTGGCGCGTATCCACAAACAAGAAAAATTTTTTTCAGATATTTTTCTCATGTTAGTAGCCTCCGACAGCTACGCAGGGACATAGTTTCACAATATAGGCGCGTTTTCCTCAGGTTTTGCTTGGCGTAGCGTCCTCGGGTTTGGTGCTTTCGCACCAGCGGTTTACGCCGTTACACTCTGTTAACTTCATAAAGTATAAAATGAACTTTCCGTGTAAAATTACCACTGAACTAACGAAAATCGCTGATATACCAGAAAAAGCATTAATTTCAACTAACCTTTAAGGTCAACTTATGATGCTCGCCTAGACATTGCTTGAACGCGGGCGTATGTCTGGGTCCAGTCCGATGCTGTATACACGATGAGCTGTAGGACGTGTCAGGCGTAAAATATGCTGATATACATCGATTGCATCATGAACTGTTCGGATTGCGGTCTCTATTACTGTGGATCAGCCTAACGTCTACGGCCTTTATCTCAGTGTAGTGATCCGAACTCTGGGAAGAGGTTAGCGCTTGTTTCTTGCATTGCCGGCCGTGTGTCATATGTCGCATTCGACCTCAGCTGGTATTCAGCTCGTTATAAAAATATGTGATTCACTTGAAGCCTTTGGTTTCGCATTCAGCCTGTTCGGTACTGCTCAGCGCTTGAATGTAAAGCCCTTTTTTATTTTGAGAGGAAGGCAGAAGGCTGGTGTGGATTGGGTGGGATGGAGAGGGGGGGGGGGGAGGGAGGGGGAGAGGAATGGCACTAGAGCGTTGGCCACATCCGAGTCAGTGTGTTGTGCATTTAGCTATGGCTGGACCTGATATAGATGGATTTGGTCGGCACCCCTACACCGCCATAATAAGATCACTTCGGGTATCATATATGTAGCACATAGGAGCTGTATGTCAGTATTGATGTGCAGCGCGGTATTCTAAGCAACACCGAGAATTGGTAGAATTAGTCCACACTTACATCTAAGAAACAGCGCTAAAGAAGAGCGTTACAAATGACGCGGACAAGAATTGTCCGTGTCGTGAGAGTGCGTGTTCGTCGCTTTTTTTCCTGCATTTTTTCATCATGACTGGTAATCTAACCTGTGTGTTGAAGACACGGCGTGACCATTCTAAGCTTTCGAATGCAGCACAATGCCATAATAACTGTGTAACATTCGCTCGATAGTGAAGCCTGCAGTAGGCACATGTTACCTGGTCATGTCGGCCCACCATTTCGCCAGAGTATACGAGCGTACGCTGAGCCGGAATGAAGTTTCCAATAAGACCTTTTGAAAAACTCATAAGGCGGGACTTACAACATAACAGCGTCAGCGGGTTAAGTCGTTTTGGTGCGGTTACGACTTGATGCAAAGGGAGAAGTCCAGACGCAGTCCATTCTAGCTACTGACTAGGACGTGTATACTTTAGGAGGCTGTGCGGGTCTGTCCTAAGCAATTAACGTAGAAATAAAATGATTGCCTCACCTGCAGAAGCAGCAGCGGCTTGTGCCGCAGTATCCAAGCGTACGTATATGCTCCGGCGTACAAATTATTTCGATCTGATTACCTGCCTGTGCATGTCAAGGACATTGCGTTGGATGGTCATGGCCGTGCCATTCTCCGCCACAATGGGAATAATTTCGGAGTAGGTCGCGCGTGAATCGGTGAACACTTTGAGTGCTTTGCACCAGCATGTCGGAGGGCTCCTGTGGCTTCCCAGACTGCGAGAAGTTCAGCTTGCGTTGTGGTACTGAAACATATATTTGTATTAACTTGAAAGCGCTTAAGGCCCAGTTGTCCAGAGTATACAGCGTTGTTGGCGTCGCGTTGCTGGTTTTATGATCGAAAAATTACAAACATGGCTCTGGCAGTTGGTAGCTGGAAGGTGACTCAGACGCACACGGACTCTTTGGCAGGTTCTGCGACGCCACGAGACCATACAATATTGATGACCTTCTACTTTGGGCTTCTACTTTCAGATGGTTGCTCGAGGCGGAAACCGAGCCTTAAAAAAGTTTTGTACGATACTCATAGTATACGCAGGTACGTCTTTACGGCGCTTTTTAAAGCGTAGCTTTATACATATCTACGTCGGGTAGTATCTCACATAAGTGGGTAGCTTATACCACTATGTATACAAGAAAATAGAGACAAAAGTTAGGGGTCACAGTTTAAAGGAGTACCAGAGCTTAAATACGTAAACAATTATCCGCAATGGGGCGCAGTAGATAGGAGCCTTTAACGATGTCGCGTCATCGCGTCGCGTGTTTGTCAAGACAGCTTTTGTCGACCATTGTTTGTCAGGACGTCAAGTCTGTCGGTGGCACAAGTCTTTTTATAAGATCGGAAAAAAAAAAAAAAAACGCCAACGCAAAAGTCTACGCTGGGCAGTCATCAGCGGCCATCACAGAAGACGATCTGACGCGTGTGAGAGATTCTATGTACTCGGACCATCGTTTAAGCGTTCGTTTAGTGACACTCGTAGTGGCGTTCGTTTAGTCATTAAACATTCGTAAAAGTTTTTTTCGCGAGATTTCGAGGAATAATTTTTATAGACTAAAACTATACCCGAAGACTGTACCTAAAGTGTTATCGAGCGGCTAAAAGTCGCTCCTAATCAGAATGTGCCAGGAACTTAGAAAATTGTGCTAAAGTGACCCCCGAATTTCACACAATGTCATCAGATGTGATAAGTCGGGGCGGTCTAAATACAACCCTGAAGCAAACAAAAGACAATGTACCTAGTGGCACACTTCGGCGTCCCCTCGTCCCAAGATGGTGGTAATGAGTCAGACGACCTCCGGCGCAGCATGGCTATACACACACAAAAAAAAAAAAAACAATACACACACAAGAGAATTAAACCAAGACGTTAACACAGATGCTGCTGAGTCGTATAGCCAACTAGCCCGCTCGCAAGTACTACTGAGTGGTAATGAACCTATGGAAGGTGAACCCCGCGCTCACTGCGCTCTTTGAAACCGTGGCGTCTGTGCAACATGGTTTTGTGCCGCGTGGTACAACTGCTGCCAGCATTATGCTTTACATGGAAGGGCTTAAAAGGCTCAAATGAAGGGCCCATCACATCAAAATCAATATTTCGGGGTATCGGAAACTTTGCGAAGACAACGTGCCAGGCCAGGTTGCTGCCTTCGTGGCCCACTCCTAGATTCATTCAAAGGTGCCAAAGGTTTCTCAGCCGCCCTACAGTCCTCCCGTGGCTCCCGAACAATTTTTTTTTATCAGGACTTGAAAACCGTCGCCGGGCGCCTCCACATCGGAAGTTATTTGTTAGGTCACGCCCGTGTTGTTCTATTTTTGTTTTACGTGACAAGAGTACAGGACGAGCACAGCTTGCGTATATACGTCGCTTCTATCTGTGCGCGACACGCTTGCAGCAGCGTGGCTCGTGCGCGCTGCCTTCCATTTCTTCCTCTGCGCACTCATGTGTGGTCAGCGTCTTCGCTGGGAGGAGAGGAGGGGGTATTCTTCCGCGTTCGCGTGACTGAGCTCGAGCTTACACCCCGGTGCTTGGCCATCAGTGGACACCCGCCCGTAGTGCCAAGCCCAGCCGTGCTGAGACAATCGCGGGCGGGCGCCATTCTCTTCCGCGCGATACATTATTATTATATTTATTTTTATGATGCCCAAACCCCTCTTTTGTCACTGTCGCTTCCCTTTTTTGTTTACTCTGTCCCCATGGGGCCCTTTATTTCCGCCACCTCGACTCAGGTGCATCTGGACTAGATGGCAGATATGCTGCGACAGAAAAAAAAATAAAGAAACTTATGGGGGACGTATATCTTTAGGAATACGATGCCATAGCGTTAAAAGCTGCGTCAGCTGCTGCCTTTCCGTTTCGCCGTTCGCGCACATGTAGTCTCTGCTCGTATAGCTACTAATCCATTAATTTCTGCCGTTAATATTTCACACATTTTGAACAAGAGGATAGCGTTAATGACCATTATCTGCAAAAACTATCCGGCATTTTCGGCGTTATGAGCGAGAATCACAGACCTGGCTCTTGCAGGTGGGGACTAGCAGGTAACAAGGTTGAGAAACGATTCATTGATGGGTTTCGTGACGTCCGAAGACCACCTGAGATTAGAAGAATGGGAGGAACTACCTGTTCACTGGTTGCTCCTTTGAGAGGAATCAGGACTGGATGGCACTCAAGCTTTCCGTGTTCACGGATATCAATGGACTCTGCAGCTCATATACCACGCTGGCACGTTTCTACAGCTCGATTAAATTGGGGCTTTACACACGCTCATGTCACGTGATCACTTACGGCTGATAGCTGCATAGCTTGACTGCTTAGGAATGAATGCAATTAAGAGTGCATGAGGTGCTAGATGCAATAAATAAGGTAATGTCAATTACGCCAGCACGAACTATATGTGCTTGAACAAAGAACCGGAAGGGGAGCGGCAAGCAGGAGCCACAAACACTATCGCGTCACACCCTTAAATGCGGCACTTAAGTGCGCTTTCAGTTTTTTAGCACACAATTTTAAGCTATAACGTTATCTGTTAGCAGGCGTAGCCGTCCACCCGACATAGGCAGAGCAACTTTATCCAAATCCCATTAACGTGCCTCAGTGGCGCAAGATTGCAGTTTCTGACTCGCATGCGAATGTCCTAAAATGGTCACTTCTATATGCCACCCTCCCACCACAAATGAGTAATCCGAGTTAGCAGCTCCTCTCAACTTCGTGAAATCACGTTCTCTCGTTAAAATACACAAACCATCGAAGAATCCTTGCTCGGCTATGGCACCTGTAGGCTACTGAATGCCAGGGTCATTCAGTGGTTTTTTTGTGCTCACAATACCAGCAACGCTTTAAATGTCGGATTTTTTTCCAGAACGGGGCCTGTAACGTTATCGCGTTAATCTGTTTGCTCCTTTACAATTATTGTATTGTAAAACATATGTCCTTAAAAATGTTAATATTTGAGAACTTCCTTACAACGACACCGTTTGAGGGCAGTTGATGAGGTCAATCAGGCGTGCACAATGCGTCGAAATCAAATTCAGCAGCTGCTTCTCACTATTGTACATGCACTTAACGCCGCTTCTCACTGTGTAGCCAAAGTATTAAGGGCATCAAAGCTTGTTTTTTTTATTAAAGGCTCAAATAGAAATCGCATTTAAAGGAGCGTTCGCATATATTGCTTGTTTTCGCAGCTCCGTGAATACTTAAGTATGAAGTGATGATGTTGCTTAGGACTCAATCTAGTTCCGCGTGGACATACATACCCCTCTAATATAAAAAAAAAAATTCACAATTTTTTAATCAATTCATGATTACTAGTCGCAAACATACTTCGTTAGCTTTCTTACTAATTTTACTCTGAGAGCATGATGCGAAAAAGCAATCTTCAACTTTAGTAGAAAAGCTTTTCGAACATCTCTTCTTGTGCTACCTAAGTGCAGAGTAAAAAAAAAAAGGCATAAGTTCTCAATTTTGGCTGAGCACAGAACGACTACACTACCAGTTCTGAATAAAAGCCTACTTAGCGTCTGAACGAAACACCATATTTTTCTTTCCTTTTTCTCAGCTATTGGGAGAATATAGACTGTTGCTGCATATGCATTCCTAGTCTTACAATCAATGAATATTGTGCCCCGCCATCCTGCACTGAACGGCACCCAAGAATTTTCATGTTTAAATGTGACCTATTAGCTCGGATTGTGCTCGCAGGTTGTCGATCTTGTATTTTTGGAAAAAAAAACGGTGCTTGTAGCAAATCTAGCCACAACATCCGCGGCAATTCAGCAAGGCCTAACGTCAAGATATATCTGCTAAGGCAAGTATTCAGTCACAACTGATCCACAAACGCGCTTTGCCTATCACACATTCCATTTCTCATCCAATCTTGTGTTGAAAACCACTTTCTCAGTTCTCCAAAAGTGTAGCGCAACATTTTTGCCTCGTCTGAGTTTGAGCCAATGTCCTCGCCGGTTCCGGAAGGAGTCCTTTTAAGAGACCGAAAAAAGAACAATAATATTTTTTTTTCTTTTTTTTTCAGTTCAATACCCACTCGTGTCTTAGCCGTGGACCACGCCCGTCTCACTTATCTGACGACCGTGAAATAGCCTCTCAAAAAGGGTCAGCGGGGCGTGATTCAACAGATCTTGCCAGGAAATATCACACTAATCATTTTTCCATTAAAGTAGCTTCAAAGGCACCATCTGCCTCCCAAGATCGCCAGCTGTTAGATCGACCTGTCAGACACGTTCTTTCCCGGCGCCGTGTCTCTTTCACTCCACGGGCAGCACTTTCATTTTAAGTTCTTTTTAGTTTCTTCTTGTCCTTCGGGATCAAAGAAGCGAAAAGAACACAGCACCCGCTTTTGTTTCTGACTATGAACCGCTGTTACCCGTGCTTTCTCTTTTCGCTAGTGCCTTCGTAGTACAAACGGTGCTTCAGAAAGAAGCGCAAAAACACTCCCTCCTGTATAATCTACGCACTAGGTTTACTAGAAAGTTGTGAGTTGCGTTTTACAGGAAAAACGGCCAAATACATTTTATAGTCAGCGCCACGGAGTTTCGTTAAGGACAAGCTAGGGAATCGTAATGAAAAAAAAAAAAAAAAACGTGCAATAGCCGCATCATATTACGTTCTCTACGGTACAGTGAACCTATACGGCGTCCCTCCCGCACCTCATAGCGTCACATATCCTCAGTCGCTTTCTGGTGTTAGACCCCACAACTAAGCTTACACATTTACTAACATGTACTAAGGGTGTACATGTACACCCAAAACAGAATATATATATTATATATATAGAGAGAGAGAGGACGAGGAAGAAGCGAAAGGCTCGCGCTAGACCTCCAGGGCCATGAAGTGACAGCGTTTCTGGCTCCCGTCTTCACCTCCCCTTGCGGATCCTCGCTTGCGTCATGCACTGTACGGAAACGAACAATATGTACAGGTACGAAAACAGTTCTAATAAAGAAGTAATCAAGACCTGACCGAAAATCAAAATAAAAATAAAAGCTGTTTAACGTAGATACATGTTAACACCTGTGAAGGCATGGTTCACTTAGTGCATTTACGTTGGTCAAGTTATCGGTACCAAAATTTTTAGATGCACCTAGGCCAAATTTGGGCGCGGCCATTAGATGGGCGCGGCTTTTCATACTTAGATATTTATTTTGAATCCGTTTGGCCAAGATCGATTTTCGGGTAACCTGGGTTACGTTTTCTGGTGGCCAGGGCAACATTTGGGTATGTTCATCGACCTGGGGGAAGTCAATCAAACACTATTATTATTTTTGTTCAGTCCGATCACGTTCATTTTTTTCGTTATTGTGGACAAAGTTTAATGGAGGTCTGGGTGGACTCTGGGTGAGACCATCTTATTTCACGCTTAATCTGGTTCCCCATTATTGCCAAAAAAGTTCCAGGTGTACATGGAACTTCGACGTATATAAATGCAAGTTTAACATTTAACTATTCTGCTCTGCTATATACCACATGGAATGTGTTACGAATGCCGTCGTTCTACTCGCTCTTCGGTGGCTAGGCAACGGCTGTTGCGACCCAGTATTTATGGATACCACTGAGCGTGTACAACAAAGCAATAAAGATTTTCGCGTATTTATTTGGGGCTAAAAGAAAACATTATTTCACCTAGCGTATCTATACTGCTACGAATCAAGTGAACGGCGACAACGCGAACGAAGCTTGGACATGTCTAGTGTATGCTAGCTGGTCGAGTCAATGGCGACGGCCTGTTTTTGGATATCTTAGTGTGGCTTGTGCCTGTGGCTTGTCTGGTGTGTCGTTCGGTGTTTTCACGTATTGCGAATTGCGTCTGCCTCTTACCATTACCAAACTCATTCAAGCTGATATGCTTCGATTGCCTGTGCAAAAGAACAAAAACAAAAAACAAAGCCTCCAAAACCGTGTCAAATGTTACACAAGCTGTTCTGCGGTTCTTTCAGAACGTCATATTTTTTTTAACTGTTATTTTTTATTCCTTTTAGTTTCTTTAGTCGAAAAAACGTACAGAACCGTATAAAAAATGCGACAGCCTATACTTTAATGCTGCTGTAAATATCACAGTTTCTGTATACCTTACACTGGTACTCTTTCTGCAGTACTCTGTAGTATATAGTAGTACTTTTTTTGCTGTGACTAAAGACGAGTCCCATGTTACTACAGAAATTGCTCATGTCACAATAGGTTAGTCAACTGTCAAAAGCTGGACAGAAATTCTGCCGTGACAACAGAAAGTTTCAATTGTTTTCCATTGACGCGTCATTCACGTTGCTGAAACGGTTTACATAGAAGCACAAACTACGCGAAGAAAAAACATACTGCATTGAATTTTTTTTCTCTTCTTTAGACCTTTGGTCAACTACATCTTTATCCTCCGCCCTGAGCACATGCTTCGATTATCAAAGATATTAGCTAATTTAGGTTTCTTTTCTAGTTACACTAATGTCAAGCAGCCATTGTACTTCAAGTGTGCATTACATAAATATTTATTCTTTACCGGACTTTCTTGTTTAAGAAATAGACGGCACATTTCATCTCGCATCTTCGTTCACCGTGTATTTGTTTTCGTTATTGTTTTTGTACATACGCTTGGGTGTATTTCATTGAGAACGCGTACACTTCTACCGTTCGTTTACTTACCCATGCCGGCCGGCTTCTCCCAAGCCAACTCCGCCTTTCGCGCAATGGCTGCCAGCTAAGCGTCGTGATTTCGCAAGCACCTTCACTGCAGCCCTTCTCCAGCGTTCGCTTGGCCGTCACTAATGAGGCGATTGCTTCAGTTTCCCGCAGCGTCCGGCTGCTTTCCACCTTGATCGTGCGGGTCATTAGCAGCCACCAGGGGTTTTCGTTCGCGCTGCTTAAACACCCCGAAGTCTGTATCCCGTCTTTGATGACTTCGGCGGAGTAATGAGCGACTTATGAGCTCACTTTCTTCTGCGCTCTTCGTTTTCCTGCGAGGCGGAAAAGCACGTCTTGGCGCCTTTTGCTCCCGGATGTAAATTAGGGGCTTGCTAATGCGTTCTCGTCGTGTAAAGAAGCGAAACCGCATCATACTGTCCGCTTTTACTTTTGCCGAGATCTTCTTCCATAGCGCGTACTTCGGCTTAAACTCCTTACGCGGTTCGTTCAGAGTAAAAAAAAAAAAAATGAATTTAAAGAGCTCTAGCGAAAAAGTAGAATAAAAAATGAATTTACAACGCATCTAAGAAACGTTTCGAATTCTTGTACAGTTCGTATGACACGTTTCTTTAGGATATTTATCTAAACCGGCACGTATTGAAAAAAAAAAAAAAAAGTCTTCTTGTAATTAATTTCCACGGGAGGAAATCGAAGGAAATTTTACCCGCTCACTAAAATGAAGGAATCATGAAGTCATATATTTGCTTTATTCTTTGCTCATGAAATGAAATAACGTTTGCGGATCGGAATTTTTCAAAGAAACCTCGTTGGTCGACCTATTAAAACAAAGCTGGAATTCCGGCCACTGTAGTAAGACATTCCAGGTTTGGTTTGGCGTGTAAGGTATGACGTCCCAAAATGAGTAAGGCTATAAGAGATGTCGTAATGGAGAACTGAGACATTTCGAGCATTTGGAGTTCTTAACCGCGCACTGACATCGCACATCGAATAACGGCAGCAGCAGCCGGTATTCGATCCCGCGTGCGTTGTTGGATTCACGATTCGATCGATCTAACCACTAACCTCCAACAGCGGGGCAACTCCTGACAATGGTTATTCACCTTCACTTTTCAGATACTTGCGCTCTCTTGGTTACAGGAGAAAAAATTCTTCATAATTGGTCACACGCTGGATCGAGTAAAGCAACATTCTTGTCTGCGCGTTTATAGTTGAATGCTTTGCAAAGCAAGTTAACACGGAAAGCATAGCTCGACCAAAAGAGGATTTCAGATTTTTGCCTAGAACGCTTCCTCCTCACACTCGAACCCCCCAACCTCCCCCGCCTCGCTTTTGTTTTTCATCTCTGGGAATGACACGCTTAGAAACAGTAATCATTTTTTATTAACAACTAGCGTGCCTTTACTTGCAAGTCATCTTCTTTATTCCAAGACAATAAATTGCGATACAAAAATTTTGTTGTGGTTTATATCTGGTTACCCGTAAATCTGTGCGAAGGCGTCTATCTCGAAAACCAATGTAAATGCAATGATCAAAAATCGAAGGTCATTTTCATCATGGCGGACAATGTTCACTCGGGTTTCCTTTTGTGTGCAGCCTGTATTCTGTGGTGTACAGGACTTGACTCTGGGTAGACGGTACTATGAGAAGTATCCTAAAGAGCACCGAAGGTCAGGTATTGGACGAGATTCGTGATGGGGTTCGACCGTGTGAAGTAGTGCCACCTGTCACCTTCACAGCAGAAAGGAGATATAATACGAAGGCGAACCGAAATACAACACGAATGTAAACCTAGACGAAAAGCCGTGAGTGGCCCCTGGCACCTGAATGCCCCGCAGCAGCTGAGCAGCTCCTGCTTCTATACCAATGGCAGCGCCTCATTTTAGCCCTGGCGGCGAAGCTTGAAACTTAACTTCGGGATACCACCGAAGTAGACGTTTAACTAACTTCGTATACACGCACAGTGATCACGGAAGCGGTCCTGGAAAACAGAGCTACGAAGTACTGTTGTAACGTGGGCTGCCACAGCGGTACGTGTAAAAGCAAGACAAGGCCCAGCTGTGAACCAATGAGGATTTCTCTGTCACCATACACGCAGATCTTGCTTTCCAAACAAGAAGTCTTGTTTCGAGACGGCCATTTGGCACTTATGAGGAAACGAAATTAATCAATTGCCTCATGTACGTAAGTTCAGGAACGTCGCCAACTGACCAACACGACTTGGTGAGAGGGGTCGAAAGGGCGCAGTGGTTACCACGCCATTAAAATGTTATGCACAGAGAACTCTCTTGCGCCTCGCTCTTCATTCGTAACCAGTATTGGTTGACTCGATACACTTGCTCCAGCTTTTTTTTAATGAATCAAGTTGACCACTATTGTGAGTTCAGCGTCTACGGTTTCAAACTGGGAAGACGACCTAATTAAAGGATATCTGCCTTTTAATTTCCATAAATGCTGAGAATGAGGCGTCGGAGCACACCACCTTCTGGTTGAAAAATAGCCTTCCAGATAACCTTACTTACTCGTACGATTTCCACAACTTGGTCAGTTAAGAAAACATATCGCGCGCGCAATGCAAGAGCGCACCTTTGACTCGGCACCACTCACTATTCATCACATTAGCGCGACAAGTTTTTTTCGTGAAAAGCTATAAGTGATATTATCTGAGAAATGAAGATAATTGTATTGAATCTGAGCCAAAGTAAATTAGTGGAAGAACCAGTAAGCGGGTCATGTCCTACAGCACGGAGCGCGCATGTCACAAACTATAAAAGGCTTTATAGTCTATTAGCGCTCTTGACCGTTACAGAAACACTTCTTTTGCACCGTATCACTTTTTCGTCGACTGCACAGAGTTCGTGTAAAGCTGCGGTGGTCCATTTTTAAATGTTTCGGCGCCCACGACCGAGAAAGCTGCGAAGATGAAGAGACCGAGCTGCTCTTCCACTGAGGCGCGGCCGATTGCGCAATCCCGGCCACCGCGCTGCGCCTCCTCGCCCCCGTCGACATGGGCGAAAAGGCACGCTGACTCCCGCATGCATACAACCGCGCGGACATGGTCCTCCTCCCTTCGTGTTATTGAGAAGGCCGCGCGTGCTGACCAAGCCTTGGCTTCTAACAAATTCCAGGTCTTTCTAGAGAGCCAGAGGAGAGAAGCATATAGCTTTGACAGCGTAAAGCTGTGTCCGCTCCTTCTCGGACCTCGAACATTCCGCGCCGGTTTTTTGAGAGCGCGCCGCGCGGCCATCGGCGGTGCTGCGGGTCCTCCATGAAGCTACGATAGCGACAGCAAGCAGGCCCCGGCTTAGAGGAAGTCGTAAAGAGAGCCATGAATTCATGTTTCAATTAGCGTGCTAGCTCGTGGAGCTGCGCTTCGTTTTCAGTCAGTCTTTTGTTATGTGTGGTTGCCTGTCTGCATTTTGTAAATATGTTTTCTGTACTTTGTATTTTTGTTAATAAAGTTAAGTTTCATCTTGCTTCTTCGAGATCGTTGTCCTTCGGCTCTCACTGTGTGTGAACTACACATTGCCCGCCAAATCTACGAGCACCTTGGAGAGTTGCAGAAGAATGGAAGAACGCAAAGATCCTGGATTTTACTGTTCGCTTTAGTAAGGTCGTAATATCAGAAACGAAACCGTAACTACGCCATATGCTACAAACGAAAACAAAGGTCAACAATATATTGCTGCTGTTTTGCACGGTGCTGATTGTACTTTGTATGTCTTAAATATATTAAATGTAACATAATGAAATAGTGGTTAAGGGCACGCAGTGTACGGTGTTGTGGATCCCTTAGGAAACAGATTTTGAGGTGAAGTATGCCTCGTCGTCGCCAAATCTCTCCACTATATTGTTGACGCGGTTGATTAGTTTCTTCGCCTAAATTTGCTTAGCCCAATTATGTTCGCGAAATTCTGGCGGATCTTCATGAAGGTGCAATGCAGGCGGTGTATTGCGACGCTCCAGCGCGAGGTCGTACACGCGAAAACGGCAGCGCGCAGCGAATGCGGCAAACGCAGTGAGGAGAGCCGTCAGCGTCCCCGTGTGTACTTTTATGCCGCAAATCGTGCAGATGATGATGTACTCGTACATCAGGAACTGCTAGGGGGCCTATGTGTTGCGACACGGCGCCGCTTGGTGTTCTCTTTTGAAGGAGGATTTGCCGCTTCCTGCTAAAGAATGATGTTGCCAGATGATCGCTGTCGTGGCAACGGCGCCATTTTGTGCTGCATCTGAACCGGCGGTGCCGGGCGCTGTGTTTACCGGAGACTGTTGGTGCTCGTGCATTACGGCGGTCCAACTTTCTCTTTACTGCCCACTGTGTGAAAGTTCAGTTGCGCACCGAGGTGAATATTGATCTTATGGTATTCACGTGAAATTACAACTGTTATGTGTTTTATGCAACTGTTATGTGTATTGCGCTCTTTCGCTCCAAAAGCCGTCGGCGTCGTATAGTCAGTTTCGTTGTCAGTACCACGCGCCGGAAACAATCAAGGGCTACGTTAAAACAATTGCACCAAGCTAATTTGCGGTTTAATGGATTCGTGATTCACTAATGTGTGATAGGCGATGAAGAGTTAATAAAATCATTGTAATTTTGTGGGTTATAAAACTGAAAAAAATTAAAAAGTTGCTCAAGGGTGTCAACTTGCTCAGAATGAAAATCTATTGCTTGGTGATACTAAATAAAAAGTTTATGGTGTGTAAGTGATCAAAGAATTACTTTAAATAATAAAAAAATTAAAAAATTAAAAATTGGTTGCAAGATGTGAACACGCTCAGAATAAAAAGCGAATCCTTGATTACATTTATGAAGAAAATTTAAACTGTGTAATCGGACGGGTAATGCCAATGCTTGGTGAGACTAAGAAAATTTAAGGTGTTCATAGGATCAGGTAGTTAGTTGAAACAATAAAACCTGCTAAACTGCACAGAATCGAAAGGTACTGTTTGCTGATGCTAAGTATCTGTGTATAAACGACAAAAAAGAATTGGAAAGCAGAAAAGAAATATATAAGAAAGTGAAAAAAAAAATTGTTCTTGTGCATGAAACTCTGTCACCTTATGCCCTTAAAGGTGGAGATTAAGTTCTTCATAATTTTGTACGTGCGAAGTGGCAAACCTAGCAGCAGCGAAGGCGCTAAATTCTGGGATTAGGTTTCGCTTGTTTGCATGTGTACAAGT
Organism: Amblyomma maculatum; assembly: GCF_055883805.1. NCBI lineage: Eukaryota > Metazoa > Arthropoda > Arachnida > Ixodida > Ixodidae > Amblyomma > Amblyomma maculatum. The sequence goes on along the minus strand of NC_139347.1, from coordinate 66,288,596 downwards.
TTTACTACTTATGCTTTTCATGATGTGCTAACTGTGGCGAAATGCGGCTTCTGTACTGACGAAAACTGTCGCTCTTTTATTACAAAAGCATTTTATGTCGCTTCAGCACATAAGCCGCCCGCACTTGTTAACACTTTATAGTATGAAAACCCGATGGCGCTATTGTACGCGATGCACGATATCATACTGCATTTAAGAGGATAAAAATAGTAATCAATGATGAAAGTGACATCCTATGACCTTGTAATACAGAACTTAGTCATATCTTGATGGTAATTACTCAAGTTACTGAAGCTTTATTAACTACGTGCATGAACTAACAGCCCCGCAATGCGCATTTATAATGCAACATAGCATGAAGCACTTGAAAGTAATGCGCTGTAAGTACACAGTTTGCAAAAAAACGTATAGCGATGACTCAGAGTTATAATAATGACTCGTAATCATGAGTCATAATAATCACTCGTGACACTTGGTCATACGGTCCGCTGCAGACTGAGACGCTTCTCATTCCCTCCCTTGGGTGCATTTGCGCACGACGACGATTTAAATCAATTTTCACTGACTCAAGACATCAAAATGGCTGCACTTTAATCGATATTGGCTGATAGGACCGCCTTTATTGAAAGCTCCCCGTTCGCAGGAAGACCTACCAAACAGAGTGGATGAATACACATGCTTGTTCCCAATAACGGAACAAATCTCCGCAAGATATCTACTTCGCAGACTAAAGGCACATTTGTCTTCTTGAACCTTGCGCCGGAAGGATGGCGTCATCAATACATCTACATAAAACGCAACCAAAGGTTTTGATCGCTTCTGATCTTTTTAGTTAGGTATATATTTCCTGTTCTTCGAACGAGCTGCTACTGTTGGTATTCTTCTCGCACCGATAGTTTTTCTCTGCAGCATGTGTGCAAAGATTTGGGCGACTTGGCCACCCAAAGTAAGCATCCATTGTTTTCAGCGCCGTATTGTGCCTCGGGCTCTTGGTGCCTGCCGTGATAACGGTCCTTTGTTCGTCGCCATGGCTTTTCATTCTTGTCAGTTACCCATTTTGGTTATATGACGTCGGAGGAAGAATGGGATTTATTTGTAATATACAGTTTAGTTAGTTTATTCCATCTGATATTTTATTTTCGCTCCGGTCATGATAAGAATGCTGAAATAGCTAAAAAGAACCGCGAGGTGAAGATCATATTGATTGCGGATTTGAGATGGTAGTCACAATCTTGTTAGCAATTTAGGTATGAAATAACGATTTTAATTTTCATACATTGCCTATCCAATTACTAAAGGCGTTATCAAAGAGAAAGCTATTGGCGAGAAAATGCTGCCAATTCCTGAGATGGTCTTATTCATTGAACTTCGTAAGTACAATGCGCTTTCAGCGGAGTGGTTTTTGGTGGCTCCTCATTTATGGTTTTGGTATTTATTACTTACCCTTACCCGCACCCCGTTGCCTTAAAGTTCCTGTCATTAGTGCGAACCATTAAAGGTCCGGTTAACGAGAAAAGCCTCCGTCCGTCTATGTAACAGCTAGGTACGCCATTGGTCGATTGCTACTATGTTGTCTCATGACGTCACTTCCATAATCAGCACTCGTTCATGTTCCCTTATATTCTCGACCAATCGGAGGTTTCGAGGCCAAGTTGGCATGAGCTCTGACAAGTGACGGTGCCGCATGGTAATTGATCGTTAGGTATATATCCAACGTCAAAAGACAATGTGAAATTGCCGAGGGGGCAGCTGCCGTGACCGGTGGTAATCGGCAGGTGACATGGCCGAGCACTAAGTAATCGGCAAATATTGTGACGTCAAAAGACCCCTAGATATGGCAGCGTTGGCAAGTTACATCGCCGGTAACAGCCAACAGGTTACATGTGCTAACATTTATTGTTCGGTAATGTGTGTGTGACATAAAAAGCCCGCTTGAAATAGCCCAGTTGGCAAATGGTTTGGCAAGTGGCAGTTAACATGGTCGAGAGCTGTTTCGTCTAGGGGATATGCGACGTCAGGAAACAACATTACATGAACGAGTTTGAGCCGCGCTGGTCGTCACCTATGCATTGATGACGTGCTGGGGCTCAGAGCGGAGGCGGTAGGTGGGGTCCTCAGCTACGATAAATTCACGAAAATTATAAAAAGGAAGAGAACAGGGTAAAGAGCAACGAAAGCTGGAGTGGCAGAAACTCTAGCAACGAACGCTGCATATTATGCTTCTGCAGTCCATTCCTGAGGCGAGTTAAGCGCCACCCAATATTTTGTAGCTTTAGGTAGAGATTATGGCCGAAAAACAATATTATTTTTACATTTTCTGAATTTGTATTTCGCTTTCCTTATACTGAATTCGTGGATGTCAAATATATTCGGTGATTGTGTATTCCTTACTTTTCTCACATTTCACTAAACTTGGAGCGTCCTGTTCGATCAGCGCTCCCATTCGCTTGTCGGTAATTCGGGTCCTTGAAGGAATCTGGTAACAGTGCGCCCGCCTCTCCGCCTTTCCCTCCCGTCTGTTTTTGGGTGCAGGCTCTCTCGATGGGTTTTTTCTTGCTTCCTTTTTGCTTCTTGTCATGGGGCTACACTTGCGCCGGGGTTCTTGCTGGGAGCCTAGGCTTTGCTCGGAGGCTATACAAAGATACACGCTAGAATTTTCATTCAAGAGCACCCCTACTGCTTACGAATTAAAGATTATTCGAAAAATTAGTATAACTATGTCTTGCTCTTTTCCATCTAGTTTTGAATTCGATCATTAGATTACCTCTGATAATCTATGTCTTGCTCTTTTCCATCTAGTTTTGAATTCGATCATTATATTACTTCTGATAATCACAAACAGCAAAAATATATCTTCGAGTTTTTTTTTCCTTGTTAACTATGCCCCAGACGGCCGCTCGCTGCCCCAGAACCACCGTCAGCGCAGCTTCCCAAACGGCTCCCTGGTTGTTGTGGACGTGCAGCGTAGCGCCGACAATGGATGGTACGCCTGTCTCGCCAGCGATCCGCAGGGAAATACGGCCAGGGGACAACTCGCCGTGCACGTTATGAGTGAGTGGATCTTGGTAGTCTAGTCTATCTCTTCTTTACCGGCATCCGTTCCATGAAGTGTGTTGCAAACTTGTATTGGCAAAGAAGTGAACATTAGGTAACTCTTGTAAGTATGAGCTAGAGTAGAGACTTTTTGTCATATTTGCTGAATTCGTACGATGAACCACATTTTCAAATGGCCACCCGTGAAGATAAGAAAAGAGCTACCCGAAACGGGCACACATGTGCACTATACTTACACCCACAAACACACAAAGATATGTTTTCTGGTGGCAAAAGAGATAATGGCAACATTTATGCATGTTTGTATCCTGCAGCTCCGCCAGTGGTGAATCCGTTCAACTTCGCCGAAGACCTCACAGAGGGCAAGAGGGCTGGCGCAGCATGCATTGTGTCCGACGGCGACTTGCCAATCTCAATACAGTGGTTCAAAGACGGTCTCCCGTTAGATAGGCGTGCCCTGGGGGCGTCCATTGCTGAAGCCAACGACTACACCTCCTTCCTCTCATTCACCGGCGTACGTCAGCTCCATTCGGGCAATTACACTTGCGTCGCATCCAACCCGGCAGCGTCAGCCAACTACACCGCGCCCATGGTAGTGCAAGGTGGGTGAAAATTTCGGCAGTTGTCATGTAACATTAGAATTTTGCACCTCAACAGATGCCGCCTCAATGCACTTTCCCGATGAACTAGACAAAAAGACAATGAGCCAGTGCTTGATCTGACACATACTGGGCCATTCAATCACTGACTCACATAAGAAAAATCCGTTTAACCAATGTCATTGGTAAATCAATGACTTTGTAAGTGGGAGTTAAACCATATAATTAGTATTGGTTTAATTATACAAGATTTGAATCGTCGTGTCATATTACGCAAGAATAGGATCAATTAGCCCAATCTTACGTGGGCTCAAATGCGAGAAGCACCATCTCATATTCTGGTCATGACATACCTAATGTAAAATTAAGGAGAGCTTACTATGGGAATATCAGGTCTACAGACTACTCTGCGGAATGTAGGTGGCGATGGCGTTATGTAAGTTTGCAACTGCGAGCTGACATGGGCATACTGTCACGTATTTGTGACAGTAAACAACAATGGAATTTATGACAAAGTTGGTGGAGCTGCAGCGCTCACTGCTTGCGGCCTTGTGACGCATGCCTGACTCATGTAGGGGTTCTTATGGTGCGCGGAAAAGAGGGCAAGCAATGTTACAGTTTTTGTTTCCCTATATGGATATTTTGCAAACCAAAGTTTACATGGCTACATTAATTACACACTAATGCACGAGTCTACATCGTAGTAATTGAAACTCAGTGCATGAGTAGAGCCGTACATTGAACGCTACTAAGTACGAAGCATTACTAGGCATGACGACGTGACGGACAGAGCCGTCTGAGAATAAAATAAAATAAAAAAATCTGCCGGGGGCACACAAGTCTTCTTACATAACTCTCTGAATGCGTGAGCATTAAGTTCTACTGGTTCGCTTCTGCTCCGTGATTGTTTTTAGCAGAGTTAAATAGACGTTAGCTCCGTTTTACGTGGATTTTGGATTTTCCAGCGTTTAATTTTAGATTGTACTAGTCTAGACGTCTCCAACGATATACGACTTCGCGTTGCAGCTTAAGTTAAATTCGTAATCACACGTAACGAATACGCGGTCATTAAGAACTGCAATCAGTCCAGTGCACTTAAGCTATGGTTTAATGATATAGCGTAGAGTTCAATTTAATCACAACTGACTAATTAAGGGTAAGTAGGTAGGACCTACATTTAGTTTGATGCAATTTTACTCGATACGTTTTCCAACGATATAACATCTGTAGCTATTATCCTCGACATAAGCTACACAACCACCACCCGCGTATTCTGTACACACGTTCTGTACGCGCCACGCATGCGCAAAGTAATGCTTCGCGTTAAACCAGCTTTAAATATGCCGTCAATCCGAGCTTCTGTGTCAGAAGATGCACGTCATTCAGGGCAATATTTTATCATTAAACAATGCTTTTCACTCTTACATTTTTAGTGTGCAGCGCTTCTGTCTGCAATCACTGATTTCGTTGGTGGCGACCCAGCGCCAGCGCTCTCTCTCTCTCTCTCTCTCTCACCGTGGTATTGAGGCGCTACGGAGACGGTGGTGACGCCGCCAGTTTAGGTGCTGTTGCGTCACGCGTTGTAGCCAAATGAGAAGGTGGAGCGGCCTCACAGCTGCAGCCAATGAGACAGACGCGCGTATCACAATTGCTGCCGTCGCGGCCATCGCGTGTTACTCCGGACTGAGTAGCCGCGTGTGGCTCGGACACCCTCAAATTCAGACTCTTTCCCGCAGCGTCAATCATCCTCGCCCTTCACAAACAGCAGACGTGTACGCGTGGAGCTCAATCGACCTCGGCGTGGAGCCGCGCGGTGACAAGAAGCCCTGCGGATGGGGTGAAGAGAGCTCAGGACGCGGCTGCTCCGCGCTTTTGATTGGCATCGTAATGGATGAAGCCGGGCCGTCTGGTAGTGAGGCCTAAGCAGTTCTACGCACCTACTTTGCATTTCATTAACTATGCAAATAGGCCGTACCATTTTACCTGTGCGTGCAGGAACATGCCGTATTACAAAAGCGCCCTTACGCTGTACACCACATGAGCAGAGGTGATGCTAATCATATATAACGTGAGAAGTGCATCCTATTTTGCCTGATTTTTGAACCTGAATACATTTGAACCAATTTTGCTACATGAAGAAGAGCGTCTGGAGAATTCACGTGTCTAGACGAGAAATGGGAGGACTCGCGTTTATTTTCTTGCCGTATCGTTTAGGTATATTTTTAAAGCGGGCCTGTCCAGAACGTCCAGTTTATTTTCTGTCGGTTTTCATTAACGCGTGTATTTGGAATCTGGGCTAACGTTTAACATTTCATCGTGTGGCTTCATCTGTAGCATATGCATGAGAACTATATTGTGATGACACCACTCTGTCAGATTAATAGAGGTTAAGGAAACACTGAGAAGAAACTGCCGCGTGACATTATCTAGCACGCTCTGACTGAAAAAAAAAAGTAAGCGGTTTATATACCAGCAGTCTTTACCCTGTCAGAGGAATCTGCTTGCTCTCCTATTAAAATATCAGTAGGTATGTTTATCACTCAACGTTTGATTTGGCGGTTAATTACAGAAAACCTTATTTTTTCCGTTCACCAGTTTTCACTTCAGCGCGCGAACAGCGAAGCGAAGTCTCTCTTGCTCTCAGTAATGCTATCTATGGACTTTCACTCCGTAATCAGCAATACAGAGAATACTTAACCTATACCTGACCTATATGAAAGAACGGAACAATGTTTGAGGGGGAGCCTCAGGTCGTAAGCTAAGCCAACATTTCAACAAGGGCGCTTTGTCTGCATGGGCCCATACGATGACATGTCATCTTGTCGAAACGCTGGCCTGGCTTGCGAAGTGAGGCTCTCGCCCAATCTTTGTTCAGTTTTTTTTTCATACCATGTATAGCCATCGTCTTCTCGATGTACCCTATTTCCCCCTATCGCCATATCGACTCCATAGCGATTTGCTATTCCTTCAAGTCAAGTGATGCTTGAAACTTTCATCTTCTAGTTCTGCATAGCGGTCGTTGAACAAAAGCAAATAAAATTGGAGACAGCTCAGTTATGATCAGTAATGACATTCTCACAACAAACGGACCTGTTGTTATCGATAGTTCCTCCCAGATGGCGTCAAGAGCCAGTTGACAAGGCAGCAATCATGGGCCAGGCGGTGACATTCGACTGCCAGGCGGACGGGTTCCCGGTGCCAGTCATCCGATGGAAGAAAGAATACCGTGAGCATTAACCAAGCGTGTTTATTTATTTGGAGGAAGAGGCAGATCTCTTGATCTTCTAGTTTCGCCTTCAGAATATACGATGGTATCCAAGAAAGAAATCTCTAAATGAATACAACAATGGGAATCACTTTAGATTAAGCGTCGATCTTACTTGAGATAACAAAGTGACAAATATACTGCTGTTTGTAAGCATGCTTTTTTTTTATTCTCTAAAGCGGTTCGAACATAGTTCATTTCTCAAAAGATTTATCTTTACTGTTCGATTTGGTACTACTCGCAATTTATTTTTTTCCCTGCGGTAGCACGTGAACACACCCGTTGTTGTTTTTTCCTCTCTCGTTTATCCTGCGTACAGGTGCAGAGGGTGGCCGGGACTTCTCGGTGATCATCAGCAACGCCAACGTGCAGATCTTGGAAAACGGGTCGCTGAGCATACGCGAGGCAGATCGTTCTGACGCCGGCCACTACATGTGCCAAGCGCTGAATGGAGTCGGGCCCGGTATATCTACAGTTGTCAAGCTGGAGGTGCACGGTAGGCGTTTCTGAACAAGCAGATTTTATGAATTTCGAATTGTTCTCTCGCCAACGTTTTTTGCGGGGGAACCTGTACCCAAGGGTTATGTCTATATCTAATGTTCTCTGTGCAGGGCTTCATACACGATGACGTAATGGATATATGTCGTATGTAAAGTCGAAAGGAATGCTACGCAATTTTTGTTCAACGATGAATGCCCAAGAAAACATTATATAGGTTGTTTTTTGCATGAATTGTTAAAGGCATGTCTCTCTGAATGTGTAGCTAAAATCGTCAAGAAATTGCATCAAAGCTCATATCGAATTAAGTGCATAAGCGGCAAGTGAAACTGGGGCGAATATTTCTGCGAGTAACAAAAAATACTTTGGTATCAGGCGATGCTCCTGTTCTAGGAGGGCCTTCTTGAAATTGATGTAAATGTTCATTCGTAAACTAAAGGTACCATATAATATTATTACTCAGCGCGAAGGTTTGGAACGCCAATTATCCAGTTCAGTTACGAAATACCTCCAATTTTTCGCAGCCATCACTATCGTGGCAAGCCCCCTGATTTCAATGTCGAATAGATTTTAGCAGGTTAAAAGTATCAAAATTTAGGCTAGTGAACAAATTACACATAACAAAGTATATCTCCTCTCTTCTTAACATTTCACTACCTAGGCTTCGCCTGCATTTTCATCTCCCAAGTAACCGTACTAAAGCCCCTGATGAAAATGAGGACCATTTCCGCTTATAACTTTGGAAAGGAATTAAATTATTTTATTTTACGACAAAGGCAACTACATGAGAAGTTCGTTCGAACATTCTATAATTCGATCAAAATAAATATTTTATGGCTAATTGAAGTCGAGTTTTATCTTAATTTTTGGAATTTGTAGTACTTTTTATCGCTTCAGTTGTCTTCTGCTCACGAATAGACTATCTTTCGTATAAACCATTCAGTTCTCATGCGCGTGCATTCCCACTAGACAAGCAGCTTGCACCAAACACCCACAGACCAGCTTACAAGCCCACCGTGTCCAGTACTTACCTGCTCTACTTAGACTGCTCTAACCCCCAGGTCACCGCTGAGGTTGCTCAGAATGTGGTGCAGCAATTCCAATATAGCGACTCGATTATGTCGAATGACTCAGCTCAGCATATAAACGTTCGGAAAACCGGACACCCAGGACAACGCGGGTATTGCGCATCTTGTTTCCCAGTGGGTTATCCTTGTGAGCCTTATTATGTTCCACATAATTTTACCCGCGAAAATGAAGAACCAAATAAGCAAGGAAACTATTTCACTTGAATACATAATGCTTCACACCATCTTCGCAGTTACAACTTGCCGTATAACGCTGGGTTAGTCCCGCAGCAAATCGTCTAGTGATACTCACTTATCTGCCCACGCTTTTACCTCTTATTTTCATTTCATAGTGGCGGCGCACTTCGAGCGAAAGTTCCAGGCGCTGACGGTTCGTCGCGGGGAGAGCGTGACGCTCTCGTGCCGTGCCGTCGGAGAGCCACCCATTGCGGTGTCCTGGACGAGGGACAGGCACGGCTTTAGCCCCGCCTTGGAGCCAAGGTTGCTTTTGTATTGTTTTCAACTACTTTCATGCCGTTTGATAGCCTCACTTCAATAAAAACAGATGGGTGGGATAATCCGGTCTTTCTCAATGACATTTATTTCATACCAAAGTGAGGTAGGGTTTTCTTTTGAGACCGTATGAACCACGTGGAATGTGCCGTGAGGGGAATATGAACGTCCTACCAATTAGGCAAGTGTTATTTTCTTTTTAAAAATAGCGATCACCGTTAGTCTCTAGAGCTGATATTGGGGCTTCGAGAAGACCAACGTATCGAAAGGGAAGATGGGTCTAGATTTCAACGACGACATGTTAAGCCCTCGGCAGAAACAGATGTGCGGGCGACGATCGTTGTATGAGCTTCTGCTTTCTGGTTCTTGTGATTCTTAAGTCACGAACTTGTGATGGCAAGATTTCTGGTTATGAAATGGTGTTCTTTGATAATAGGTGTGGATGAGACAAGACCGCAAATAAAAAGAAACGCTCCCGTAAAGTTGTCACTGAGCAAGAGCGCGGTAGTAATCTATGCTGTTTCTAAAACTGCTCCTTCAGCAACGGCATAGCGGCATCGCAGTCATCGGCACTAGAGTATGCGGCAATATGTATACGATGTTTTTCAATATCTGTTTGAGATGAGTAGGATGCTGCCCGTGAATGGTATGCGCAGTTTAATGTAATTTTTGAGCGTATAAGTTACACTCCCTGGACTGAAGGAGGGGCTCTGTGAATAACTCTTATTGCCATGGAAGCATCCACTGGACGCTGCTGCATCGTCACTCATCGCAGAAAGATGAAACCATGCATCTGAGACTGCAGCCAGGACAGAAGTCTGTACCGTAATAGCTCAAGCCTCCACGCATAGTCAGGCAGACGCTGTGAGAAAAATAATTGTCGGCTGCGGAGCAGTGTGCTTTGCTGAATAAGGCCGCAGTAGGCACATCGTCTCTAATCTAAGCAAGTGTATTATAAAACAAGCGCGCACATAAGAAACATTGTCTAGAAATCGCTGTTGAGCTACTGGTACCTCTTGCATGCCAGATATGCAGGCTTCTTCACAAAAAAATATTACCAGGGATATAAAAAAGTAATGCATTGGTTGTTGGGTGCAACCAATTATATGGTAGTTTGCATGCGCTAGCTTACGTTAGAGTGCATTTAATTAATACTGAGCTACAAAAACGCTACTAACATTTTAACGTTTATTTTCCGGTCAAGCGCACTTTGTTAATTAGAAGGGGAGGCTAGGAAACAGCTGACTCAGTTTTTGTGCCGTTTTTCAAACTGGGTTCTTTTTTCCAACATTTAATGAAAGCCGGTGGCGTACGAAAAAAAAAAAAAAGAAGACAGCTACGTGACCGGGATCTTGTTCATCCTCTGTAGCGCTGCCAGAGCGCTTTGAATGAACCAATCTTTCGCGTCTCAGAGTTAGCTAGCCCAATCAGCTGTCAGCATGGTTTTGAGCGTGAGCTCACTTATTTTTCTAGAACATAGATAGAATGCGCGTGCCGGGGTCAACGATGAGCGACAGGCAGGCCACAGACAGTCAATTCGGGCGGAACCTTCATTAAGCCAGCGCCAAAAAAGCAAAACACAAAACGGAACAGCGGTGAAGTCTCATAGATCAAAGCAGCCTTTGTTTTCTTTTTTTTAATAATTCTGCAGCCCTTCGACCAGAACGACGGCAGCTCATTTGGGTGCGGTCAGCATGCACGTTTTATTCGTTCAAAACACGTTTGGGAGTGTTATTATGTAGGTTCTTTCACCAAGAATTCGTTGAAAGCCAGCCCATCAGACATTTCACAGAGCTACAGGAAAGCGATGAGCAGTAAGCTTCTCAACACTTTTTCCTAAAGAAAAATGAAAGCAAAACGTTTTTCGAAGGGTGTTGGAAAGGTGCCCAGACGCGAACAAGCCAAGCCACTTAGTTCGTTTTCATACTGCTTGGCATGTTTGAAATGCAGAAAACCGGGCAACGCAGGAGGTATGCACTTCTCAGTTGACTGTAGATCGGGGTAGAACTGTGCGAAAGAAGACGGTACTACGATGAACTAACTAGCCTGCAACAACGCTCGATACTACATCAAGTAACTGGATTGAATGTTTCTGTATCCCCATAAACACAAAAGTACCTTAAAGAGTACCCCGTGACAGTAAGTAATAGGTTGTGGATCCCAGCCGAGTAAAACCTGCAGCTTGTTTCTTAATCTGTTGGTTCTATTACGTGAAGCACCCTTTATAACCTTGAGTTTCGTATGGTTGAGTAGGGTGTAGTTGTGGTAAATTGAAGAGCACACCTGCCTTCGAACCGAGAACTTGTGGCTTGTTCTTCACCGTGTACAAAGAAGCTCATCTCGGTGGCATGCACTCGTATCCCGACGGTAGCTTCCTATTATATCCCGAAAGAACAGAAATTTAGAATGGAGCGGTGACCAGACTCCGGTCCGCAGCGGTCAGGGCTGCATTCAGGCCAGGCCACGCACACTGCGGGCTCCCATCTCTACAATTCGTTTTCATTCTCGGCTCCTCTGTGCATTTATTTACTGCTTCTCTTCCTTTTCAGTCTGCACACCTCGTCTCCAGAAAACCGCGATAGCCCAGAGATAATGCAGCTGCTCTCGTATGGCTCAGCCTAATTTGTTTCTCAATGCCACATGGTGGCGTCTTTTTGAGACTGTCTACTTGACGCTTGTCCCTCTCACTCACAAGGTGTTGGCATGCTAAATCGCGCTCGTCAGCTCGTTTTCCTCGTTATGAACTGAAATTCGTCTTCTTTATCGGAAGGCAAATGCTTAATAGAGCCTTCTTAATTTCAATATGACTCTCAGAAGAGCGCTATTTTTGGTGTGTATTCTTGCACGCGAACAAATTTCCACAGGTACATTGTGGAAGAAAAACCAGGCAGCGAGACGCTGGAGTACGTGGTGCGCATTCCGAGCGTTGACCGCCGCGACTCCTCCCTCTTCAGCTGCTACGCCGAGAACGCCTACGGCCGGGACGACACGAACTTCCAAGTCGTCGTGCAGGGTGAGTGGCAGGTTTTGTACTCACGTGACTGCCATCCTAACCTCGTGCATGAACGGAGCTTCGGAGGTGATGGCCTGGTTTATGGAGTTTATACGTGCCCCAAAGTAACTCAAGCTATGAGGGGTTGCTGTATGGAGGGGTCCGGAATTTCTAACACCTGGGATTGATTAACGTTCACTGAAATCGCACAGAACACGAGCTCTTGCTTTTCACCCCATCGAAAAGCGCACGCCGCGGCCGGGTTTCGATCCTGCTTTCTTGGATACAGTAGTAGAGCACCGTAACCACTGCGCCACCGCGGCGGGGGCTTGCGAAGTGAAGATACGTAGCCTATACACCTCGTATCTATAGGATGGTCGAGGACGACAATCTAAATCTCTGAGATGTGAGGGAAGATCTAGTGCTTACAACACTATAATCAACGACCCGGATAGTTGGTTTTCAAACTGCTGCACTCGCAATTGTGTTGATATAGTTGACGTGGCAGTTTAGTGTAGTCGGAGAATCTTGCTTTCAACTGGCTAGTTTTTTATATCTATCTACGGGGTTTTGGAAATAAGGCTTCCAAAAATGCGGATGCATTCTAGGTTATTCATGTCATTAATCATTTTATCTCTTGCTTCATGCTTATAAGTGCAGTAGAATATCCTTTGTCTTTAACAAGACCATTTTCACTGCTGTGTAAAAAAAAAAAAAAAAAAAAAAAAGAAAAAAAAAACTTATTATCATTGCTATGTTTTTATTTCACTCAGGCAGATAGGACGCAAGCGACACCCTCTCGATATCATTACAGCTGTTCGCCTTTAAAAAATTCTAAACAGCAACCTAAATTCGCTAGTCATAAGAAAACTTGCGGTGATATCGGCGCCTAATACGGTAGGCTGAGGTTGGAAGGTGTTGTCTCTCGCGAGTGATCCACTCACCGCGCAAGCTGTCACCTTGGTTGTGGGCCTTGGCCCAGTAACTTCGAATACCCGGGCCATATGTCTGCGCATGCTGTCTCTCGCATACCTTAGGTCTTGTTTCTCGCCGCTGCTGGTTGCTCTGATTACAGCGGATGAACATAGGTCAGGCAACAATATCGCCATATCACATCAAAGCATGCCGCCCGCTCAGTTTTTCCTTTGTTAGGTTGTTGGAAGATTTTAGCGGTGATGATCAAATTTATGTACCTCCCTGGACATGACGGATATTATTTCTAAGTAAAGGGTCTCTTCTTATGGCAGATGATGAGCGATGGGGCGCGGCATGCATATCATGTTGATTCTGTTAGGCGTAACAACTGTGCTATGGAGCGCGTGTGCGGAAACGTTCTCAAAGAATGTCGTTTATAAAATACATTTTTTTTCTTTTCCGTCTCGGCAGCGCTGGCGGTCGCATAAAACAGAGGAATAGAAGGGTAACTGACCAAACTTGGGATGTAAAAGAACAATATGGCCAAATTACACAAGTTTGAAAAACTGCCTCGTCCGACTGACAGTTGTTTTGTGCAGAAAACTGAAAATGTTTTAGCGAAAGAAAAATAAAAGATACAAAACCAGATGTAGCGATCAGCGGGCTATTTCGCGAATAAACGGCCTACGGTGACTAAGCATTCATAAAGGTGCGTTTCCCGAAAGTGAAGCTAGTGGCTATTTACTTTTATGCATTTATCATTCAATTATTCCGACAAAGAAGACACGACTTTGATTTAAAAGTGGAGAAACTACTAAGAGAAAATTTTCTCACAGCGTGATGTTCTTTCGGCGGGAAAGAACACGAATATATCAAAAAACAAACGGCGACTTCCATCTCTAAAGAAATCAAATATTGTATTGTGCTACCCTAGGCATCACTTTTGCTCTTGTGATTAGAGCAACTGGGCGTTTAGTCTAGTAGTAACATCGGGGCTTAGGAAAAATAAATGGCGAATTTGGGCACGCTCCTTTATTTCAATATTTATTGTTGTTTTCATGGCCCACGTGTCTTAGTCTCTGTCGGGAGGACAAATTGCAGCGAAATTACGCACTACAAATTTAGAAAATGCTGCTTCGTTTTTTCCTATGTGTGATCGCCGGATTTTTTTTTTCCTTTATTCATAGTACCTCCAGGGTCCCCAGGTGGGACATTACATGAAGGATGTATGCTTGAACGGCGGTTAACAATGGTGGTTGTTAACCGCCATTTGGCTAGCGAAGCGAGCTTCTCGTATTTCCGGGGCTTCGCAAATCCTTCGGGTTTCCACCGACAGTACGCCTCCATAAACGATGTCTAGTACAGCGGGCTTTACGAGAATGCGTGCTTAGCGGAATAACGGGTCTAAAGTGCGCATGCGCAGAACTTTAAGGCATAAGTAACGTTAGCGAATGCAGGAAATCTTCAAAAGTGATTATTGTAGCTATTGCATACTTACCGCTAAAACGTGGCGGTGTTCGTCCAAGCAAGACCCACGCGCTTCAGCTGAACACGTCGCAGCGGCCTTAGTTGACAATTTTACCGAAACGCACAAGTGTTGCTTCTTCTCAATATGCTTGAACTTACTTCGACAACTAAGTTGAAGCAGTAATTGATCACAGGTTTGGAGATACACTCTAGATTCTGGCCTAACAAAGCCCTATGGGGCCACTATATGCTATACTAGCGTCTGCAACAGCTCATAACGGTGCACAACCGGTAGAGACATCACAAAAGTGAGTTTTCAACCTCATGGCAGTTTTTTATGTATTTAAACAATTAAACACTGTAATTTAAATCAAATTAACGAAACAGTTTGTAGAGTTGCATGTCATCTAAATGAAATTGTTGACGTTTAGCGGTTTTTACTTCGCAATCCTTTCAACAAAATGGCGCCGCTAGAAATCAATTTCTTATTGCATATAATTTTGGTTGTCGACGCTTTTTTCGCACATTCTCATGTCAAACATTAGTACCGCTGTAATAAATTACTCTGAAATAATCTGATATATATTATTTTTCTACTCAACAGAAGAGGAATCAGGGAAAAATACATTTCGCGTCCCTGTAAAGTAGACCGCGTTTAACGATTTCGGAACGCTACAGTGAGACTCTATTTGGGCATAAGTTGCTTCCGGTACGCTAACGTAGCTTTCCTCATTTACGCGATGACGTTGAAGTTTTACCCGAAGTGTATTATTATCTCCAAGAACAGTAAAGAACAAGAAATCAGAAAATCGGATTGTTTCAATGTAGCTTTGCTTTGACTAAAAACCATTCAATGTGATGAGCATGGTAAACGAGGAAATAAACTTTATTGCTGCGATAGGTGTAACTGAGTGTGGAATAATTTTGTTTTTAATTGTCGCACAATTTTTACGACGTAGTAAAGTGCAATAAAACCCCTTTTTTTTTTCATGGAGGCATTTAAAAAGTTTGTAAAGTATTTTTGTTAACGCGTTCACGTTACCTTGCACGCTGAGGTTTAATTTCTTTTCTGTGATTACCGGTCATCCAAGAAATTTGAAGCCTTGTTACACAGAAAAGGACTTTAGAACAAAAGGAACATAACATCATAAAAAAAAATAACTTCTTTTTAAATAATTACTGCACCCCAAATTACCTCAGAAATACATTACACATAATTTGGAATCCTTCAACAACTGCACAAGTTAATTTGAAAAAAAAAAAATATGCTTCAGATACCAGCATAATACTTCATAGACCTCCACTAAATTTGCTTACATTTCGTACATAAACAAGAAAATATTCTAATTACTTTCTTGTGCTGTAACAATTCGTAACTGCGGTAGCCAATCTCTGTACAAAACAATAATTATCAGATGCTATAAACTGAAACTGTTATTTGCACCATACCACTATCAATTTTGGGTCTCAAAATGCCCGACAAAGACCCTTGGGGGCCGAGAAGCGCCCACAGGCAAACGTCACTCCAAGCTGCGGATGCTTATCAAGCCTATAGCATGCCTCCGCCTGTGCTGCTACGGCTGGCAAACTACAGTTTCGTCCCCCGATGAACAAAGATATATGTTTAATTTTCCCAGCCCCGGCCACGATGGGGGAATTCATAAAGAGAAGAAATATCTGAAGAAGGCCAATACGGCGCTTCTTTTTTGAGCTCAATAAAGCCTCCGCCGCGCACATTTGCCACTTCGGCTAAGCAAACATTTTCTTCGTGCTGGACTGCCTGAAAGTTAGAGTCCCAGCGGAAAGGCAAACATAGTCTTGCGTGCTTAAGGTATATCTATTTCTGCGCATCCATACGCGCACAGTACAAAAACGGATCGTTCGGCAACACGTCGCGGTGCCCAACTGGTGGAGCCCGGTGGTCGATCCCTTGCGCAAGCTTGCCCAGAAATTCTGAACAAGCGCATTATTTCAACGGGAAGTTGTTCATGACCGAAATGTTTTTGCAATATTGAGATTGCGCGATGGCAATCAATATATTCACATGTAGTAATCCGAGATGATTGTAGTTTTCCGCTATATATTACCGCAAAACGCAATCCATGGTTTCTATATTGCATCCTTAACTACTCGTTGCAGACCCAGGCCAAACATTAGAAGAGAAATTTTTTGTGCATCAAAAATCTATCACTATCAGTAAGTTAGTATGTTTTTATAAGAGTACCTTATAAAAATTGAGAATTCTCTAAAAATGGAAGTTACGTCCCATAAAGGTGAACTTTTTACAGTTGAGTAACAGTTGCCACACCATCGTTTACAAAGAAAGAGAGTGAGTTAGTCTTCGTGCCTCTGGACGTCTCGAGAGCCCACACTCATCAATTGTTGAGGTGACATATTAGATTTGCGTTACGACGTTATGTTTGACCGTGCGACACCGTGTCAGGCAAGCGAGCGATTTAAAGACGGCTTCACAGTAGTAGCTCGATTCGACCCTATATATGCTTTAGTGGTAACCTATAAATTTTCGTGAAAAATATTTTATCGACCTTCCTTTTTGGATCAATTGGTTTCGTCGCTTTACATTGTGGCATCTGGGCGCTTCATGTCCCAGAGCCCCCGGATAAGCCACGAGGTATGGAGGCAACGCAGACAACGAGCCGCTCTGTAACGCTCTCCTGGTCTCCTGCGTACTCTGGCAACAGCCCCGTGCTGAAATACCTGCTGGAACACAAGTTACAAGAAGGTATGTATTTCAAAGCTCTAAGGCCGCGGCGGTCATTTCAAAATAGTAATGAAGCACCCGTAAGATGGCACAAATAGCAACTTTGAGATGCTTCACATAAATAGGCCAAGCGATCGAACACGCGCTCTTGCTCGCGGCGCAGCGCCTTCTCATCCCCGCCGAGCTGGGTGATAGCTCGTATTTCGCCAGACCGTGACAGAAGCAGCGAGAAGTCTACGGAATGGGCGGGAGAAGGCCCAGCCTCCCGCGTCCGCGCCGCTGCGCATAGCTCCGGTCCTCCTCTTTCATCGCGCCCTAGAAGAGGCAATGCGCTACCATCTCAGACTTCCGAGAATTCCAGCATTTTCCACCAGACCTTAGGCGAGGGGTGGAGTTCTCAACACTCCTTTTATTTCTATAGAAGCTTTGGACATTGTTGATTAAAAGGCGCGTCGTGCAGCAATAGTCGGTTCGAGGTTGAGCTTCGACAGCGGAAGCGGGCCCCGGCTTTGGAGATTCTATCTGTTAGACGAGCGTGAGGCGTCTTGCGTGCGTGTTACTCCCACAACGACGCCGCAGAAGCAGGAAACGTCGCCTTGACAACCATAGCTGTTGTAAGCGCCCACAGATAACTCTCACGAGCAAGTTACGTGCCGTGCACGTTATTTTTTTGTGTTTAAAATCACTGCCGCCGTGTGTCACTGATCTGCGATATATAAATATATGGAGAAAGGAATGTGCCTCACCTTGCGTTTTATTCCGCTTGTCGTTTATTACAGATTATACAACAGTCACACACGACGTCTCACTTAACTTCACCGAATTATCTTTTATCTTATCTTTTATTATTTATCTTTTGGCGCAACCTATTTCTCGCTGTAGCAGCCGCACGGCTCCGAAAGCGAAATAGAGTATCAAGGCTCAAGCAGCAAGCAGCTTCAACCTGTGAAGTTATATACACGCAATTGTGAATACGAAGCTGCACGCTAGGAGGCTAATAAAATGCTTCTTCCAAGAACATATCTTGCCATTGTAGTTTGGAAGTTGTTTTACAAACATTAGATAACTTGTACTTTGTGCCCTTGTGTCAATTAACTTGAACTTGCTGGATTAGCGAGTGAATACATCGAAACCAGCTATCTTTGCTAAGCTTCGTGTATTTTTGTTTAAAAGAAACTAAAGAGTCTTAGCTCTAGAACAAATTATAGTCAAATAATTCAACCATACTACGCCCGTAGTAATACTTTCAGAGATTCCTTCTTCCTCAAAGTAATTGAAATGTGAAATCTCTTGCCAATGAGTGTTGTAGAACAGAATAATCTGCATAAATTGGAACGATCTCTGGATAGCCATTTGCTTCAAAGTACCATTTGATGCTTGACTGAATGTACCATTGATGCTGATGTACCCAGTGCTTCTGAATAATACTACTTTTCAAAGAAGTTCATCATATCTTATCTGTAAAGACCCTCGCACGAGGGTTGACAATATTGTCAAACAATAATAATAATAACATTAACAATAATAAAGTGTGAAATCTGTTAAGGCATGTAATTACAAAATTCCACAGCGCTCGATTAACAGAAAATATTGTGAAGAACCATTTTAGGCCTGCTGGAGGCTGTAAAAGGCAGGGTAGTGACAAATATTGTTTGCTTGCTTTCGCAGTTAGCCTCCGCAAGGTTTCTAAAAAGCAACAGACGAAACTAAACTTGATATAACAATAACAACAGACACTATAAAATAGTTTATACAAAAAATAGAGGTGACTTCATTTCCAGTTACACAGCTCCTGGCTGGAAACATTTCAATAAGCTGGAACGCTACTTGACACTTGAACTCGCAGCACGTTTACCAGACTTCTCAAGCAAGATGTGAACGCCAAATTCCGCGATTATTCTTCAGAATGGGCTAGTGCTACCTGTG
Source organism: Amblyomma maculatum (assembly GCF_055883805.1). Lineage (NCBI taxonomy): Eukaryota > Metazoa > Arthropoda > Arachnida > Ixodida > Ixodidae > Amblyomma > Amblyomma maculatum. The sequence goes on along the minus strand of NC_139347.1, from coordinate 66,269,578 downwards.
ACCTGATATGAGCTCCGCGCACTGATTGGGCAAGCTTGTAGCGCCCGCCGACGCTATAAAGCGGAGGCGCTGAGATCAGTGTTAGAGGAAACTTAAGATGTACAGCGCGTGCTCGGAGCGCAGGCACGGCACGGGCTATTCAGAATGAGAAGCCTGCCACGCTGGTCATCTTGCTGGTCAATGCTGTCAATACGCCCCACTGTTTGGCTTGGATACCAATCACAGATTGCTACGTACACATAAAAAGAGCAAGAAGACATGTTCACATAGAGTCACTAAACACGGTGTCTAATATCGGTATTTCGTGCTACATGCTTTACTTAAATTCGGATCAGCTAGTTCTTTTTTGTTTGTTTTTTTCTCATATTTAGGCCGTTTCCAAACAATATCTTTCAGGTACCTGGGAGCGTGATTCCCATATCACAGCGATTGAGCCCACTGAGTTTTCGCACATGGCCATTGGCCTACGGCCCAAAAATACTTACGAGTTTAAGCTGCGGGCGGAGAACGCCATCGGGCTAAGCGACCCAAGCGACATCCTGGTCATCTCTACAGAAGAAGAAGGTGAGGAGTACATTGTTATTGTTTCCTTGTGAAGCACAGTCATAGTTCTGCTTCTATATACACAGCAAGTTTTACGGAGCCGTGATATAGGTAATAGACAGTGAGACTATGACGCACATTTTATTCGAACCCGAACATGCCGTCTATGCATTTAATTCTTAGAGAAAACAGGCCCGTTTACTCATTCCCAATCTGGCTATCTCACTTAGAATGTCGAATTTAACTTGGTAAATGTAAAAAAAAAAAAAAAAAACACACACACACACATCAGGTTAGCCTAATAAGCGGCGCTACATGAAGTCGTTGCTGCTAACTTTTGTGAATGTTGCTCTTCGATATCTAGGTAAATGCTCATTTCTCGACAAAGATTTGAACTCCTGGCATTCTCCGCCTTTATGCCTGTTTAATTTTTGTTTTAATATTAAAAGCTCGGCGAACGCTTTGTGAAGTCTGTGGCGGCAAGTAAGAGGAATCTGTCCAATTTTCACAGCACCGAGCGGCGCTCCTCGGGATATCCGAGTCACCGCTACCGGTTCCAGAAGTCTGCATATCGCCTGGAAGGTAACCTTGCTTTTCGTCTATGCATATATACTCTCAGTTCTAATAAAATTTCCCCATAAGTAAAACACGGAAGTATTAAAATACTGTGCTTGAACGATGTCTCATTACGGCTTACTCGTTCTATTCTTGTATCATCTAGCGACATATATACAAATTGAGTTCTTTCGCTTGACTTTACGCCTTCCCTCTGTCCAGCCGCCATTGGAAGAAGAGTCCAACGGACTTGTACAAGGCTACTACGTGGGCTACCGAATTCGCAATGCCAAAGAACCATTCGCATATAAGACGCTGCAGAGCTCGGCGTCGTCGCTTTTGCAACAGTGTGAACTGACAGATCTGCGGCGGAATACGCGTTATGGTGTAGTGGTGCAAGCATTCAACGGCAAAGGTGCGGGACCAGCATCCGAGGAGGTCTTTGCCCAGACGCTGGAGATCGGTGAGTACATAATGTTGCTGCTTAAGGTTTTTTGGTTCTACCGACAATAAATGGCATGGAAAAGGTGAAGGCCTCTCTTTGTTAGCGCCCAATCTCATATTTTCTATAAAACTCCTGTTTCTAACTGTATAAAACACTACTCACCCCCTACTGGCTTGAACAATTGTTTAGCGGACTGAGATTCACCCGCACATTCTCCATCCTCCCTAATCCTTGTTTGTTTTCTGTCCTGTTAATAATTCTATCTTCCTGTCAATTGACCGCCCGACTTAAAAAAATATTTTCTGGTCTGGATAATGCTGCACGGATAGCGTCAAGTCGCCTTGTGTAAAATTCACTTGGTGTATCGCTTTTAAAGAACTAACTGGTGCACATTGGATCTTGGTTGGTTGGTTGGTTTGTGGGGTTTAACGTCCCAAAGCAACTCAGGCTATGAGAGACGCCGTAGTGGAGGACTCCGGAAATTTCGACCACCTGGGGTTCTTTAACGTGCACTGACATCGCACAGCACACGGGCGCCTTGCTTTTCGCCTCCATCGAAAAGCGGCCGCCGAGGCCGGGATTCGATCCCGCGTCCTTGGGAACAGTAGTCGAGCGCCGTAACCACTGCGCCACCCCGGCGGGCACATTGGATCTTGGAGAAAAACGCTTGTTTGTATGGAGTTGCACTGGATTGATTAAAAGTGTTTGGAACATTTAAGAGCATACTCAGTTTAGAAACAGTTGAGCTGCATATTATTGGCGTAAAACAGCGGAGTAACACTCGCAAATATCATTTTTACGAGTAATGACCCTTCTCATATGCTAATGCTGCTAAACTTCATCACACCCATGTGTCTTCATCTTGTTTATACCACTTCCGTTGATAAACGCAAGGCGCACGGGAAACTGTTGCGGTAGCGGACGGAAATAGCGTGGATGTGTTTCCTTATCACCCCCTCGACTCCTTTTACGTTCCCGTAAGTGAGTTTTCTGACAAGTTACATCATTGACATCTAGGACACTTTGCTTGCGCTACTTATCTTTCCTTCCCACTTTTAATATCAGGCGCTATAAGGCACCTCAAGTGAAGGGTAAGATAGTAGTGCAGTGTGAATGTTCCTACTATTACTTCATTTTGCGGTTGCGGCAATTACGGCCCAGATGCACCGGCAGCCCCACGGCTGACGCTGGTCTCCTCGACTTCATCATCTGTCCACTTAAGCTGGGATGTGGATAAGGAACAGCCCGTAAATGGTAAGTGATCGTTTTCATAACACGGGCGTCTTATCAGCCATATGTGGAACTTTCATTTCCGCTTTCATGCTGTCACCATTTATACTTACTCAAAGCAGCAGCAGTTCAAATACCATTTAATCTAGGCTAATTAATGCAATAAAACACAATAAGGCAGTTTTGAGCAGATAGAGTTTAAGGCCTGTACAAAAAATCTAGTAAATCTGAGCTTAATATTTATGTCGCGTGGTCTTACAGATAATGCGGTTGCTTATGATAGTACGCTAATTATTGTGAGAGATAAGATTAATAGAAGATAAAGGATCCGTGATTGAGTGATTACCGAAATGGGGGTACGTGGACGAGCATCCGCTTGTGGAGCCGTTATGGGAGTCATTTATGCAAAAGCGTGAGAGCCTTTAAAGACGCTGCCTAGGTGCCACCTATTCTTTGTTAATTAAAAAAAATGAAATATTTCGCTCCAACATATGCTTAAGCAGATCGCTCGATATGGTGGCCTCTGTGATAATGATCAGCCCTATACGTATTTAAATTTTTATTTTCATGATTCCGACGCCAGAATAGAGAAAGAATTGAGTAAAAAAAATCTTCTTGTAATAGATTTACACACACCTCCACCGATTTATATTTGGAGACCTGAATTTAGGTGTTGACTGGGTGGTTGAAATGCCGGCAAGAAGTCGTTTCCTGTCTTTGCTTGTTAATACGGTCAGTAAGTCGATTTAAGTATTGATTCGGCAGTATTACATGCCAATAATTTTGCAGCTATGGACATTCATTTTACAGTATCGTATATCTTTTACGTAATGTTGGTGATATTACTATTGCTTGAATTTCGCTCAAAGGAAGCAGTGTATTTAGGCTGCAGAAAGTACTGAAATTACCTTATCTCTGTCGATAGGAAATCGTGGGTTGGATTGCCGGAATGACGTATGAGTTTAATAGTTTGTTCAACTTTGTAGATCTTATAGGAGCATGGTGAGGAGCATCGGACCCCTACCATTACATTTCTGGCTGCCTTAGTTAATTCTTATGCAGTTTCATTCATAGTACGTTAAGTGTAAGCTAGAAGTTAGAGAGCGTTCATATTTTTTATATATGCCTTGCTTTGAGGTGTTTCACTATCTTAAAATTTTCTTTCATATTCTGAACAAAATTTAGACATGCCGGTTAACTTCAAAATTATAATTCACAATATGCCTTTCTAAATTCAGCGCGTTCTAATAAAACTCTGACGTGTCATTCGACTAAACTTTCTTTGTTCAGCGCTTTTACGTACACACCATTCCCACGTCGTTTAGTCATTCCTGGTTGAGATATTTATCTAGTGCGAAACTTTTTCGTGAAGCCTGAAGCACTGCTCAGGCACTGTTGTGCTATCTTCTTGCGTCAGCTTGGAGTATACCAGCTATACAGCTATACAAATTCAGGCTTTGGTAGGCACAGCAGCAAACTTCTTGGAGAGGCAACATTATAGTATGCATTAGATATTAACATGTGATCAGCGATTAATAAATAATACCGTTTATTCAAAAGCTGAATTGTGCCATGCAACTTCCGATTGAACATGAAACAAACGTTCAGGTGCCCACTTTTCTTTATTTGAATCCTTCATTACATGAGAACTTTTTCTAATTTGAGGATGGCAATAACTCTATAAAACTTTTAACATTAACGATCCAGTTTACCAACTCCTAGCTGGTATTTTTTGCAGGGTTCGTGCTGTTCCACAAAGCCGAGTCACCATCAGCATCCAAAGTTGAATCCACAGAAGACTTGGACGACTGGTCCGAAGTGCAGACGGGTGCAGACCGGTCGGCATACGCATTCCGCGGCCTGCGGTGCGGCCACAAATATGCCTTCTACGTGACCGCTTTCAACGGGGCTGGCAGAGGGCCCCGCAGCAACATCGTCTTGGCTAAGACTGACGGATCTGGTGCGCGCATGTTACTTCAAATTGCAGCCTCTTCTTTGCGATATCAAATTAACCGCTTGAAAGATAAAATCTCGTTTTAAAATGGCTCCAACGTTTATGTCAGCGCTAGTAGGCTCTATATTTCAAAGCCGCTCAATAAGCCTGGCCAAGAAGCATACGCTTAATTAGAGTCTGTTTTATGCCTACTGTCTTAACTGACTCGCGCTTTGACGTACAATCTAAGTGAAGAGTGTCTAGGGCGCGTCGTTTTCATCTGACCTGAGTATTGAAGCACCTCTAGCCCTTGAAGACCAAATAGCGTTTCAAGGTGTGGACGCTGGTTTACCATAGGAACGGCTGCCTAATGCCGTTACTTATTGCCTGTAATACCATGTTATGGTATCATAACATGTCTGAAAAGCAAGGCTTATATTCTTAAAGCTTTTGTGCAAAGATGTTCGTATGCTTCAGTGTTGACTGGGTTAGCCCGTTAGTGAGATGTGAAGTCAAAGCAACGTAAGAAGTCACAAGTAGAGAAAGGAGAACTTAAGTTAGTGACAGGCAGGATAGGCAAATGTGCTTATATGCATGCCCCTTTGTACATTCAATGAGCACGTATGGCTTCAAAATATTACGCTGCACGCACGCATTGCTGTACTGCTATACAGTGAGTGAATTAAACCAAAAGTCCTCTTGAAGGAAAGGATAGAAGTAGCCCCTATTCGCTGGGTGAAAGGTCAACTCTAACCCCCCCAGCACCGCTGGCTCCGGATGACCGCGACCTTTTGGTGTCCAACGTGACCTCGGTGACTCTTCAGCTGAGTGCCTGGAAGAGCGGCGGCTGTCCCATCACCTCCTTCGCAATTCTGCACAAGCCGCAGTCGCGCAAGGAGTGGTCTCCTACGTTGGCAACTCATGTGGTACCAGAGCGCCAGCAGCCTCCTGTGCTAGTCATCCCTGACCTCATTCCGGCTACGTGGTACGACCTCTTGATCACTGCGCAAAACGATGCTGGAGCCACGGAGGCCGAGTACGTCTTCGCTACGCTAACGGTGTCTGGAGGTAAGTGTTGTCGTTGCTGAGCCCTACACGATCGGTTCAAATATTGTGAGATTAACGAATTGGAAGTTTGGTTGCACCGTAGGATATGGTACGCAGGAGCAGAGAGTTGGACGCGGGCGTACGCTTTGCACGGCTCGTATGAAATAGCTTATATGATGGCGGCAGTGATGGTGGATAGAGCGAACGGAGTGGCTGTCTTCTCAGCCGCCTTTGGGCCGATTGCACGCAGTGTGCAGCTAGTGTTGGGGAATGCCGATCACTTTTGCCACCCCCGCTGTCATTCTAGGTAAAAAGAGCGATCCGCTGCAAACGTGTAAATCACGTCTGCGCCTTGTGGTAGCATTTGGGTAGATGTTTGCATATTGCTTCTCCTTGTCAGCATTCAACATGAATGTCGAAGTGCATAATCTTTGATATTGGTGGGACCCCGAAGCAAGTTTGTATATCGAATGATGCGGTGAAATGTGATTTAGTAGCAGCGGGCCTAGCACGCCCACTCCATCTCGCACCACTGCCAGATTCGTTGCCGTCTATTCCACAACAGCATGAAAAACAAAAGAAATGCTGGCAGAATTATTCAGAATAAACCGGTCTTGGGTGGTTGTGCCCCGTCATGAATTCATCATGGTGCTGCTGTCTGCATCAATGCCACTGACGAACCGTAAACCATGAGGAGCAGTGCTACAACTGGCAGAGATTTCTCTCGCCAATTCAAGGCAGCAGTCGCAGTACACTCAACCAGGTCCCCTCAATATTCCGCGGCGGACGTCAACACAGACGTCTCATACAACAAGCACCATTCACCGCCCGTAAACATTGGTCTCCTGAAGAGTTCACTGACTGCCTGAAGGAACATAGCCTTATGACCCTCTCATTTGCAAAGCAAGTCAGTGGTTGGATGACTCGTGCATAGTGGAGGTCGTGACGCCGCAGATATGCCTCAAATTGCCTCTTTTTGCTGTCTTGCCTCCGACACTGTAGACAAGACTGTGGAAACTGACTATTTCGGAGGAACACGGATTGTGCGACAAGTACTAGTGTCGTGAAAGCAAGATGAGTGCTTAACGAAGATGGGTTGTGCCACTTCTCTCATTAAATCCAGCTTCCAAAACTGGTCCTCTGCGCTTAGAATATAGTCTCTATTTTAATGTATTCTATTAAAACTATACAAATAATAAATGGATTTTTTTTATGTTTCATAGCGTTTTTATTATGAAAAATTTCCGCAACTGCGGTAAAAGTGAGGGTTTATAAGTATCAAAAATAAATAGTGCCAGTGTAGCTCTCCAAATTTTGTTGCTCTTGAATTCCACAGCTACTCCCCTTGCGTTATACAATCGACAATAACTTAGGTTTTTCGTGGCATTTAAGTTAGAATATGAGTACGGGTTGGAGACTCGGGAGCACATCGGAAAAGCCATTACCACTGCTTTGGTGTCGGCATTGGAATCACTCACCTGTACTGCGTCACGCTGATTTACCACGGAACTAGTATTACACCACAGATTTGGGTTATTGTTATTAGTGAGGGAGTGTGTTAATGCTTTATTTTTTGTGCCATGGAATGCGATGGCTGTTAACATCATCCCTATTCGACGCTGTTAGGATGTTATGCAGTTTCGGCTGCCTTTTTAAAAGCATAATGAATAAGGAGCTGCAAAGCGGTAAATGTTTCATAACTTTGACAACTAATCTTTTGGCCTGCCACTTTATTATTATGGGCTGCCTTTTTTTTAATGCCTAGAACTGCTAAAGCTAGAGGGAGCAGAATGTGTAATTTAAATTTCGACAAATAATTATTTCGCTAGCATTATTACAAGAATTTAAAACAACTAAATTTGAGTGGGCGTATATCTGGTAAACTGATTATAGTGCGAAAGGTGCGGAAGCTGTAGTTTCAGCTGTGCATGTGGCACCATCAAGTAGTTACCGCGTGAAAAGGCAGATTTAACCTTACATAAACCTGGTTATATCAAGCGAAAGCACCGCCCGTGGTGGATCAGTGGTTAATACTTTCGGGTACTGAAGTCGAGTAGTTGGGTTTGAACCTGACCTGTTCTAGTCCACTCCGATGTTGTTGCATTCTTGTTTTTGGTGTGAATGCAGTAAAAGAGATAATGGTTAGTCACTGGCCAGTCATAGGCTCCATTCTTTACTGGGTTGGCTGGCGAACTTGAAAGACCCGTGGTGAACTGGCGTGTTGGAGCCTTTACAACGGACCTACACGCGCAAGGCATGCACTTTCCTAATGATTGGTATCAAATCATGCAACGACTGTTACTTATAACGCATTTACTTGATAAAAATTACTTTAAAGTAGGACAGACAAAACGGGCGTCTGTGCCTGCGATGTACATCAGGGTCGTCCACTTCATTAATTTCGACGTAGGCGCATACTGATGCAACTTACCGCAGGCACAGATGATCTTTAGGTGGTGCTTGGCATGGCCTGTAATTGGCTTAAATGTGCGGCTGGCCGAAAAGGAGACAATGGAACTTTGAATACAAGTGCAACCTGCGCGCGTGTTCATATTAACAGGGAACGAAGCAGTTTTTAGTCGTCCGTATTGTGCCTCTATTTATATGTAACTGCGTCACAGGTCTGACCGGCGCCGTGGTCAGTTGTTCCGCAGCCGCTGGTGACTGAGGGCCGGGGTTTTGTGGAGCTTATCATGAGAGGTTGCGGCCAATTACTGCACCAGGGTGGCCAATTCCTGTTCTGGTGAGGGAGTGCGTTGCCGGAGGTTTTCACCGGCATCAGGTCGCACCCCAAAGCTATTTATGCAATTCCATCGACACGCGGATTTTTTTTTTTTTTTTAATCCGGTGGAGAATGGCGCGGAGTATTGCGATGGTCGCTGAGGGTAACAAACAGGATACCAAGGGAAGGAAAACGTAGCAGGGGGCGGCAGAAAGTTAGGTGGGCGGATGAGATTAAGAAGTTCGCAGGGGTCAAGTGGATGCAGCTAGCACAGAACCGGGTTAAGTGGAGAAATAGGGGAGAGGCCTTCGCCCTGCAGTGGGTATAGTCAGGCTGATGATGATGATGATGATGATGATGATGATGATGATGATGATGATGATGATGCTTGTATGTAACTGATGAATGTGCCGCTAAAGCATTCACACGAGATTGATCAGACGTGCTAAAAGATCGGCGCCACGCTTTGAGTTTGGGGATTTAGGAAATCATAGAAAATGTGCAATTCCCAAGCTAAAGTAAATTCTTGTTCCACTTCGCATACCAAACTAAGCTTTCTTTTGTTCTATATAGTTTGAATTTGTTCCTTAATACTACTATGAAACATTACACCTTACTAAATAAATGCTCCACCTGCTGAGAAATAAAACTGATTTTACGTAAACAGTGGCCAGTAATGAAATATATCCGACTTCCTGACCAGCGATACACGTCACACCAGTGCATCATGAGTATCAGCAGCTGAGTTGAAGGTTGCAGTTAATGCACACTTTGTTCCTCGCACTCGTCCAATGCGGCTATCACACGTAGTACTGGGTGCCACTTGATGTCGCAGGCACGCTACCACCACCCCAGTGGACACAGGCGGTGGAAACTCAGCGTCGCCACATTCACGTCATCATACCCGTCGTCTGCTCACTGCTGGTGGCACTTCTTCTGACAGCAGCCGCATTCTACGCCTTCTCAAGGAGACGACTGACCTCGGATGAAAGTGGATGTTCAGGTTAGGCATAGATATTATACTTTCGACATGGTCCCCAATTGGTTCCACGTACTGTACTTAAAATTGTATAATAGGATACGAAACAGAAGGTAATACTTAAGGCAGTTTTCAATCAATACTATTTTGCGCACCTTTCGTATACGTAGGCAACGGAGATGAGGCGATGGAGGCTGCGAAGTCCGTGGATACAGTGCCAATGAGCGTCTGGGAAAAGTCCAAAGACAAACAGCAGTCTCACATGTCGCAACACCGTCTAGACGGGCATCCAGAGCAGCTCTATTACCCTTCGCCATATGGCACGGGCGGCGGTGGTCTCTCATCTGTGTACGCATCCGAGGGACTACAGTCTGGCTGGGCCTCCGTTCGAAGCCTGAACAGCGCTGTGGACGACTCACAAGACGAACGGCTCGGGCCTCACCACACGTACGACGTGCCTTTCTCGCGCCGGCCATCCAGCCCACAAGAGAAGCAGCACAAAGGGCAGGTAACACCTGTAGCGTTAGGCAGACGGGAATATGAATATAGGTGATGAGACAAGCTATGTGCAAACTGATACTGCAGAAAGTTCCTCATAATCATCTTCCATCTTCTAAGTAAGATATATTGTTGACACGTTATCGCAGAATAAAATAACTAATTGAATAGACTCAAGCCCCTCAAGGTTTTCCATCTCATGTATTGTTCCTTAAACCTGTTCAAAACAGAGAATGGAACAATGTGCACCTCTAGTCACATTTAGTTAAGGGGAGGAAGCATTATCACAAATTGTGGTTCTGTTTTGTATATAGCGAATCACTGCAACACCAATGGGAAAATGTTTCTTATTTTTTATTATTCCAGTGTCAGATGCCTTTCTAAGCGTCCTAGAAACACTTGAAGGTAGCTCTTCAATCAAAATCGTCGTAAGACCTTTCTGATGTTAAGCACTTGAGGCGCGTAACTGCAGCCAAAGAGCTAAGAAAGGGAAGCAGTCTGCATTGCATCTCTGTACACCTAAAACGAGAGTAAATTAAATAAAAAGGCTTGCCTTGGGTCTTCGTTTGAGCATTCAAATAGGTTTATGTTTCTATCTAATGTATTTCACCAGACATACCGCTGGCATATATTGAGCAAATGCGAAGTTGAGACATTACAAAAAAACACGAAACCTCACATTTTCTGTTTGAAATTCAAGTTGCTGGGGCACAGATTTTCAGTTTGACAGCCAGGCATAACCATTCTGTCGTTATATTTGGCCTTAATTTTGACCTCTTGACTACATTGCGAGCTAGAAAGGAGCTTATGCACTTCAAGTTACAACGACGGCTGTTGGCATTACAGCTCACAGCGTATGCAGATGGCTAGAAATGAAGATTGTCTTTAAACGTTAAAACTGAATTAGCCTGTGAGAGTCGTGCAGTGTTTTCCTATGACCTGTTGAATTTCCATAAAAGGCTTCGCGCCCTGTTATAACGCCCAGAGAGCCACACACACAAAAAAAAAACGTTTATATTGCCTATCTTAGAGCATATGTTCCTATCTTGCAGCTCATTAAAAGAAAAACGGTCGCGTTAACTCATTTTTGTGTTCAATTTCAAGAAGTGTTGCCACAATGCATCATGGCGAATACGGTCCAGACATCCCTCTATAAACTCGTGCTGACTGAAGGTATTGTGTTCATTTCTCCACGTTGTTTTGCTATTCACGCAGTTAGATGGGCCGGGCATTGTTCTAGGATCAACACAGTGCCTTGAAAACAGCGTGTACTCAAAATCAGGTAAGATATTTAAAAAATTCGGAGTCTAAAAAAAGCGAAACAATAAAATAACACAAGCTTTTCTTTATTAATCACCTGTGCAACTTTTCGTAGTCCGGTCAATTGCATCGAAACTTCTTTCCTCTCTCATTTGGTTTGATTTAATGTATAGGGCATGTAGTGCAACGGCTGCCAACGTAATAAAACTACGTGTTCAAAGCACTGCACGCGCCAACGCAACCGCGTGGTAGTGAAGGGTGGCTGTTCCTGGCGCTACGGGGCTGAGTGGGTCAACGCCGCTTGCGGCAGGGGCTGGCCAGCCAGCGATTTTTTATCTGTTGGAGGCCGTCATTGCACCAGCCACCGCTTAGGTGGTAGACGACGGCTGTGGCGGCGCGAGTTTTTCTTTCCCTCTTCTTTTTCTTCTGTACTTTCTCTCTTCTGTCCGCACGAGGCAGCGGAGGTGGCTCAGCTATAGAGCCAGTAGCAGGCCCGTGCATTTTCTTTTCCTTCTCCCTACAGCCACAACAATAATAAGAACGCAACTCTTCATTCGCTTCGATAACTTGATTTCCTGTACAACGACCATTACACACTTTAGTGTTAGAGCGTTGAAAACTTGTTCTAAGAGAAGCATGCGTGTGTGTTTTAGCGCGTTAATATCGAAATATGTAAAACCTACCTTCTCAGGGATTACACATGTATATTAACGTTCACACAATCAATGCTTTCTTCTAGTTTAACGGGGTGGTTTTGTAGACACTGTTTTTCAAAACATCCCTTTCAATAATGTTTCACAAGGAATACCTATGCCGTTGTTGTGGATGGTTATTTATGAACGGTTTGTTGTGCCATCTTTCCCGAAAAATTATATTGTGTAAATTGTTTGCTGATTATTTGTACAAGAGGCCTTAAACAGATAAGTGAAAAATATCAGTCACACACTATGAACTTTAGTTTGCGCTGAAAAGTAATCATTACTAACAGCAGGGACCTCCGTGGCTTACAGTTCCTTCTAACCAAGCAAGTGGGATAATTAAGGGTGCATTTACTGCCAATAACATGGCAAGATTTGCCAGATTTGTTTTTTACACTGCAAATAAATTACTAATGGTGGTCCTAGCTATTTGGAAAGACAGGGGCATAGATATCCGCAGTCATAGATAGTTTGTTTATGCTAAATAGTCGGATAAGCAGCTTATTTATGATTCTGAGTATATGTTTAATGAGATTTAGAGCGGTTCGTCACGATCCTGAACTAAAACGGTTCTCCTCGCTGCTATATGCTATTGGAAATACTGCAATCTAATCTAATCCATACAAATGCATGCTGCCCTGTTGTAGACAATTCTCATGACCTTCAGAATGGCATTTGCAATCAGAAATTTCTTTTTTATTTTCACGCTTAGCCTCACTGTACATGTCACCCGAGAAATGCAAGAGCCTGCGAAAGTCACTCCAGGCACTCAGCATCATCGAGGGCTACCCCAACAGCGACGTCTCGTACGCTTACTCTCGCCCAAAAAAGAAGCACTGGGGAGCCTACGACGAAGAGGCACTCTATGCTGACCACAAAATGCGCAGGCTTGCCAGGTTCGTACTGCGCAAGGCATTATGTGTATTATGTGGTAATACCACATATTATGTGGTATTTCGTCACTTTATGATAGAGTGAAACACACTCCTTACTCAATTTGCCTCATGTACATACGCTCTTTACTCGAGGAACCTGTCTGAGGGCGCGGTCACACCTATGTCCTGGCTGCTGTTGTGTTCGCCGCCGAATCCCATAAAATGTGTCTTACGTGCCTCCAGCAATAAACAACACATGTTTTTCAAAGCAGAGCGATGATCATATGGTTGTGTATCTCAGAAAAAACTCACTCAGCATGCTTAGGCGAATGTGTCGCGAAAGATAGTTCTATGATCTTTTTTGGGAGTAGCTCGGAATATTCACTGCACTGTGATAATGTGGACTGCAGGAGTGATGGTATATGCATTTTCGTATGTGTCATTTTGAACGCACATTTTGAGGGCAAAAATTAACGAATAATTTGTCGGATGGCGGAAGGCTAGGGTCTGCGTGCCTCTCGGTAGTTCTGCAGGCATGGAAGGAACATGTGGTGCCTCGTCTTTACAGCGTTCCCCTTGTTCACCCCGGAGCTGCGAGGGGTCTTGCGCCATTATTTCCGCATAGCTTCTTTGAACAACGGCTTATCGATTGTTCCTCCTGCCAAAAAAAAAAAAAAAAAAAAAGGACTGATTAGTTTTTAATTGTCTGGAAGAAAAAGAGAGAGGAGCAACAGACAGTCTTTATTTTTTTGTGCCTCTCAATGCACTTATTCAAACTCTTTCAGTCCCTTTTCCACATTATTATGGCCTTTCAGACAGCTGTCTCACAGTGCCACAGATGCTAGAAATACCGCCCCTGTCAGTGTCTGCGCGCACATTTTTACGAGTGGGGGTCACTGTTAATCTTTTTAAAATATGTGCAACTCTATCAGGGCTCGGCCGTCTATTTTCTGCCATGGCTACGGGAAAAGTTCTATTCGAACCACCTCCTTCACTTGCGAAGTGCTCATCTGCGCCCTTTTGCGTCGAGTCAGCATGGAAAGCAATGCACACATATCTTGACACAGTATTATTTGTTGCGCGCTTGCGCGCGCATGAGCGAGCAATTGAGTTAGTATGTGAGTTGCTAAGTGAGTGGATAAGTAAGTGAGTGGATAAGTGAGTGAGTGAGTGAGTGAGTGAGTGAGTGAGTGAGTGAGTGAGTGAGTGAGTGAGTGAGTGAGTGAGTGAGTGAGTGAGTGAGTGAGTGAGTGAGTGAGTGAGTGAGTGAGTGAGTGAGTGAGTGAGTGAGCGAGCGATAGAATTAATAGGTGAGTGAGTGGACGAGGAAGGGAGTGCCTGAGTGGATGAGGCAGTCAATGAGGTAGTATGTGAATGAGTGGGCGAGTGAGTGATTGAGTGAGAGAGTGGGTATAGGGGTGATTGATTGAGTGGTGAGTTTGTAAATGTGAGATTGAGCGGTTGAGTAAATGGGTCGTTTAATCAGTGAGGGAGTGAGCGAGCGAACTGGCGAGTACACACCAAGACATCGAGCAGGTGATCAAGTTAAGGGTTATAGAAGAAAAATCTTGAACCTATCGACTTCATACATATGAATTAGAACTGCTATACTAATTAGTAATGAGTACTTGTGCGTCGAAACAGAATATCCCTGTTTGTTTATACACTTACGTACAGGGGAAATGATTCATCATGTGGTAAAAAAAATATAATTGCCTCAGCATCAAGAATGGGGATTAGTTAATGTGTTAAACATTACAAAATGACGTGTAATCGTAAAGCGCAGAAACATATAAACAAGTGGATGTTTTAAGTAACCTTTGAATCTCCTTCAGGCATTTGCTTTATAGCGACAAATACTCCACCTTGTAAAAAAAATAATATCATGTTTCATTAAATTGCTGGCCTAGTTTCTTTTGATATATTCGTCTCCATTTCGTTTTGTTGAAAAGACTGCTTGTAAATATAGGCTTTAATTATTTTTATTGATTTCGGCTTCAATCGTTTTTCGAAAGCATAAGATGAGTGCATTTGAACAAAAAAAAAACGCGTTTATGTCATAATGTACACTACGCAGGAGTACTTAACATACTTAGCGACCGTATATAAATTCCAAGTGGCCTTATATCTCCTAAAATACGCATCACGTCACTCTGCGTGTAAAGTGACGCTATGGCTAAAACGCGGTACAACAAAAACAACCAAAAACGAGAACAGAGTATTACATGACTGACTACAAATAGATAGGTTAAACTCAATTAGCAGTCTACATACGTGAGAGGGAGGGGCGGAATTCTTGGAATTTCCAGAACTGTCATGCATTCATATGCTTACCGCAGCCCTTGAAGCAGAACTTAAGTGCAAGGGCCGAGAATAAGGAGTTCCAGGAGTGCTAAAAATAAACAAATATGCACATATGTCCTCTTACATTCACAGTTTTCATCTCGTCGATCTTCGTAGGTACGCCGACGGACTGAAGCACGCGGAGCTCGAGTCGCACAAGGGAAACCGAGAGTTCGTCGTCGATGGCCAAGAACTGTCAGAGGCCGAGTGCGACATGCACACGAGCCGCCTCTCCGCACAGAGATGAATAGAAATATTGACGGGGACGTTAGTGGGGCGCTCTACGGTTGAGCAATCCACAGGTGAGTTCAGAATGCGGTTCACTGTGAACCCGGGAACGTTGGGCTATAGTGAACGAACCTACACTGCATTTTGAAAATTAGGGCTCCCAAAAAGCTGAACAGGAGGTGGTGTATTAAATTGGAGTATATTTCAGTGATGTTCTGTCGCACTGTTGCTTGAATAGAACCCAGCTTGTGCCTCCGTTCTGAGCGGAGCGCTTCTGTAAACTTCAGTAATTTGTTGTGACTCTTTATTGGAAGCGTACGATCACTATAGTAAAAGGAATGTCTAATGTTCTTAATTTCATTACCTGTTAAATTTTACTAGCCACTGATTTGGCAACATAAACAAACGCTTGATATACTGATGATTTTCGACAGTAGCTAAGGATACTAGAACTCTTGTTTGCTGATTGAAGCCACTTACCAACTGATGAACTTAAATCGCAGGGCTTGCGGTGGTCGAGAAGTCCGAGCCACAACACTGAGGCGTTCGGAGCTCACCTGACATTTGGACAGCTTGCTGAAGAAAGGTTTTTTTTTCCGCTCGTGATCTTCAGAGTGTGAAGGTGTTGCGGATGAGAAAGCAAGCCATGCTCTGTGGCGTTCGGCCAGGCTGCTGCAGTTCGATGCACTAGGTTAGTAAATGTATGCACGCGGTGGGTCACCAGAGATATGACTCTGTAACGGGCTTTGCATAGCTGACGGTGTTGTGCGGAGTCAACCTTTGTACACGACATTCGATGAGGTTCAGGTGCCGCCAGCAAGGAGCGTTTTTCAGCTTTTGGAAAACTGTCGATGCACCTTGCACTGGCGCATGCCGTGCTTGAATCAAGGCTGCCTATTTAATACTAATTAGTGTTTTTTCATGGTCTCATTTTGTACTTATCTTGAATATATATTATATATATTCAGCAATACATTTGTCGCTTGCAGTGTCCGAACCTGCATCCTCTCTCCGTGAAGTAAGAAGCTTCAACATGGCGAAACAAGAGTGCACTTCAACGGAAAGATTCCGGATCAAGCTTTCCGTGAATCCGAAGCTCCAGTGCTTAGTGTGTTCAAGTCGACGATGAAGACTGTGCTGACCTGGTGCACGGTGACGAAATGTGCCTGTGATACTCTGAGTGACATTTTGGTGACTTTTCCCGCTGGATGTGTTTAAGTGTTCCGCGCAGACTAATACTTGGCTGCAAATACTAAAATACCTAGAAGCTAATTATAGCCGACTAATTATTATGCTTGCGCCTTCGCGGAAATCATAGCCATGATGTGCCTACACTATTTCCCAATGTGGAAGGTGTCCATACGCTCTTTGCGTTCTTGTGCTGTGTCAATCACACTTGTCAATGTTCTGCACACTCTGATACCATTCATCTGAACACTGCCACGGAAGTTTAAAGCTAACAGCCCTTTGCGGGCAGCGCACTTGCTCAAGCGTTGAACAAAATGATATAATTTTTTCCTTTTCTAAAATGCCCGCTGAATGATCTCGTCAACTCAAATTGATGAAAGAATTATATAATGAAATTTGTATTTACAAGCTTCATTATGCTATTTATTATAATAGCGAAATTTAGAGGATAAAGATAGCAAAAATAAAAGATAACGAGAAACAAATCTTGGTTGTAAGATTATTAATATTGGTGTATTGTGAGACGGAGCTATCCCACCGCAATAATGTTTTTTTTAGAATTGGCTCTCTGTGACGAACGCGGCAGTTAAACTGGCGACCAGAATGAACAAATTCATTGATAAAATCCACCGCGAGGAGGAAGTAATAAAAGGGAAAGTAGTAAGTAGTAACAGGACTTGAAAAAGCAAGCCCTGCTGCACTGAGCACCCACTTGTCTTTTGCGCAGTTTGTTTTATGACGTCCATAAGATGGTAAAAGCTACAAAAAACGAACAAGGTATAGACTTTGGGTCAGCGAACACAGAACGCCAATGAATGGATGGCTTGCTTGTCAGCGGACAGAAAAAAAGAACGGTAAGCATAAAACACAATCTTATGTGTAGCGAACCAAGGTATCTCAAATTTATTTTGAGGTAATTTAATGGACAAAGCGAAATTTCAAATGGATGCGAGGAATATAGGATATTGGATAAGAAGTTGAAATGGTTCAGGAACTGAAGATCATCATCCCCCATTTCTCCTTTCAGCTGTGTTTTAACGAAGACCATGTTAATGGAAAACCGGTTACTTCTAGACTAAGTTCTGTTTTGAATTTCCAGTAGCCTAAATCTATTGTTTTCGAAAGGTTTCTATTGGGTGGCTTTAGAGCGCTAAATCTTCCCATTATTTATTAGTAGTGAGAAAATGCATTGAAAACTGCAGAGAAAATTCTACTATATATATTAACGGCTAACATGAGGAATATTTGCACTGATGCCCTACGAAACGCTGTAGCAGAGCAAAAACGAGCGGAACTGTGAATATTTATACCAGTGAACAGTGTCGCCTTCAACGCCATGTGTATTTTGCTTAATAAAATGAAAAAGAAAAAAACCTCTCTTGGTGTCAGTGAAATGCCGATTACCAAGTGCTTGGCTGACGCCGCGGCCATAAACATAGAGTAAGTGGACAATGGAGATAACACAAACAAGTAATTCCTTCTAGCTCCAGCTGAGACACGCTAGAAGTAATTATAAAATTAACACAGCGTTAAAAACCTGTCTATTATTTGACTAAAAATTGTTTCAGGCATGGCTTGCAATATCTCATCTGTGACCAAAGACAACCAAAAAGTTTGAAAATACAAAAAAGATCACAATGACCATTAATTCCTTTATCTTGAATCGCTGCCTACGAATATAGCACTGCCACGCCGGGGTGGTGCATTGGTTAGGGCACTTGACTGCTGTGCCCGAGGACACGAGATCAAATCCCGGCCTCGGCGGGACACCCGTATGCTGTGTATGCTGTGCGATGTCAGTGCATGTTAGAACCCCGGGTGGTAGAAATTTCCGGATTCCTCCACAACGGCGTCTCTCCCAGCCAGATTCGCTTTGAGACATTAAACCCCAGAATCATAGAAATATAAGATCTTCGCAGTGACAGCAAGGGCGAGACTGCACTTACGCTAGTGTAACCTGCTCTTCGTTTAACTATAGCCTTAAGCTGAAATTTTATAAAAGAAGAAAGAACACTTCCGTTCGAATTTCGCACATATATACATTTAAGAGTAAGCATTATTCACCATCACTTCTGCTTAGGAAACGGTTTATCAAGAAAAAGCGTTCATCACAAATCATCGACTGCAAAAGCATTTAGGTACCTGCAGCTTATGGGGAGTTGATTTTCCCTGTTGAAAATATCATCGCCTTCAGTACTTTCTAGCGTGCATCCAATCGATCAGTTCATGAGCTTTAAAGTGTCGTGCCGGAAGGCGTTCACTTCTTCGTATTTAAATCCATTGCTACAACTGTTTGTCAATGAAGGTTGGTATTTTAGACAATGCGTGGCGAAGACTGTCGTGAAATTTAGCCTTTCCACACAAAGGGGCAAGTAATAATGACTTCATTTTATCAGCCCGCCTCGACTGGAAAGATCTTGCCATCGTCGTTGCTTGGCTTCTGCCTCAGTGACTAGTACTAAACCTACTGGCGCTGTCGCCACGTCTCCACAGCATTATACTGCTTGGCTGCTGCACCGTATGTAGTGTAAGCCAGCGTAAGACTAAATTACTGCGTGAAACGTGGTGGCCTTATCATGACATAATCTAACCAATTCTTCAAGGGGTAGTCAAGGAAACGAAAAAAATAGGCTGTGGCTTAGCTAAGGTGAAGCCTGGTTATAGGTAGCGAAAAACTAGGTGAAATCAAAAGTTCTCCTACAGCGTTTAACACTGGTAAACCGGGAGGCATGGGTGGATAGCGATACCCGTTGATAACACTATAGAGAGGAAGTTTCTGTTCTACTAGATATCCCTTACAAGTCGCGCACATCCTAGCCACGGTTCCCCTCAATTCGACACATGCCAAAGTCAACGTCTCGCGCATACTACCCCTTACCGGGGTCAAGTCTTTCAAGTGCCATAGTCTCTCACACACATCACAAACATGGCCAAACGGGTTGTTCACTAAGTCCGACGTAAACAGTCTAGATTCACTCGCGCCTTCACTCAGTCTTAACTCGTGTTCGGTGCAGCGGTGAGTCTTGAAATCTCCTTCATGATTTCCTCCTTCTGCTGCTCCTCCTCCTCGGATGGAAGCTTGGTCGAGTTGGTGACGGCTTTCTTGCAACATAGCGCTAAGCAGTGCTCTTCCTCCTCCCTTTCCTCCTCCTCCCTTTTATTGCGAAAGCAATGCTACTCTAGGTTTCGAGCCTTCAGCCTGGCGCGGCCGCACGCACGTGACACTAAGGTGACAGCTGGGCCCGTTCATACGGTTTTGGTTAAAGCGGTGCTCTATATGTGAGCTGGCAGGAGCGGCCGGGTCTCTCGTTTCATATGGAACGGTTATGTCAGAATCAGCCTGTAGGGACCCTGGCATTCACATTACCCCTATAGGTCACTAAGGCACGTTCATATGGGTTGGTTAAAGCGGGGCTTTATGTATGTGGGCTGAGGAAGAAGAAAAAGAGAAGAAGAAGAAGGCTCGGTCACCCGCAGCTAACGCTTTCGCTCAATATTTGGTTCAGCAGCGTTGAACCCTTGTAATTTTGTTGACTACCACTGGCCACAGCGGTGGCCATAGCGCGTCATTCGGCTTCTTGACGACGTCTTTTCACGAGGCGTTCCTCGCGTTGTTCCGGTGTTTCAGATGCCCTTTCGCCTTGGCTCGAACTTTCCTCCGTTGTTTCAGATGCCCTTCCGCCTTGGCTCGAACTTTCCTCCGTTGTTCGGCGACCAGCTCGCAAGCGACTACCTCTGGAATGGAAGAACTCAATATCTCTGCTCTTCTGCGTCGTTTAGCAGCAGCCGCACTCTTCGCTTCCATGTCGAACGCGCCAGCCAGTTCTCCGTCAAGCGCATTATATACACGCGGCGCACCTTCCTCGCGCATGCCTCTTGTGACGTGTATTGGTTTTCGAGCATGCGCAGAACTGGCGGCTCCCGCCCACTGGAAACTCGGCTCTAATCTACGTAGTGTAGCTTCTCGCTACAAAAGAGTTGCGTCTTTCTAGAGCTACCAATAAATTATGAGCCTAAGTCATCTTCAGAGATCTCCCTTCTTATGGGCCATGCTGACGATTACACCACTGCTCGCAGATACCATGAGCGGCTGAAAGGGCTTTGGTACCCGGCAGCGCTGTTAGCATTAACGATACAGTGCGGAGTAACGTGGCCGGGGCTGTCACTGATCGCGCTTGATGTTTCCAACGTCACCCCATGGCTACAGAGCGAATAGCTTTAATAACAACTGAGCTGTAAAATATTTTACTAAAGTGTTCCTCCTGTGGACTATTAGCCCAAAATATTCGACAACCGACTCAACCACAACTCACGAAAATGAAGCTTTTCAATGAAAAAAAAAAAATCTAAGCTCATTTTTCATCCTTTTTTATCACTGTCCACTTTCTTCACTTCATTAAATAGCGGCTAAATTTATTCTGTTTCTTTCCCTCTGGAAACCAGCAGGACGCAACTATATTACTGTGCCACGTGATGTGCAACATGATTTGTCTCGAATGGTCACTGCCAAGAGCTCTGTTCTACATTGCTGCTATAGCCTCTGGCGTCTGATCTTGTCACTTTTCTTGGCAGGTTTTAAATTGAGCGCAGGTGTATTTGGCAGGCATTTTTTTTTTTTTTTTGAGACCACTGCCGAGCATGTTACTTCCTGTCACCGCAGCAGAGCTGCAATCTTCATGGCGGGTTCAAGCAAGACTGCTGCACCCTCCCTCCTCTCGAAAGAAAAAAGCAGTCTCAGCAGAACATTAATTTTTTCATATGTGTCCCTACTGTAGTGATGAGCTCATGACATGTGAGGCAGTGCGAGGTGCCCATTTTTGCCCCCGGCATTTCATAGCCGATATGCCGGCCTTGTTCGCTTCACAGTGGCCTGTCACCTGGGCTCTTAGCCAGCTCTAGCTCCAAAAGCTGCCATCTGAACACCGGGTACTACTCGATTTCACTCTACCTCAGGTGAAATTCTCGACATCTACTATGCTCACGCCCACAGCTTCTTTTCCAGTTGTTATCCAAAAGCTCTGAATGCCCAATTTGAAATGTGCTCCCGACGAAGGTGCATCCAGTCAGTAAAGAGAGGTAGGAGCAATCAGCAACTCGGATGATCGTTGCTTCAGGACTTTGAAACATCTTTTTTGTAAGTTATGGTATCGTCTGTGCATGGCATCAGAGCACAGACTCTCCGTAACGAGATGGGAGCAATTCAAGAAGGGGTTGTGGAAGATGTTCTGAGCGTCTTGAGGAAATGAAGAGCCTAACTGTTCTTCTACTCTATAGTCCGGCTCTGCGACGAATCCGCCCTCTCTTATGTCCAAGAAAAGAAGAGCTTCTTTTGTCCAAATAATCCTCATATGGCCGAGGACGAAAAGGTAAGATATTGAATGCGAGGTGCGAAAGAGTCACATTTTGCTTTTGAGTCGCCAATTGCTTATTGCCATCTTCGTGACAAACCTATCCGAACACAAGACCTCTGTCTCAATAAACGTTTCCAACATAAAAACAAAACTATCGATGTCCAGACTGTTCATACAATTAGCCCGTACAGGTGTGCGTAATTTACTGGACGCAACAAATGCTACGAACAACATTCGAGAAGTGATCCGAAAGGCAGTCGAGGAATAACTACGTAGGCTGCGACAGTCTTCTTCAAGGCCTCACGCAGTCTTCCTGGTCGATGTGGTGAGCAGAGAAATACAGCAGACGACTGAAATTCCGTCCTTGGCGGTCACTCTGAAAAACACACAGTCCATGAGCAGTCCTGTCGTGTTACGTGGTCCATAGCACGGCGACAGTTCTCTCACGATATTGCCACAGCGTGTGCTGCAGATCTCTTTTCTAAACAGCAAATACGCTCGCCGACCAAGTGAAAGATCAGAAAGTCGGATCTAACAATAAAAATATTTACAGCACCTATCATCGACGAATGCTTTGGTAGAAGATAACTACATTGTTATGTCGCAGCAATGGGACTCATGATGTTTCAAGAAAGGTGTACCGATAACTTTAGTTCACATGTGAAAGAAGATGTTTTAGCTATTTATGTTTGAATGTGGTACTGCGTACTTTACAGAGGGATCGAAAAAAAAAAAACATTCATGCCAACCAGGTCCTTCCAAACAGCGATATGAGAACCCCTTCAGGACTGTTGTGCGAGGTCTCTATACCAGAAGCCGTTTCCTCCGTGAATGCGGACGCACCTGCTGGCTTCAATGCGGAAAACCAATATCAATAACATGCGCCGCACTGAAGCCACCGGAAAACTAGGTATATTCTAAAGCAGAAGATCTTAACGGCCAGAATAAACTTTGTAGTTTAATCTGGCCGTTTTTCAAAAGAAGCATTATTTCAAAAGAAGCTCGTAAACTGAAAACTGCTAAACGCATACAATCCATAGCGGGATTAAAAGAATTTCGGGGCCATTTTTATAGTGGTATTCCAGAAGCAAGCCAACAAAAATTTGTTGGAGGCACTTGGATCTCTTTCAAGTGCGGTAAGGCGAAAGCTTTTTCTTCGACTCTGTGAATTCCTTTGCCGCTTTTTCGCTCATTTTGTTTTTTCTTTTTTTTCTTTTGTTACTCTTCGTGCTTTTCCTCTTGGTTGTTTTGTTTCTGTTTTCTTTTATTTTTACTCTTTTTTTCCTTTTTTTTACTATTGACTGACTTTTTTCGATATAACGCAGAGACGAAGTCTGACACTAAAGCTTGCCAACGCTTTTGCACGTTGTTTGTACAATTTTGACGTATTTTGCACAATTGTGACGTCCGCGGCTGTTTTGACATCGGCACATTATACGACGTTCAGGGCTAGTTCAACGTCGAATTGACTTTTTCGGTTCTTATAAACTAGCTAATTACTCCACATAAACAAAATTTTGCACACAAAGACATTTTTCCCCCTCTCCCTCACTCAGCCATTCTTTTACTCATATTGTTACCCTTGGTAACAATAGTTGCTGTGATGTACTAAGATCGTACGTAGGTTACGGGACTGTGCAGGCAGGTAATGACGGCGAACACCCGGCGGCGGTGGCTGCTGCTGCGGCTAGCGACGGGAGACGGACGCGTATGTCTCGACGGGCAAGGTAGGTAAGAAACAACGGAGCACTGTAAGTAAAGGGCATGCACTTCTTCGCGGACTGCCTCCGGGAGGACGCAGGATGACGTATCATCAGCAGGCGAAAGCAGCTGACGAAGCTCGTCTCGGACAATTTCGCGGATCATCTCAGTAAGGTTCGCGGCGTCAAGGGAAGCGACCGGTAAGCAGAGGCAGCTGAGAGGTCCGAAACGCTAAGAACTCCAACAAGGTAGCTATAATGGTCCGCCCGCGTAACCAAGGATGTTCGTCATTTCTATCACAAAATCTGCCACTGTTATCAGCCGATCGCGAATGAGACCACCGAAAATATCACTCTTGGCGCCTCGCATGAGTTCGCACTCCTTTTTTTTCTAGGTGGTCGGCCCGGACACTAAGTCGCAAGACGTCTTGATCAAAACTTGTCACTGTCCCATTAGGTCACTGGAGTCTAGTTTGCAGGAGATCCTCTGCTCGCTGTCGCCGATATTGATTGGAGAAAGTCCTCCACAGCTCATTCATACAGGCGTTCCAGAATGTAAGGTGGGCCTCTTAGTTTTCATACCAGTGACGAGCAGTACTGTCCAGGCATAAATACAAATTCTACAGACAGTGTTCGGCAGTCCAGCCATTGTGACGGGCCACACATTTACACTGCTTCAGCCAGTCCTTTACATCTTCGGAGGCATCTTCATGGAATGAGCAGTCATCGTTAGATAGACCACGGAGGGCGCAAGAAAACAGTCTGGCTGCTGACATAAGGTCGTGGTACTCCGGGCCATTGTTAAAAGAAGGATAGACAATGGGCAAGTTGGTATTGGTTAATATTGGCAAGGTAAATCGAAAAAGACACAAGGAAAGAAGACGGACAGACGTGTAAGTCCTGGCGAACTGCTGTTGCATAAAGTTCGGTAATAGACCGAGTTCCGGAGCGAGGCATTGAGGCCGCCGGCTGGCATGTATCTCGCCTCCTCGTCGAAGGGGTGCCGGCTGAGATTCGGGAGCGGACTCAGCAGTAGGCGGTGAGAGGCTGCACTGCATTCACCCCGCACCACCACCAGAATATCACGGGTTCTTCCTACGACCCGAGACGGCCATGCAGAAGGACAGGGTCAAAGGACAGGGCAGGTGCGTTCATGCGCAAGAGGCAGAAATAGGAGCTGGAGCCAGGCAAAGTGGTGGTGGCCAATTCCACGCGCACTTCAAGCTATCTTCCTCTTCTTACTCTTTGTCGCCGATTCACCCCGTGTAGGAAGCAGCAACAATTCTTCGACAGCGATGAGGCGACACTCCCTGAGGACGGACACTTTCAGCGCACACCATGAGCCTACAGAGGCTTTCGTCTTAAAATATATATGTGACCTTCCTGGAAAAAGAAAAAAAAAACACTACAATGCGTGTTGGCATTCAGCTCTTTCGATGTCATTTTACGGGCGGAAATACACGAGTAACCGTGTTGTTACGCTAACTCTCCGAAGTGTTAAAAATAGATTCCTTAAAGTGCTTGCACCAGGTATCGGCTGCGTATGCGAAAATGAAGCCATTTTAGTCGATCAACGGTAACTTAAAGCGGTAACGATACGTTGTAACTCTCTAATAGCGAGATTTAGTATAGGGTGGACAATATCGGTTAGGGGAATAGGGTAATAGCAGGGCGCGAGCGAGCATACCCAGAGTGATGCCCAAAGCGAAAGCGGCAAGTCGTACAATTGAATGTAGACAGCAGACGACTTTTTGTATTCCGTGTTTCTTTTTTGGGACAGAGCTTTACTCACACTGCCAAAGGTACGGTCGGAACTTGCGATCCGGCAGTCCAATCACTTTGGCTGGACTCTCGTCACCGTTATCAAGTTTCGCAATGAATTTGATATTTTCTGAGTGTGTGGAGGGGGGTTTTGAAGAAAGCGGGTCTCTTACTGATAAAGTGCAGGAGGAGTTGAATGTAGCCACGAACAAATGATTTTGACATCCATGGCTATAAGACACTTCAGAGGTAGGTTAAGGAGTTTTGCACCTTCGGCTACGCCGAGGAGGGAATATTTATTCATCCACGCCTTCCAATGTATCGCATAATCATCAACTGAGGGTTTCCCTTTGTAAGTGTAGCAAGAAGCATCACTGTTGTGTATGCACACGTGGTTTGTGTGCGTGCGTGTGCGTGTGGGTTTGTGCGCGCTCGCGTGCGCTCGCGTGTGTAGGAAGCTCAAGCTCTCGGTGTGTGTGCATGCTTGCGTTCGTGCGTGCGTGTGTGTTAAAATGTAAGCCTGCGTTTTAATACCCAGGTGCTCGTTAAGTGAGATCGTTGCGTATATATATATATATATATATATGCATCACAAACACGAAAAAAGAAGCATGCCTTCACAGCCGCCCTATAAACATCAAAATGGTTGTTCTACTTTCCTTTTTTTTTGCTGTTCGAGCCTATGTGGTTATACTGCACTAAAGGTTCGCCGTGTGCTTGATGCTTAATCTGTAGCGGAGTGAATTCCTGTACCAGCATATGGCGTTGTCAGATATGCGTATCATAGATCTAAACAGCACCATTAGTGTTCGCTAACACATAATATTGGCTACGTTTTGTTGCGTTCAAACCAAACACTGGCAGTCGAAATGGCTCTTCTTTGATAGCATGATACAGCTGAACCTTGCGGAAGGTCTTGAACCGGAATCTTGCAATAGGTCCTGTCAGTTTGGTGGTGTCAAGGAGTGTAAGGACCGATAAGCCGCCGCCTTCATTTGTCTTTCGCAGTGGAAACTCGCAGTGTAGCACCTTATTTGCTTTTGTCGACATTAAAGCTGCTACAGATATCTCTCGGCAAGTTTGGTTTTACTAAAAGGAACACAATCACAAGACTGCGCTAAAGTCTGCCTAAGAGCGGAAATTACGAAAGCCACTTTACTGGACTTTTTTCACTTACTTAGTTGTCATTGGAATCCCTACTATCATCACCATCATCATTATTGCTGCTATCATCGGTACCATTGTCACTGACAGTATCGTCGTTGTCATCGCTACTATTATCCTCACGCTAGACATGGAGAATTTACAGTCGGTTTCTCACAAGCCAGGCGTGGCGGGGCCGACAATAAATGTAAACGAAAATAATAACTCGGCGTGGCTGAGTAGTTTGCGCTATCAGCTGAGTATACGATGGATAGTGGTTCGATTTCCGGTGGAAGCATACTTTTTTTTTTCTGGATTATCAGTTCGTGCAAACATATCATGCGGACATTTTCGCAGCCCAATGAGCCTATACAAAGGCTTTCGCCTTAAAAATCTTTAGGGAACGTGTCTGGCGATATTTCGTTTTAAGCGAGATTTGGGTTAGCAATTTATCAGCGCATTGAGAGCACCCAAATGCAACTTTCCCACACACAAGTACAGTCTGTAGCTCTATGACGCTTAGAAAGCTCTGTGTTTAAGTTGCCGTTTTCTTATCCTAGAGACGTAGCTTTTATCAAATGTTTACAGCAGGGGGTCTACTTCTTAGCGATACTATGTGGCTCGTAATTCATTCCCAGGATTCCATACCTTTTTTTTAGTCGATATTATTGCCTCGGGCATATTGCTTCTTCTTCTTCTTGCTGAAGGCACGAAGATTTTTCGTCCTACCCTCTCCAATGGCTAGGACTTCCACACGATTATTACAGAAGTCATATTATACGGCTTAAAAGCAAACCCTCTGCGCTGTAAACTTTTGATAAAGGCTGAAACGTATATGTACACTCAAGAAGCAAACTCACTTTGCAGCATATAGGGCACCGCCGAGCCAGCGGCCGTACTTGCACTCAACGAGTTGAAAGCACGACTGAAAGGAGCAACTGCAAACTGCAATTTGTTGCAACGAAATCACAGGGATTACATTGTGATGTACGAGTAACATCAAAAATACGATAAACTTGCACTTCTTACAGCCACTATATTGGGCATCGCTCTTTGGCATCCATTTACGGAGCGTCGCAAAGAGCGCGCAAAATTGTATACTACACTTACCCAGCACTACACAGACTAGTCTGCTGTACAGTGCACAGACGAGACAAAGCGAGCTAAAGCTGTCGTGTGAACAGAAACAGAACAAGCTCATTCCCTGAAATCGTCCGTCCCCATCCTATATTGCCCCTTCACAGCACAGCCGTCCTCAGGTCTACCCTCTTAGAGCCTGTTCTCCTTGCTTCAATTTTGCTCCCCGCCAAGGCGTGGACAAAGCGACTAAAAACCATAGAGGGGAAGGCGTGAACGTGCTCTAGCTCGCGGAGAATAACATGAGTGCCTTTCCTATTACCGCTACTCTGAGATAATTTTAGGCGTGTACCTGCAGCCCGTCGGTGCGTGTACGTTCTAGCAGTGCTTCGGAAAGTTTGTCCTCCCTCAGTCTTGCTTTTTATACGGGGGGCGCCACTGCTCATGATGGTAAAGTCATCGCCGTGTACATCGGCGATACTTTGCCTGCCTTGCTCTGCAAATGTATGCTTTACCCTATGGAGATGGCTCTGCCGCACGAAAGCGACCAACCCCCTGCAATAAGTTAGATTGGAAGCACAGTGCTACTATCCCCATCTGTTCTGTTGCTCTATTTCACTCTCTCACTGTTATCTTCCCTCTTCTAAAAGGTAGACGCAGTGCTTATTTATGCTCTGCTTTTCGACTTTCTCTTGTCATCGTCTGATGTACACGTACGCACTTGCGATAGAGGTAAGATTCTGGGGAGAGAGAGAAAGGGGGGGGGGGGGAGAGGACCAGGTGCCTACATTAAGGTATAGAGAGAGAGCTTCCTCTTCTGCGTCTCGCCTTGCCGATTCTCGTTCTTGTGCATGCATCTTACCACTCGCTTAATCCCTAGTTTCTTAATCTGCGTCCATATTATGTCACACGTAGTCAAATGCACACCGCCGTACGCTACCACATTATGTGGAATATCATGTCCCACAGATATAAAGCTGCACTTTAACAGTCCGTACGAACGTGCCCGCTCGGCGTCGTAATAGCGCGTGTGACTATGCAGGATACAATTCCCACTTCACCTTCTCAACTAAAACAAACTGAACGAATTAACAGCTCCTGGCATTTTCGCCATGTGATGTCATCTTATGATATCACACACACACAAATTAGTAGCGGCTATCCCTCTTGCCAACAATGACGTACCAGAGAAGTGCTTGTGATATTCTGAGGTTAGCGTCGACGCCGACAACGCGAACACCAGATTTTCAAGCGAACGGGGCTTTTGACGCTCTGGCGCTTAACGCAATTTCATTATTTGCACTTGCAATCTGCATTTCTTCGTTTCGGTCGCTTGGTGGGTAGTGGCAGTATAACGCTATTCTAGGACTTATACGCACTCTTTGAACCTCGCAGAAGTGTGTATTATTCCATGATATGGATATGGTGTATGAGGGGCACGACAGTGGAAGGCGCCGGAAGAAAAGCTGGAAGGGAATGGTCCTCCTCTTAATGGAATTTTATTCCAGGGCCCAATAATAGATGTTGTTTTGCGTGTCCAGTTTACCGAACCAATTCAACACCCTAGGGGTTTTGAATGTGCATGTATTTTTGAGATTACTACAAGAAATTTACTATTGAAAAAAGAATCGAGGTTAGTCACGTGTTGCAGGTGTTGCTTCTTTTGCTCTTCGCGGCAATAGGGGTTAAGCTTTTAGAACGCTTAAGCAACCTTTGACAGCTGCTCGCTTCCTGATGCAGAACTTCCTCACTGTTGTCTGCGAGATGAAAAGTGTCCGGTCTCGCTGGCTCACTTCAAAAAAACTAAGGCCTCTAAAATTGCCATTTTCACAACGGATCGAACCCCTTAGAGGCCAAATGCATCAGTGGCAAAGGCATAGATTCTTACAAAATACTTCCTGTTCCTTGGGAATTATAAATGTACTCACTACATAACTCCAAATAAAGCGCTACTTTGTTGTGTCGTCCACGGGTGTAGTTAAAAACGTCCCCGGAAAAAAGGTCCCCGGTAAATACATCCCCAGAAAACAACGTCTTTGGAAGAAACGGCCCCTGAAGAAGATGCAACTAGGAAAAAATGTCCGCAAGGCAAAAACTCGTCCTAAAAAGGATTTCTTCCGGTAGTCACAAGAAGAAAAAAAAAGATACACATTTTATGCCATTTTTTCTTGGCTTTGAGTTAAATGTATTCATTATTTGGAACCTGCGTCCTCTGGGCGCCCGAAATGTTTACAAAGCACAATGAAAGAGCCATCTGACTTTTTTTACGTTGCAAGGTTCCAAGCTCCATAGCTCATTAAGCAATCATGCGGCACGTCTAATAAGTTTGGTAATATTTGCCCACTGAGAAAGGTATATACGGATCGGCGTATGGTAGTCCCGGGCAACCGCCCAAAGCAGAAGACGCCACTACTAGAATTACTTTCCAGACCTTCTGGTGACAACGCTCAACCGTTCTTCTGATGATGGTGTAGAATGGTGATAAAGGTATTTATTTAGTATTTTAATTTGGCCATATTTTACAAATATGTCCCCGAGGTGAGGCTAAAGGAGGAAGGCAAAGCAGCCTCATGACGAGGCTGGTGATGATGGTATAAGGAGGACGAAGCTTAACTGGCCGTGCATGATGGCCATACAAAGCATCGCTACAAGCTTCCCCGGTAAAGCCGGTGGTCAGCTCGCCTTTTGCCCGCAAACCGAAGACGAGGCGCTTTCACTGCATTACCGCTGCAATAATGTTAACATGCATAATTCATCATTGCAGCTCGCCACGGGGAAACGCAGTCTACGTCCTATAGCGCAAGAATTCAGTTCCCGTTCGGGTACATTTTTTCCGACTTCGCAAATAGGGACATTTTTTTCGGGGACGTTTCTTCGGGGGACAATTTTTTCGGGGACGTTTGCTCTGGGGACGTTTGCTCCGGGGACGTTTTTACCGGATGCCGTCGTCCACAGAGGCCAATTTGTCAAAATGCTTCCTGAGCCATCCACTGAGGCAACTCTCTGGGCCCTTCTACGGGAATTTCCTCACAACGGTGACTAGGACGTAATCAGAAAAGTGAAGCGACTACCATTTTCTTTCTTTTCCTTAAAAAAAGAACTAAAAAAACTTCTTAACTTCTCAGCGCAAGCCTGAAGCCCCATCGCTCTCGCTCTTTTCACACCCTACAAGCTTGATTCTTTCCTCATCCGCAGCTCCAAAGACTTGGGGGTCAGTTCTGGAAAAGGGGATCCCAACTACTTCTACAGCCTTTTCAATTGATGTAGAGGACTTTTCTTACTCAGCTCTTCATGACGGCCTGTTCAAAGCAATCAGGAATATAATATACGAAAATGGTGAAATAGCCTTTCAGAACAATGTAGGCATTAGCACTGACGTGTTTGTAAAACTTCTGAAATTTTACCTCAGCTTTACTTTACTAGCCTTCGCAATGGTCATTTTTATTTCCTAAAATCTGGCATTTGTTGGTCCTCCGTTGCCCTGTTGTCTGTGATACTTTTGTGGTATCTTTTGACAGGCACCTGGAACAAGAGCTTTCGAAGCAGCCGGTGTTACATGTGTTTCGTTATGTATACGACTGTCTTGTGATCTTAGATAACTCTTGTAACCTTGGCCACGACTGTGTTGTTGCTAACATTCTCGACTCCTTCTCCCCTGAGGGGCAATATTTGCTTTCAATCGTTAATTGATAAGAGAACAAGATCCGATTTCTAGACCTTAAATTGATTTTCTCCGATGCTCATGTTTGCTGGTCGTACAGTCCTCGAACTAAGAAAAGTATTTTGCCCTATAAACTTGCGCATTCTAAGCTAGTGAAACGCAGCATCATCATGAACAGTTGTCACTTCGCCCTTCGGAAGTCATGTGTCCACTTTGTGTCGTTAAGTTTTCAGAGTCAAGTCCAGCGGCTCGAACGCGCGGGCTACTCTCAGCACTTAATTCTTAGCCCATGTGAAGGCCTTCTTTAGAAGTTGAAAAAAAAAGGGAAGGAAAGTATTCTACACAGACAGAATCGCTAGATTTGTCATGCCGTATTACAATTGTCTTTCTCATAACATCAAGAAGGTTGCAGGCAGATATGGGGTACGTGTTGATTTGTTTTTGTTTTTTCAGCCCCTGTCAAGCTGAAGAACGTTTATCATGGAGAGGAGCAGCACAAGGAAACAAGGACACAAGAACACACGAAAAAACAAGACGAGCAGTCCTGTTTTTTGTGTCCTGTCCTGTGCTAGTGTTGTTATTCCATGTGTTTTTGTGTTCTTGTTTCCTTGCGCTGCTCCTCTCTATGATGTCTCACCGACTGGCCCATACGAAGGTATTATTAGATATTAAAAATTTGTCCTTTGCTTTCAAGCAAGAATGAAGGAAGAAAAACCGAGCACAGCACGTGCGGTGTAAATCATGATAACAAAATTGTCAGGTGTGCCTCCGGGGTTATCTGTCAGATACCTCTACCTGGCGGTAGGGTTTACATCGGCCAAACTAGCAGGTGCTTGAATGAGCGGTCCTTGCACACAATAGGTCGATGCGCACCGGTAAAGGTAGCAATTTACCACTGCTTTGCAGAAGCTTCGGATGCGTCCCTTATCTGGAAAAACCACTTTCCTCGGTAATGCGCGAGATAAGATCTAAAGAGAGTTCATCGAAGCCTTCCTGATTACCAAAAAAAGCTGACGACTGCGCCAGTTTGCCGTCAGTATCGCTATCGAGACAGGATATTGAGTATCTTGAAGGGCATGTTCGGGTTCCACAGACGCTATGATTCTGCTATAAAGTGATGTATTCACTATGTCAAGCATGTTTCGAGATAGCGTCTTTCTTGTCTCGTTCAGAGGCTTTATAACCTGTTTCGTAAATAAATATAGTTGTGCCTGTGTGTCCCTTCAGTCTCTTCTTTCGCGCAGTTTTACTCTTTCGAATCAAATGAACCAACTATCCTACCAGAGCGTCGTACTATAAAATCGTTCACTGAATGATAGTCCAAACGAGCCCGCTGAGTCTGAACAATCTTAAGTGATATATCATAGCGTACAGCCTGGCTAAATTTCGGCACAGAAGCAATGAAAATGATCTGAAAACTATCATTTCAATGACACTGGCGTGCAGCGTTCGGCTGAGACGGATGCTATAACACTGGAGTTGTGCAGAGGTTGGAATGTGCGCTGCAATAAAACTGCGCACTGGTTGACAATTTGAAATTATTGCCCAGAATGTTTTTCTTGTTCCTTTACTGCCAGGACACGCTTCTCAGCGATGTTTCTATTATAGTTGTTTAAATCAGATGAATAACTCTAAGAAACATACATATGTAAAAAAGAAAAAAAAATCCTTCCAGACATATTTAGCAGAACATTTCAAAACAATATACATTTTCAAGGGTGTGCAATAAAAGCACGAAGGAAATACTGCTGTGCCACACCATCTATGAAAACACCATTGAGTAAACACTGAGCAAAATGATCTGGGTTCGCTTTAAAGTATGCTTAGTATGCTTCGTATGTTGCTGGAAAGTTGTCCGTGTTGGGTCCGTTTACATGTTCACATTATCCACGCTTTATTGTTTCACTTTTACGTTGAAATCTTAACGCTCTTGATGATTGTCCTGATGACTGTGCCTTGTTTTTACATGTCACTTTCTGTAATATACCCCCCTGCTGTAATGCCCTCTGTGCGCAGTGTAGGTAGATGAATAAATAAATAAGCAGTGTTGATATGGGGAACAAGTGCTGAAAAGACACACACGAACAGAAGAAAAAGACGTGACAGGAGCTACCCATCCCTTCCCTTCCGTCCCACCTTTTTCTTCCTTCCGCGTGTGTCTTTTGAGAGTTTGTTCCCCTTATCAGCAGCTATGCACCATCTCGCCCATGTTCACGTTATGTTAAATAAGCAGTGTTTACGGCGTGAATTTGATGGCTATATTCGCAATTTCTAAGTGATAACTTATCATGTAATATACGTTCGATGACAATATCTAGGTGTGACTTTCGGTTGAGTCAGCAGTTATATCGTTGTCTGAGACGCATTCCGCAGTAAGATAAGCACCACAGTCTACGTAAGAGAGAAAAAGCATCGAACTACCACTGCTATTCATCATGCTGAACATGGGATAAGAAGAGCATGGGTTTGCGGAGTAGCCGGACTCTTGTTACTGAAGTACTCAGTTCAGCGGAAACAAAGATATAATATCGTTATCCCTACATATGAAAATTTCGATTATAAAGATTTTATATGACTACCTGCTCATGGATATTTAGAATTTATTCTATACTTTAGGAGGCAGGTTTACCTCCTTGTGTATCAAACTAGAAGTGTCTACTTTGCAAAAGTGCCCCGCGTTATAAGCTCCTTGCACCACACCTGAGTTTCTAAAGATGCAGTGCAAATGTTTCTCTTTTTTCATAATATAATGCCCGGCTCCTCGTTTACCTGGCGATTCCTGGTCGAAGAAAGTTACAGAACCATGTCTAAAACAGGACGGAATATTGTGCAAGTTTGTCGTAGAGTCAGACTTTTCTGCAGTTGTTTTTTTTTTAATTTGTTTTAGTTCTGACCTTTATTCTCTACCACTTTTCCGTAGTGCACACTTTGTTATTACTTTATTGCTGCAACTAAAGAAAATTCTGATTAGGCTACCTACGTATATTTAGTCATCACAGATTCGCGGCCGAAACTTGGACACAAAGTTTGTTGTGACAAGATAAAATTTCCTGTAGTTTCTTTCGTGGGTGGGTGATGCAGAGGCTGACACAATAATCCGACCGAGCAATGATGTGCCACGTGCCACTTGAGCTGCACAAGAACTGCAGTCAGTTACTGCAAAAAGAGGCATCATCAGTCAAAAACATCTCAAAGCAGCGGCGGTGGTTTCTTACTGATATACCTCCTACACTTTTGCTTGTTGTCCGGACCGCCTACACGAGGCTCGGTTGTTACGACATTTCAATCTCCGCCCTGCTTGCATTGTTGCCGGCGACTTCCTCTCTGCTATACGGCTTTGCTCGCTCACTGTTCCGTGATGTAAGCTTCATGTTTGCTGCTTTCTGTGCAGATTCGAAATAAGCTTTTGTTATTGTTGTTCTCCATTTCCTTTCTCAACCTGTGAGCATTTATCTTTCACAACTGCATGCGTTGAATTTCTTCCTTCTTTTCTCTTTTCTCTCTTCTCTCTTCATCTCTCTTTTTCTGCCCTTTACCGCTGTGACAAAAACTGCCGACTACCTATACACTGTGGTTAGTGCTGTGATGGCAGTAATGGCTATCGTCATTATATTCGCAATCACTTTTCGATTCTGTAGGCTTCAAGGAGATGAAGCTGTTGATCAAGACCTCGCTCTAAATTTTGTTTCTAACTAAGTCCCCCGAAAGGCAAATTTATGGCGTACATATGCCGCAAAACATCATATTTGCGAAGACAATTTAGAAAATGGGCTAGTCCTTTGCTAGCGCTTGCAGTAAAAATATTTGTCAACTCGACGTGCATAATAAAATAAACGCAATAAAAGAGTTACTACTGGCACTGCGTTTGTGACAATTTTGATCAAGTCATGGAGGCAGCTCTACATTTCTCTTCTTTATTATCTGCTTTTTTTACATGAAAAAAAAAAACATTTCCATTGACAAAGCGCACGAAAACCTTTCCTATGGATATATTAAGTCACACACCATTGCCGATGGTTCATTTTAAAGGTGAATTATATGCATTTTATTTTAACATCAATTCGGTTCCCTGCTGTCGTTTTATATTGACAATATAAAAACAATTGCCTCACATATAGGATGCCCGCGCACAGCGGAAACATTCGTGCTTTGCTGTGAGGCTACCATTTTCCATGGCGGCGACAGCCTGGAGCTAAAACTGCTGGTAGTAGGAGTAGTACACGCCTACACGCGCTGCACAGAAGATGAGTAACGAAGAAGAGGAGAGGACTTATGGAAATTTTGTAGTTGTTATTCGGTCCCATAAATGTCTATGCGTTGACTTTTGCATGCTACCGAAGAAAAAGGGAAAGTTTATGCAAAGACGTGGAGTCGGCCCTTGCCAAAATGCTACCACGTGCCGCATTCGTTTTTTGTTTTTGCGTTTCTCCGCCTCACACAACGCATCAACACTGCATTCTGGGCATGGAGCTTCTCCAGCTAGCTCACCGTTTAATTACGGATTTTCCAACGGGCAGCTGTGCGCCCACAGCAATAAGATGCTCGACCCACGCGGTTCTAGCGAAGTCCTCGAAATTAGCCTTCCGACGCGCGAAGACGAGGTGAAACATGAGTGTCAAATACGAGGCGACGGCTGGTGTCTCCAGCGAAGCAGTAATTACGCTCTCGTCTTACACTGTCGTTCCTTAAAAAAGAACTGGTACTGAGTAGCGAGATCCCCCACTTTTTCTGGGCTTTCGTTGAAGAAACACACGAAGTTCGAGACATGAAAAGTGAGGTCTTGGTTAGTGCACAAAAAAGTAGATGCCTCGTATGAAAAGCTGGGTTGACACCAAGGCGCAGGAGCAGATTTGTGGGAAATCTGTCTTAGGGGTGGAGTGAAAGCGACGGGGGAAAGAGCGGCTTCATTTCCACTTCCATGGTTTTTCCTTACAAGCCTTTTATTCCCTATTTGATGGCAGTTCAAAAGTGGCAGTTCCCTGAACATGTCAGAAAACCATATTTGCACGAAGTCATTTGTTGAGTGACAATAACGCTGCTTGAAGTTTTAAAAATAGCTTTTTTTGAGGCCAAATAACACACATACGCTCTGCTGCTCTTAATGCACTGTTGTCGAAAAGCCCGAGGTAAGGCTAACAATACATGAGTACGGAAAATAACGCCTCAGTCATAAATTTCACGCTGTCTTTCTGCGCGTTTGTATTAGTACACTGAGGAAGAACGTACACTCAGCTAAATAAATGTGTCAACAAAACTGGCTAAAACAGACGCTTGGGCAAGTTGGTAATCCATTGAGGGTAAACAGCGCAAACAAGACGAGGACGAACGAAGTACACAAACGAGCGCTGACTTTCAACACGCTTTATTGCTTGTACCGCGAAAATATATACATGGAACAAACAACAAAAGAAAACGTGATGACACTGATAACCTGACACTGATAATATGACACTGGCTATCAGTGTCATCACGTTTTCTTTTGTTGTTTGTTCCATGTATATATTTTCGCGGTACAAGCAATAAAGCGAGTTGAAAGTCAGGGCTCGTTTGTGTACTTCGTTCGTCCTCGTCTTGTTTGCGCTGTTTACCCTCAGTGTCAACAACTTCATTAGAAAAATCCTACAAAGGCGATACGAAACCTGAGACAAGTTCGTTGACAAAGAAGTAATTAGGATGAGATAGTTTAAATTGTTTAGCGTCCCGAATCGACTGAGACTATGAGGGGCGCCAAAGCGGATGATTCCAAAAATTTTTATCTCTTGGGGTTGTTTAACATGTACATTGAGCAGGAAAAGGTCGCCTAGCTTATCGCCCCCATCGAAATACGGCCACCGCGGCAGAGATTCGATCTCGCGTTCTTGGGTTCAACCATCGAACACTCTGACCACTTAACCACTGCGGCAGCGCACGTGTTCGGGATGAACGCTACCAAAATTCAAAAGGAGAATTATATTACTTCTGCGCATAGGTTCCCGCCGATCTCACCGCACAAAGGTTGCGAAAATTCTATGCAGCACCTGTTACTATCGTCGTAGCATACTGCAAGGCTTCCATTCGTAGATAAGCTTCGACACCCAAGATGTTTGAAACCTGTTCTCGTTCCAGCACAGAGAGCTCTCTACCTATCAAAGCCTTGGTTTGTCGCCGATGCGCTAATTTCTGGAAATTCAAGTGAGGTCCACTTGCGATACTGATGCAAGGGAACACCCTAATACGGTATAAGAATTCGGAATCCCAATGTATACAAAAGCCCTTGGCTCTATACTAGAGTCATATAGTATGAACAATGTTGTTTATCAAGCTGAAGAGGCCAACCTAACTAAAAACCTACTCAGTTAGGTGCAAGACTTGGAGCACACTATTTTAGAGCGCAGCTCTTTGGCGCTCATTCCTGCGCTTCACGTCGTCTTCGCTATCGAAGGACTTCTTAACAAAGGATAATTGCCAACAAACTGAATTTTTTAACAGTCTGTTTCCTTTGCCACCGTTTTCTCACACTCATATTAAAACTTAAATTCTTAAACGTTTAGTGAAAGCTGCAAAGAATTTGCCCTGTGTACTAGACGTCGTCGTCTGATGGGTCGATAATTTTTGTACCCAAATAAACAGCGCAAAAATAGTTCAAAGCAGCTGGTTTGCAAACTTTCATCGGAGTGTACTTATTTGCTGCTAAGAAAACAAAAAACCTAAAAGAAGCATTAGTGATATGCCTTCAGAGCTTGGGTTGATTCTCGTAAAATGCTGTTCGTGCGTTGTAACAAATGAGTTCCAAATATTCCGCTCAGAATCCGAACCTCTGGCGAACGGAACTCATTTTTATTCCCTCTTCAAATACGTTCAGCTTTCAGCTTACCGCACTATACCTCCTCCAAAAGGTGATACTGGTCCAAAAGCTTCGCATGAAAAAGTTTGAAGTATGTACACAAGTCAATGCCTCTCTCTCACATTTGCCAAGCTATATAAAAGACATAAAGCACTCATGTGCCTCGAAGGTTATCCATACTCTTATAATGAAGGCTCTGCATCGTAGAACAGAGTTTCATATGCGTATGGCATGACAGTAGCGACCACACAACGCGAAACATTTCTTCTTTAATTTAGGTCTGTGCCACTTCAGCGCTACCTTGAATGCAATTAGTGTGAGTGAGCTTGCATGTAACCTTTAAATTCGTTCCAGCAATGAATAAGCCCCGCTTCGGCTGAAAACAGCCGTTCCTCTTCGATAGCACAAGATTTGCTCCAGGACTGTTGGTCGGTTTCTTTTTTTTTTTTTTTGTTGTTGTTGTTTTTTTTCAGGGAAAGGTACATAAAAAATTTTGGTTAGAAGTCAAAAATTATGCCAAAGGGGCACAACAGAAGTTCTGCTCCCTTTTCACGTAGCTTTGCGTAGTTGGCTAAAGTGAAACATTTTAAAGCGCAGCTCTTTGGCGCACGTTCCTGAGTTTCGCGGCGTCGCCGTCGGCGTTGCCCCTCGTAAGGAGGTGCCGCACTGCGCATGTGCGAGCCACCATGGAGGGCTGACCGAGTGGAGCAGAAAAGCTTTTGTCGGCGTCGCAGGCTAGCTCCCCGGCGTAAAGGTGGATTCTGCCTTGAACGCCGGTGAACTTTGATGCGGTCGACGGGACACTGGTTGTGTTCGATGCAAGCTCGGTAGCCCGCACCGCCAGAGCCGAAACATATAGTCGCCGCTATTTTCCACTGCGGACTACCTGCCTATATAAGTAGTTTACTCTCTGCCAGTTCTTTCTAAGGCATGAGTGAGGCAACCGGTGGAAGTCCTTCGTCTGCCGCTGCGCACACAGTTACCTCGCCTAGTGCCACCGCCGCCTTTCTCGTTGTAGCGCAAGCCACATATGCGTGTATATCAAGAACTGTTAGTGGAGTGTTTCTTGAAGAAGGAATATGTGTGAAAAATAAGAAGTTGTCTGTAATTGTACCTATGTACATGACTTGTCTCGTTGTCTCAATCTATTGAAAAGCTGAAAAAGCTGCTGAGTTGCTTAAATTTTGTATTGGGAAGTTACGTAATCGTCAACAGTTTTTTCAACAGTTAAATCTCTGCTTTTAATGCTTGGCTCTGCGACTGCAGCTGCATGCTGCGGGACATGTGATTGCATTGGTATCGAGCTGTTGGCTACCACTCTTGACCAAAGTAGTTGCTATCATATATAGGCACAATGTTATGACTATGCTTGGCTAAATGTTAAAGCGTTACTATGCAGCCGTTCCATAAGAAAGCAGAAGACAAGTATTTGCTCGGAGAGCAGCCTCCATAATAGTGCTTGCGCACTAATAGGTACGCACTAATAGGTCACTATCCTCAGCACGAGCTCAGCGTTAGTTTTATCGGATTTTATTGCGTATAAGCAGCTGTGGCTATCATGCGCCAGACACAAGCTTCCATCGAGCTCACCAATGATATATGCTAGGCAAGTCACGTTTTATCCGAGCTGCCCTTGGAGCGAGAGAATAAAATTTGTGCGCGCAGACAATACCCCTAAAGTCACTAAGCACATCCCACCACGAACGCCCTAACAAGAAACCTTGCTCCACTCCCCTAAATCAGTGCCGGCGCTGAAGCGCAGCTGAGGAAAGCTGCGAGTTTTGTAAGTTGTATTCTCTTCTAAGCCAGCATTTATTTCGCGTTTGTTTTCCTTCCACTCATCCAAGTACACACGAAGTTTGTTTCCAAGAAAAATTAGCGACGGAAGTGAAGTTTATTCACACCGTTGTGCAGAGTTGATGAATAAGAGAGGACCTAACAGACCGTAACGAGGCAATGCGCGGGCATGGCTCATTATTTATTCACGCATCACGTGCGGCTGGCACATTTTGGCTCGCCACACTCTGGCGAACAAGGATCCTATAAAAACCAGAAAGATCTTTTCGCACATACGCGCCAAGCTATTCTCCTCAACGGGAGGACGTGATGACCTGACGGAGAATGCAAAAGTTTAGAAATAAATTTCTTTGAAGAAGGTAAAGTGGCATGCGCAGCTCAGTTGCGAGTGCTCTAAAGCTGGTGAACGGTTTTGTTATCTGAGCTCACCAGACCTTTCAGAAGAATTACTGGTTCTAACAGGCAAGCACCAAGGCCAACTCCTTTTTCCTTAAGCACAAATAACGAAATTTTCTTTCGCTGACTGCTGCTCTTCGTTGATTAACCCCTTGCTGCATGACGGTTTCACAAAGCCTGCTGCAGAGGAAACACTTTACATTACGATGTTCACATCTGCTAATTTTGTTGAAAATATAGGCTCCATTTTATGGCACGTAATCCTCTGTCTGCTCTCTCTATGATTTGGTATATATAAATAACGTTTAAAAAGTTATCCGTGCTCACCCCGTTCTCCTTCCTTCAAAGAAAAATTGATGGATGTTAATTCAACAGAAAGAATTTGAGCGGTCTACAGACAGAGCTGTGAGGATATTATAATCAACATTCAGCAGCATAATACGATGCAAACATGATGGGTTGCGTTTGTCTGCGTCATGTTTGGGAAGCAGCATTATAAATTTTTAACCGAATGAACGCGGGATAGATGCTCCACTGAGTGAGGCGTTCAAAGCCACTACAGGAGAGTATTAAATGTGGGGCCAGACCACTCTGTAGAATGTTATGGGGAGGATGTTCGTTTCCGAGAATGCGTCGGAATTCATCTCAAGCTTGACTTCCCACACTTCGCTATATATGCGTATACCTGCGATCGACCGCATGATGGGTTGCACTTCTTTATCGTCAAGCGGTGGGAGATCGCAGCAGAAACGTGCAACCCGTTCTTAAAATTCCTTACCTGTATTGTATTGTTGCCACTGAAACGAAGCGGAGCAGAGATCCTTCTACACGAGCTTAATATCGAGCAGTTTAGAGCCGGTGTCTCGTGGTTCTTGAACGCGTTGCACGGCCAAAAGCAGTTGAGTATAATTCAGAATACTGAAAGCTTTAGATAAGCGGCATTTCTTCTGTGCACCTTCTAGGCTGAGAAACTCCTAATCGAAAACCGAAGCCTGAAAGAAAATAAACAAGATCTCTTCATTGAAAACAAAGATACAGTCACGAGACATGCAATTATGGACACCAACGTTTCCCCTAATGCAGCCGGCAAACACTGTCTCTGCTTTGGCTACGTCTACATGGAGCTGAGCACTGCTTACACATTCATTGCTTACATCTTCGTCTCGGCCAGCAAGGGACGAATGTATACCGGTTGTTAGATAATATATATTTCTTGCTACATTAGCAGCTAATGTATTCCTCACAGTCTGGAAATGGCTTTTGATGAAGCGTCGAAGATAGGTGCTCATTAGCAAAAACGTTTCGTTCATTGAAAACTGCTGAACGTAGTCACACTGTCTTACTCTGCCCTGCATTCGCTGCCTGTTTATATATATATATATATATATATATATATATATATATATATATATATATATATATATATATATATATATATATATATATATATATATATATATATATATATATATATATTGTTGGATTTCATCGGTTTATTTCAGACTTACTCTTTGCTGTCACAGAAGCACGTTGAAAAAGAAGTCGGCTGCGTTGCAAGTTAAGGTGCCTCCAGAATGCTTTCCTAGCGGCGTCTAGGGCATAAGCAACATATATATTTTACCTCGTTCTAGGCAAGGCCGTAGGGGTGCTGGCTTTGTGTAGCTTTTTCTTCACTTTCTTTCTAATACTGATCCTTATCTACAGATTTGCACTGCAGGCACTACTCCCGGACTAAAATATTGGCATGTTTCAAGGACTAAAACATAAGCCCCCATTCAGGGCAGCTCTTAATAGTAAAGTTATTAAATCGGGACAACTCCTTTTTAACGGTTACCGAGTTACTGTGCCAAAACCTATCAAAGAGAGAGAAAGAGAGAGCGGTGTTTGCGGAGCTTCTCCCAAGCGCGCACCCCTAAAAAAGCCGAGCGCCAGGCCGGGGGACGCTTGCGCCAATTTTTACCGGTGGGTGTCCGGCGGTGGGTTTCGAACTAACCACCTCCCGCAGTCGAGACGGAGGTTGAAGGAGAGCCTCAGTTCGAAAAACGGGGCACGCGTGAAGCTTTTTGTGCGCACAAAACGCGCCGTTCATGAAACACGCGCGGACGTGCCGCTAAACTAGCACCTAAATAGTTGTGTATCGCATCAGATCCTTGAACCCGTCGTGGTGAAAGTTTAGTAGCAGGGTAGCATACGTTTCACAAGCACTGAGATTTCGTGCAAACGGGAATATTCTATATATTTTACATCTTTTTTTCTCCCCAACCAGCACAGCTGCCCGGTGTGGGTATCCCTCGAAGAAGGCCCCTCTTGGGCACCTAGGAATTTAGTTCTGCAATCTTGTTACATCAGCAACCTACCGTACCGAACTATTCTGCATATACAGCCTGAATAAATCGATGCGGTTTCCTTGTGAGTGGGACGAAAACAATATGACGAATGCGGAAAGGATACTATGGGAGAGCTAATATGGAACCACAGAATCATGCGTCCTCTGTATGATATCATCCACACCAAGTGGAAATTGTTTGAAAATTATATGGAAGGTACCTGTAGGCAATATATGCAAAATATATTTGTAACAGAATGCATTTTCAAATATTATACGATTTGTACGTGCTTTTAATTGCCGTGTTTGCATTCCAGTGAATGAAACGGAACAGCTACAGCTTCGTCTATGCATGAATCGCCTGCTGACGTCATGACCAGTCGTGACGGTACATCGCGTGCCCCTTGTCGAACCCAACCAGAATTTTATTGAACACATCAAAATTTACCGGTGTTCTATAATTCGTTTTCAGGGAATTAAAGGCACAGTATTTGTCACTCGCGGAATCCCACTATCCTCGAGGTAGACAAGGGGAATTATGATGAACGTTTCACGATCCGGGGCGTGGCGCTATATAC
This sequence comes from Amblyomma maculatum, assembly GCF_055883805.1. Classification (NCBI taxonomy): domain Eukaryota; kingdom Metazoa; phylum Arthropoda; class Arachnida; order Ixodida; family Ixodidae; genus Amblyomma; species Amblyomma maculatum. Next base: position 66,226,421 of record NC_139347.1, on the reverse strand, counting down.
ATTATTTGCAAAGTAACTTTAAAGGTATGTAATAAATATTATGCTGAAAAAAAAAATCCGGGGCATGGCGCAGTGAGATAAAGCGCTCGGTTGGGGGTCCAAGGGATAGAGGTTCGATTTCCGCGGAGACAAGGTTTATTATTTATTTTTAACTATCTCCCTCGAAAGTGCGTAAACCTCTGCCGACACCCTCTGCCGACAGCCCCTGCTGACAACGATGAGGCAGTAAAGGCTTTCGCTTTAAAAACCTTCTCTCATTATACCAGATGTGGTTTGACGCTATGCGTATACAGCTCGTTTCACGAAAAAGTCATAGCTGTCGGAATTGTTGCCGCCGTAACCAAGAAAAACGGTATCGAACAAATTACGCACGTGACTTCATATCCAAACTGTAGTGCAATCCTACCCTATGTATAGTATTCAGTGTGGTGTCATACTATTTTCGTTTCCCGTTTACCATCCCTCTTTCAGTCAATTTGGAAAGATAATTTGAGAAAGCGATTCGAACGAACGAAATGTGCACCTTGGATAAATGCATGCATGTTCAATGCAAAGTGATATACCGCTTCTTCATCTCGCCAGAAAACAAACAAACAAACAGAGGAACAAACGAAAATAAGTGCATTCGCGGAATTGAAAGGCGGTGTAAAAGACTCTTCGCATCTACTTTTATGGTGATGATTGATCGTCCTCCTAATTTAATTCATTCTAATCAAAAAGCTCGCGTTGTTTTATTACCAGGCCAGAAACGTTTTAAACGTAGCATCCACCGATGTAACCTGTAGAAGACAGAACATCCTTTTGGAATGCGGGCCAATAGGTGTGCTGATGCAGGTAGTTAAGAAGAGGCTGACTTTAGAGTGCACTCGTACGGGTATCATATCATGGCAGCTCGATGCGCTCAAAACGCAATAAAACCATGCCTAGGTTGGAGTTACCTCGAATGCACATGGAAAGCCTTACAATAAAATCTCATATTGAAAGCACAATCATGAAAGCTAGCTTTGAAACGTGAGCGATGAAAAGAAAAAAAAAAACGAAATGCTGCCCTTTCGTTGCAACGCTAAGGTTCAATTTCGGTACTGGGATAAAATAACAAGAGAACTGATGGATTTCGATTTAGTCTGAAAAAGACAATCGCTGTGCCCAAGACAGTTTTGCTACTTGACAAAAAGGTCCCGAGCCTTGATAATTCTTAATCTCGTCTCTAATTTAACGAGAGGGGATTATTTTTGGTAAGTTTTTGTCGTGTGACAGATGCCTCGTTTTTTTGTTTCTATGTTTTTAACCCTTGCTAAGTGCTCTCGCAAGTGCTCTGGGCTCCTTGACATCATGTAACGGTTAATGCAAAAATGTGTGTTCTTGCTCAATAGAAAAGTAATTCTCTTTTTGGTCTCCTTCCTGCTTCAACTGTTTTGACGACATACCTTACGCAATGAACCAGTGCCGGCTAGACTAGCTGTCCATCTTTCTTCATTCGTGCGCCTATAGCCTTTCTTAACCAAGCCAGTGTTCCAGCTTGACCAAGTGGACAGACGAGTGGGTTCCACTTCTCCGGTAATTTCTTATTGCCGTATTTTCCGCGCCATTTTTCCTGTTTCGGAACCCATCACTATATCTGCCTCTATAGGAAAGATGTAACGAACATTGTAGAGAATGTCGCTATTCATTCACTGTAAAGACGGGGGAGACGTTGCGTAATTCAAAGAGGCATAGCAAGTCTCATTGAACTGAGTCAAGTTAAAGCGGATTAGCCGTGTATCTCAACCGGCTTAAAAGGGCTTCTCATTCGGACATGGGAAGGTTGCTGTTATCCTCTGTCGTATATTGCACCCAACTCAATTTGCCGATCTAGATTTCCCGAAGGCCCTGAATCTCGTTGTTCCAGCGTACCGTCGTAAAAAGTAAATGAGATGGAGATAAAGAATTGCCCGACTTAGAGGGCAAACTCTGCCATTTCGTCGTCATCTAGCTCATCTGGGATGAACACGAAAGAGGCCATTCGTCTTTGTAACTAATTTCGGCATCAAAAAAAAGCCTGGACGGAACACTTATGAACAGTCAACTTCTTTCATATGCTGTTATGGGGAAACCATCTGAGATGAATCTGCAGCCCACGTCCAACTTTCCGCCAAGTTTTAACATTACCTTATCACTTCCTTTATCTTCTTTTGCACTAACAGCGTGGAAGCAATAGTAGCACACTTTGCTTGACATTTACTGTTCAAAGACACCAGTCACTAGATAATAAAATGTCGGATTAAGTCACAGACCAGCGTGCAACACGGCTGTTACTCACTCCTTTCTCAATTATTCTCAAAAGACACGATCAGTCCTCAAAAGCTATGTAACAGTGTGCTATACTTAAGTGCAATAATTTCTCGCGTTCTTTTAGATACTTATCAAAGTATTGTTACATAGCAAAAATTAAGAATAAGTAGAAATCTTGAATCAGTATATCAGAAGACAGTCAGAGCCGCAAGGTGCTTATAGGGGGATACTCACAGGACACACGACACTACAGAGCGGCAGCGACTGCTCAGATGATGATCACCAAAGCGATGCTTTATCACATTTCTGTCCTAGCTTTCTGTGATCGCGTGCCTTCTGAGAGCTGCATTAACTTCCGTAGAAAGAACGATGACAACGTTATCTGCTATTGAGTGGGGTCGCCTATGTCCTGAAGGCAGGACTGGCCATTCTGTTGTGAAAACGACGATTTGGATTTTCAATACATCCACTAAAAGGGGGCAGATAACGGAGCGATAGCACAGTGAACGCCTGAAACCTACGCGCAGTAAGACTGGCAGCAACAGCCGTGAATTATGAAAGCTGAAAGCGCGTCAGAACACGAGACTTTCCACAGATATGAAGCTGGAGCCACACACTCTTGGGGTCACAAGTTTCAAGCAAGGTATCTGCATCACCTTCGCAGCAGTTTGCTTATTTGTAGAGCCCGAGTCGTCAGCGCTCGATTTCTTATAAGCAGGTAGCCCGTTACGCGAGCATAAACGATACGGGAGGTGGTCAGAGATTGTTAAGGCACTACTTGGGGGAGTGACAAACAGAAAATGGAAATAAAAAAAAACGAAGCATATCTTGCATTTGTTACAAAAAAAAATCAAACCTTTCTTTGCTTGCTTACCGCATAAATGACAGTCCTGTAACTGGGGTTTCAATATATACATATCGTTCTTAGAAGTTTGTTCCCTAATTGGACTGATTATAAATGATAATATACACCGTCGTCCGCCTTAAGCAAATTTACCCTCTGCGCCATAACACAAAATCAATACCCAGAAAGAAAGTTAAATTAGCCCCTAATCCTCTGATTAGTCCTTAGAGTATGCACTAATAATTTGAACTCATACGAAAAACGCAGACGTATCAGAGGTTGAAAAAGTGCAGCATCATGCTTTTTGTATCGGTAACAATTAATAGCCAATTCATCAGCTATTCTAAAGGCTGCAAATTGTGTTATGCCGCTCCATATGGAAGAAAAAAAAAAACATACGTCAAGCTTTTAATTTATGCACTCGCTTGTTCACACAAAATTCAATATTACATATACAGTTTCTTAAATACCACTTGGCGCTCGTAAAACCCGTCGTCAGTGTGAAACCACTGCGTGTTTCTCTAATTTGCTTGCCCAGACACTTTGAAAGGTTCCTACTTTCCTCAAAATGTTTCTAATTAGATCAACTCACCAAAAATGTGCGGGAAAATGAAAACATTAAAAAGCCTATGTAGAATTCCTGCAATGCATTTGTCATTTCCTGCGCGTTTAAGTGCCTGCTATTCTTTCTTCAGCGATCCCTATGATGTCTATAATGAACGCGAAAAATTCCGCATCTTCAACTTATCCATCACGTTTCGATGCAATATATTTATTTCAGTGGATTTATTCATTTTCTTTTATATAGTTTTTCTTCCATTTTTGCCCAGAATTCTTAGGGTGTGGAGTATTCTTAAATAAATAACATAAATACATATGCTTAATTATTACGGTCTAATCGTAGGCCACTCTTGGCCCTGCGACCGCGCGCAATACTCAGGTATTGTTTGGCATAATTAAGGTGGGTGGGCTGTTTCCTTACAATGCAATATATATTTAACTAACACCAATGATGCCTTGCTGAAACAACCCCACAAAGCATATATATACTTTGGCGTTCGGATACCTTGCTTTGATTATTGCTGATGACCATGAGATTTATGAGACCTCCTTTTTCATGTTGTATACAGGGACAAGAAGGTTTTCGTAGCCGCGGAATTTGCGATCCAACACAGTGGCTTCCGACATCACCTCTACGCTAACAAATATGTGCATAGCTCTAAATAGCTTATAGTCTACTGTGATTTCAACCAGTCTTGACTGATTATAAGTGCTAGAGATTGACATTTTGGTGTTTGTAGCCCTTGTTCTAACCATTTGATGCATAGCCAGTTTTTTGTATTGTATTACACAGGCGCCATTTATTGTCACAGTTGCAGAGATTGCGATGCGGAAGGGTTGATTTCGACTCCACCTCGCACTAAAACAATGGGACCGCGGAGGAGGAGGAGAAAAGGAGGGCGGAAGGCAGGGAATGAGACCGTAGTCGTAGTTAAAGTAACGTCTACCGTGATGTCTTCCCAATGGGACCGCAGTCATAGTAATGTAACGCCTACCGTGATGCCTCCTCGTTTTGACTGCGTGACGCTCGCTGGGCTCGCGTAGACTGAGGGGAAACGAGATGTAAGATTTGCTGACAAGGCAAGTGTATTAAATCATTTCTATCGTTACTGGTGCCAGCACGACTTACGTAACGATGTACGATACCTAACTGCCTTCTGATGACCCGTGACCCACCGAATGTTCAGCGTTGGCTCCTGGCGGACGGCAGTTGCAGCGGCTGCGGCCGGAAATTGCTCTTGGCCATTCGGAAGACGGTCAGGTTTGCTGAAGTTAGCTTAACGTCGTCTCTGACTCCTTGTGCAAATGAAAAGACGACCGCTCTTGGATCATGAACATGGCGTTTTTTTTTTTGTTGTTTTTTTTAAGGTTTCAAAGTGAAAGAGGCAAATTAGATGACCAGAGCGCCAAAATTTATCTCTTTCTACCCTCCGTCATGGCTTGTTTTTCTACCTCTGTCTCCATTGCGACTATGAATTTCATCGATTGGGATGTGGAGTCGTTCAAATAGGCTAGAGCTTTCTCCCGATTCGTACAGGCCGTTTCTGGTTTTGTGTGAACATGAGTAGGCGCGGGTCGCCTTCATGCCAGGTGTTCAAGTTGCTCCGTCTAAATTCACAGCCTGTCCGCCCCATTTATGGGTAATTTACTCGCGCTTAGTGTGTTCTTGGCAAAAATAATTTTCGAACTATAAGAATATGCTTCTCGAAACTATGTACCGGGGTAACGCAAACGTCCCAGTTTAATGAAAAGAGACATTAGTCACACCTCAGGGCATCTGGTCTGGTCAATGTTTGTTGCAATACTTTCCACCATCACTCTGATTTTGCGTACCATGTCATAGAAGCAGCACTCTTGCGTTAATTCCAGCGGTAGTATCACGTGACATGAGAGTGGCCTGATTTCTTAAAATTATCAATTCCTCAGTAAAACTGATGTTGGCGTCGGTATCGGCAGTGGCGTTCACAATGAAAAATCACAAGCATATACACGGTATGTGGCAGTTAACAGGTGGTATGACCAGGCACTGCCTGGCCGGGGGTTTCGTCATATCATGAGGCCATCACACATAACCGTGTAGGTCATGTTTCGGGCAGAAAATTACAAGTTAGAGGGTGAGATTGAGATTAATCCCTCCTGGATCATTCGCTCCCGAGTCACAGAGTGTACTTCTAAGCCATGCAGGCACATTCACACGCTTCTTTATAGCAGGGCTTTGTATTAATGTTGGTTGGTATTTCAAATAAGGCGTAGCCAAAGACTGTGTGCTAGCCGACATGTGTGAGGTAATATCACATAAGAGGGAAATTATGATCAAGCGAGTAGCACTGTGCATGCAGCGAATGACGATTCACTAAGGAAGTTTCAGGAGGCAAAAGAGAATACTGTCGCGTGCTATAATAAGCAGGAGATTAAATGATCCCTAGACTTTTAAATGAACTTCTTTCACGCTAGGGAGCAGACTTAATTTTACGGTTTTCATTTCCGTGCTGACCTGTCATCGTGTTTTCACGACATAATTGTGGCTCTGCGCCATTGTGGAAACAATGAATGACCCAATTTCATGAGTCAAGCAACACTCTCTTGATGTCGTTCCTATTTCAATAGCACGTTGGCTGAACAAGGTGTCGTGGCTGTACTGCTTAAACGAAATGACACAAAGGGCACTCAAAATTGTAGATTGGATTAGTGGGAGAAAAGCCAGAAAAAAGACGTTCTTTAGTAATAACGCATGACGTAGTGCTTCAGTATTTCAAGAAATATCTATAGGTGTATGTGCGTAGGTGCTTCAACTAGCGCTTTTGTTATAGATGGGGAATTCGAAATCTTCGAAAAGAAAAAGCAGATTAGGAAGCATGGTCAGGACCCTTTCGCTGTAGGCGCTCATTTGCGAGGATTCAATTTCTTCGCGAGCGCGTAATGACGCCGTGCCCCGTAATGTCCGCGTAGAAATGGTGCCGTCAAGGAAGCATAGGTGCGTCGCCGAGAAGGTTCCGAAATCAAGGAGGCGGTGCTTTCATTTTTTTTTTTTTTTTTGTGATTTCCAGCGGCCAGGCCGGGTTCACTATGCTATGATATTAGGCCGAGTGCGTCACCGCACAAGGAGCCTTAATACGGTCCCGCCGAATTTCCTTTTCCTGGTTCCTGCGGTGAGCCGCCCTTCTTTAATGAGGGAACAGATTGGTACGACTGTGCGACAGGTGCTCGTAACGGCTTCAAGGCGAAGAGTCCTTCGGAGTTACGCCTTGTGGATAAAGCGGAAGTCGTGCATAAAATCGAGCATTTGTCGAGAATTGCAACTGCTCCAGCTCCTCCGGCTGGAGTGGCAACGTGAGCTCATTATTCTGTTTGGCGACAACAGAAAGCTGACTGTATTATTTGTAAATTTCCAAAGGATTCAAAATAATTGTTGTAGTTGTCATACCAAACGCAGGGAATTAAATAAGCACTGTAGGTAATTACGTGGGCAGAAAAGAAATCAAAATAAATGTTCTTGCTGTACTAACATTCATCGCATGACTATGCTGAAGAGCGGCAAAAGTTTGGCTGTCCTGATAAGGCTCCTGTGTATCAGGAGTATCCCACATTGTATCAAAACTTCACTTAGCCATCGCTTATCCACAGCATAGTATCCGAAATGTCGCATAAAGCGGCTATAATTATTGTCCACTCTGCTCGGATGTTCTATTTCTATTGAAGACTCGATATACTATTGCTCATTTTATTTTATGCCGTCCACAATGGTAGTTAGTTTAATGATGCAAGCTTTTGTGTCAGGAGCAGTAATCACAGTAATCACAGTAACTAAACACTTACATTCCCAAGCTCGCTGGGAAAGTTGTGAAATTTCAAATCAAAATATAATTAGGGGCCTTTCCAAACCCTGTTTTTAAGCGAGGTGGCTACAGCAATAGCAAACAACGAATGTGCGTGTAGCCCGCGATGCTGGTATATCCTTCAGCAGAAAATAAACCCCAGAAATGACGAATTTAT